>NC_074727.1:17389341-17728091 GCF_947242115.1 Biomphalaria glabrata
CAACCTACACCAAAAGGTGAGTCGGACAACATCTACCTACAGACCTACACCAAAAGGCGAGTCGGACAACATCTACCTACACCAAAAGGCGAGTCGGACAACATCTACCTACAGACCTACACCATAAGGCGAGTCGGAAAACATCTACCTACAGACCTATACCAAAAGGCGAGTCGGACAACATCTACCTACAGACCTACACCAAAAGGCGAGTCGGACAACATCTACCTACAGACCTACACCAAAAGGCGAGTCGGACAACATCTACCTACAGACCTACACCAAAAGGCGAGTCGGAAAACATCTACCTACAGACCTACACCAAAAGGCGAGTCGGACAACATCTACCTACACCAAAAGGCGAGTCGGACAACATCTACCTACAGACCTACACCAAAAGGCGAGTCGGACAACATCTACCTACAGACCTACACCAAAAGGCGAGTCGGACAACATCTACCTATACCAAAAGGCGAGTCAGACAACATCTACCTACACCAAAAGGCGAGTCGGACAACATCTACCTACACCAAAAGGCGAGTCGGACAACATCTACCTACAGACCTACACCAAAAGGCGAGTCGGATAACATCTACCTATACCAAAAGGCGAGTCGGACAACATCTACCTACAGACCTACACCAAAAGGCGAGTCGGACAACATCTACCTACACCAAAAGGCGAGTCGGACAACGTCTACCTACACCAAAAGGCGAGTCGGACAACATCTACCTACACCAAAAGGCGAGTCGGACAACATCTACCTACAGACCTACACCAAAAGGCGAGTCGGACAACATCTACCTACAGACCTACACCAAAAGGCGAGTCGGATAACATCTACCTACACCAAAAGGCGAGTCGGACAACATCTACCTACAGATCTACACCATAAGGCGAGTCGGACAACATCTACCTACAGACCTACACCAAAAGGCGAGTCGGACAACATCTACCTACACCAAAAGGCGAGTCGGACAACATCTACCTACAGATCTACACCATAAGGCGAGTCGGACAACATCTACCTACAGACCTATACCAAAAGGCGAGTCGGATAACATCTACCTATACCAAAAGGCGAGTCGGACAACATCTACCTACACCAAAAGGCGAGTCGGACAACATCTACCTACAGACCTACACCAAAAGGCGAGTCGGACAACATCTACCTACAGACCTACACCAAAAGGCGAGTCGGACAACATCTACCTACACCATAAGGCGAGTCGGACAACATCTACCTACAGACCTACACCAAAAGGCGAGTCGGATCACATCTACCTACAGACCTACACCAAAAGGCGAGTCGGACAACATCTACCTACAGACCTACACCAAAAGGCGAGTCGGACAACATCTACCTACACCAAAATGCGAGTCGGACAACATCAACCTACACCAAAATGCGAGTCGGACAACATCAACCTACACCAAAAGGTGAGTCGGACAACATCTACCTACAGACCTACACCAAAAGGCGAGTCGGACAACATCTACCTACACCAAAAGGCGAGTCGGACAACATCTACCTACAGACCTACACCATAAGGCGAGTCGGAAAACATCTACCTACAGACCTATACCAAAAGGCGAGTCGGACAACATCTACCTACAGACCTACACCAAAAGGCGAGTCGGACAACATCTACCTACAGACCTACACCAAAAGGCGAGTCGGAAAACATCTACCTACAGACCTACACCAAAAGTCGAGTCGGACAACATCTACCTACACCAAAAGGCGAGTCGGACAACATCTACCTACAGACCTACACCAAAAGGCGAGTCGGACAACATCTACCTACAGACCTACACCAAAAGGCGAGTCGGACAACATCTACCTACACCAAAAGGCGAGTCGGACAACATCTACCTACAGACCTACACCAAAAGGCGAGTCGGACAACATCTACCTACAGACCTACACCAAAAAGCGAGTCGGACAACATCTACCTATACCAAAAGGCGAGTCAGACAACATCTACCTACACCAAAAGGCGAGTCGGACAACATCTACCTACAGACCTACACCAAAAGGCGAGTCGGACAACATCTACCTATACCAAAAGGCGAGTCGGACAACATCTACCTACACCAAAAGGCGAGTCGGACAACATCTACCTACACCAAAAGGCGAGTCGGACAACATCTACCTACAGACCTACACCAAAAGGCGAGTCGGATAACATCTACCTATACCAAAAGGCGAGTCGGACAACATCTACCTACAGACCTACACCAAAAGGCGAGTCGGACAACATCTACCTACAGACCTACACCAAAAGGCGAATCGGACAACATCTACCTACAGACCTACACCAAAAGGCGAGTCGGACAACATCTACCTACAGACCTACACCAAAAGGCTAGTCGGACAACATCTACCTACAGACCTACACAAAAAGGCGAGTCGGAAAACATCTACCTACAGACCTACACCAAAAGGCGAGTCGGACAACATCTACCTACAGACCTACACCAAAAGGCGAGTCGGACAACATCTACCTACAGACCTACACCAAAAGGCGAGTCGGACAACATCTACCTATACCAAAAGGCGAGTCGGACAACATCTACCAATACCAAAAGGCGAGTCGGACAACATCTACCTACAGACCTACACCAAAATGCGAGTCGGACAACATCTACCTACACCAAAAGGCGAGTCGGACAACATCTACCTACAGACCTACACCAAAAGGCGAGTCGGACAACATCTACCTACAGACCTACACCAAAAGGCGAGTCGGAAAACATCTACCTACAGACCTACACCAAAAGTCGAGTCGGACAACATCTACCTACACCAAAAGGCGAGTCGGACAACATCTACCTACAGACCTACACCAAAAGGCGAGTCGGACAACATCTACCTACAGACCTACACCAAAAGGCGAGTCGGACAACATCTACCTACACCAAAAGGCGAGTCGGACAACATCTACCTACAGACCTACACCAAAAGGCGAGTCGGACAACATCTACCTACAGACCTACACCAAAAGGCGAGTCGGACAACATATACCTACAGACCTACACCAAAAGGCGAGTCGGACAACATCTACCTACACCAAAAGGCGAGTCGGACAACATCTACCTACACCAAAAGGCGAGTCGGACAACATCTACCTACAGACCTACACCAAAAGGCGAGTCGGATAACATCTACCTATACCAAAAGGCGAGTCGGACAACATCTACCTACAGACCTACACCAAAAGGCGAGTCGGACAACATCTACCTACAGACCTACACCAAAAGGCGAGTCGGACAACATCTACCTACAGACCTACACCAAAAGGCTAGTCGGACAACATCTACCTACAGACCTACACCAAAAGGCTAGTCGGACAACATCTACCTACAGACCTACACCAAAAGGCGAGTCGGACAACATCTACCTACAGACCTACACCAAAAGGCAAGTCGGACAACATCTACCTACAGACCTACACCAAAAGGCGAGTCGGACAACATCTACCTACAGACCTACACCAAAAGGCGAGTCGGACAACATCTACCTATACCAAAAGGCGAGTCGGACAACATCTACCAATACCAAAAGGCGAGTCGGACAACATCTACCTACAGACCTACACCAAAATGCGAGTCGGACAACATCTACCTACACCAAAAGGCGAGTCGGACAATATCTACCTACACCAAAAGGCGAGTCGGACAACATCTACCTACACCAAAAGGCGAGTCGGACAACATCTACGTACACCAAAAGGCGAGTCAGACAACATCTACCTACAGACCTACACCAAAAGGCGAGTCGGACAACATCTACCTTCAGACCTACACCAAAAGGCGAGTCGGACAACATCTACCTACAGACCTAAACCAAAAGGCGAGTCGGACAACATCTACCTACAGACCTACACCATAAGGCGAGTCGGACAACATCTACCTACAGACCTACACCAAAAGGCAAGTCGGACAACATCTACCTACAGACCTACACCATAAGGCGAGTCGGACAACATCTAACTACACCATAAGGCGAGTCGGACAACATCTACCTACAGACCTACACCAAAAGGCGAGTCGGACAACATCTACCTACACCATAAGGCGAGTCGGACAACATCTACCTACAGACCTACACCATAAGGCGAGTCGGACAACATCTACCTACAGACCTACACCAAAAGGCGAGTCGGACAACGTCTACCTACACCAAAAGGCGAGTCGGACAACATCTACCTACAGACCTACACCAAAAGGCGAGTCGGACAACATCTACCTACAGACCTACACCAAAAGGCGAGTCGGACAACATCTACCTACACCATAAGGCGAGTCGGACAACATCTACCTACAGACCTACACCATAAGGCGAGTCGGACAACGTCTACCTACACCAAAAGGCGAGTCGGACAACATCTACCTACAGACCTACACCAAAAGGCGAGTCGGACAACATCTACCTACAGACCTACACCAAAAGGCGAGTCGGACAACATCTACCTACACCATAAGGCGAGTCGGACAACATCTACCTACAGACCTACACCATAAGGCGAGTCGGACAACATCTACCTACACCAAAAGGCGAGTCGGACAACATCAACCTACAGACCTACACCATAAGGCGAGTCGGACAACATCTACCTACACCAAAAGGCGAGTCGGACAACATCTACCTACAGACCTACACCAAAAGGCGAGTCGGACAACATCTACCTACAGACCTACACCAAAAGGCGAGTCGGACAACATCTACCTACAGACCTACACCAAAAGGCGAGTCGGACAACATCTACCTACAGACCTACACCAAAAGGCGAGTCGGACAACATCTACCTACAGACCTACACCAAAAGGCGAGTCGGACAACATCTACCTATACCAAAAGGCGAGTCGGACAACATCTACCTACACCAAAAGGCGAGCCGGACAACGTCTACCTACACCAAAAGGCGAGTCGGACAACATCTACCTACAGACCTACACCAAAAGGCGAGTCGGACAACATCTACCTACAGACCTACACCAAAAGGCGAGTCGGACAACATCTACCTACAGACCTACACCAAAAGGCGAGTCGGACAACATCTACCTACAGACCTACACCAAAAGGCGAGTCGGACAACATCTACCTACAGACCTACACCAAAAGGCGAGTCGGACAACATCTACCTACAGACCTACACCATAAGGCGAGTCGGACAACATCTACCTACAGACCTACACCAAAAGGCGAGTCGGACAACATCTACCTACAGACCTACACCATAAGGCGAGTCGGACATCTACCTACAGACCTACACCATAAGGCGAGTCGGACAACATCTACCTACAGACCTACACTAAAAGGCAAGTCGGACAAAATCTACCTACAGACCTACACCATAAGGCGAGTCGGACAACATCTACCTACACCATAAGGCGAGTCGGACAACATCTACCTACAGACCTACACCAAAAGGCGAGTCGGACAACATCTACCTACACCATAAGGCGAGTCGGACAACATCTACCTACAGACCTACACCATAAGGCGAGTCGGACAACATCTACCTACACCAAAAGGCGAGTCGGACAACATCTACCTACAGACCTACACCAAAAGGCGAGTCGGACAACATCTACCTACAGACCTACACCAAAAGGCGAGTCGGACAACATCTACCTACAGACCTATACCAAAAGGCGAGTCGGACAACATCTACCTACAGACCTACACCAAAAGGCGAGTCGGACAACATCTACCTACAGACCTACACCAAAAGGCGAGTCGGACAACATCTACCTACACCATAAGGCGAGTCGGACAACATCTACCTACAGACCTACACCATAAGGCGAGTCGGACAACATCTACCTACACCAAAAGGCGAGTCGGACAACATCTACCTACAGACCTACACCATAAGGCGAGTCGGACAACATCTACCTACACCAAAAGGCGAGTCGGACAACATCTACCTACAGACCTACACCAAAAGGCGAGTCGGACAACATCTACCTACAGACCTACACCAAAAGGCGAGTCGGACAACATCTACCTACAGACCTACACCAAAAGGCGAGTCGGACAACATCTACCTACAGACCTACACCAATTGACGAGTCGGACAACATCTACCTACACCAAAAGGCGAGTCGGACAACATCTACCTACAGACCTACACCAAAAGGCGAGTCGGACAACATCTACCTACAGACCTACACCAAAAGGCGAGTCGGACAACATCTACCTACAGACCTACACCAAAAGGCGAGTCGGACAACATCTACCTACACCAAAAGGCGAGTCGGACAACATCTACCTACACCAAAAGGCGAGTCGGACAACATCTACCTACAGACCTACACCATAAGGCGAGTCGGACAACATCTACCTACAGACCTACACCATAAGGCGAGTCGGACAACATCTACCTACAGACCTACACCAAAAGGCGAGTCGGACAACATCTACCTACAGACCTACACCATAAGGCGAGTCGGACATCTACCTACAGACCTACACCATAAGGCGAGTCGGACAACATCTACCTACAGACCTACACCAAAAGGCAAGTCGGACAACATCTACCTACAGACCTACACCATAAGGCGAGTCGGACAACATCTACCTACACCATAAGGCGAGTCGGACAACATCTACCTACAGACCTACACCAAAAGGCGAGTCGGACAACATCTACCTACACCATAAGGCGAGTCGGACAACATCTACCTACAGACCTACACCATAAGGCGAGTCGGACAACATCTACCTACACCAAAAGGCGAGTCGGACAACATCTACCTACAGACCTACACCAAAAGGCGAGTCGGACAACATCTACCTACAGACCTACACCAAAAGGCGAGTCGGACAACATCTACCTACAGACCTATACCAAAAGGCGAGTCGGACAACATCTACCTGCAGACCTACACCAAAAGGCGAGTCGGACAACATCTACCTACAGACCTACACCAAAAGGCGAGTCGGACAACATCTATCTACACCATAAGGCGAGTCGGACAACATCTACCTACAGACCTACACCATAAGGCGAGTCGGACAACATCTACCTACACCAAAAGGCGAGTCGGACAACATCTACCTACAGACCTACACCATAAGGCGAGTCGGACAACATCTACCTACACCAAAAGGCGAGTCGGACAACATCTACCTACAGACCTACACCAAAAGGCGAGTCGGACAACATCTACCTACAGACCTACACCAAAAGGCGAGTCGGACAACATCTACCTACAGACCTACACCAATTGACGAGTCGGACAACATCTACCTACACCATAAGGCGAGTCGGACAACATCTACCTACACCAAAAGGCGAGTCGGACAACATCTACCTACAGACCTACACCATAAGGCGAGTCGGACAACATCTACCTACACCAAAAGGCGAGTCGGACAACATCTACCTACAGACCTACACCAAAAGGCGAGTCGGACAACATCTACCTACAGACCTACACCAAAAGGCGAGTCGGACAACATCTACCTACAGACCTACACCAATTGACGAGTCGGACAACATCTACCTACACCAAAAGGCGAGTCGGACAACATCTACCTACAGACCTACACCAAAAGGCGAGTCGGACAACATCTACCTACAGACCTACACCAAAAGGCGAGTCGGACAACATCTACCTACAGACCTACACCAAAAGGCGAGTCGGACAACATCTACCTATACCAAAAGGCGAGTCGGACAACATCTACCTACACCAAAAGGCGAGTCGGACAACGTCTACCTACACCAAAAGGCGAGTCGGACAACATCTACCTACAGACCTACACCAAAAGGCGAGTCGGACAACATCTACCTACAGACCTACACCAAAAGGCGAGTCGGACAACATCTACCTACAGACCTACACCAAAAGGCGAGTCGGACAACATCTACCTACAGACCTACACCAAAAGGCGAGTCGGACAACATTTACCTACAGACCTACACCAAAAGGCGAGTCGGACAACATCTACCTACACCAAAAGGCGAGTCGGACAACATCTACCTACAGACCTACACCAAAAGGCGAGTCGGACAACATCTACCTACAGACCTACACCAAAAGGCGAGTCGGACAACATCTACCTACAGACCTACACCAAAAGGCGAGTCGGACAACATCTACCTATACCAAAAGGCGAGTCGGACAACATCTTCCTACACCAAAAGGCGAGTCGGACAACGTCTACCTACACCAAAAGGCGAGTCGGACAACATCTACCTACACCAAAAGGCGAGTCGGACAACATCTACCTACAGACCTACACCAAAAGGTGAGTTGGACAACATCTACCTACAGACCTACACCAAAAGGCGAGTCGGACAACATCTACCTATACCAAAAAGCGAGTCGGACAACATCTACCTACACCAAAAGGCGAGTCGGACAACGTCTACCTACACCAAAAGGCGAGTCGGACAACATCTACCTACACCAAAAGGCGAGTCGGACAACATCTACCTACAGACCTACACCAAAAGGCGAGTCGGACAACATCTACCTACAGACCTACACCAAAAGGCTAGTCGGACAACATCTACCTACAGACCTACACCAAAAGGCGAGTCGGACAACATCTACCTACAGACCTACACCAAAAGGCGAGTCGGACAACATCTACCTACAGACCTACACCAAAAGGCGAGTCGGACAACATCTACCTACAGACCTACACCAAAAGGCGAGTCGGACAACATCTACCTATACCAAAAGGCGAGTCGGACAACATCTACCTATATTAAAAGGCGAGTCGGACAACATCTACCTACACCAAAAGTCGAGTCGGACAACATCTACCTACACCAAAAGGCGAGTCGGACAACATCTACCTACAGACCTACACCAAAAGGCGAGTCGGACAACATCTACCTACAGACCTACACCAAAAGGCGAGTCGGACAACATCTACCTACAGACCTACACCAAAAGGCGAGTCGGACAACATCTACCTACAGACCTACACCAAAAGGCGAGTCGGACAACATTTACCTACAGACCTACACCAAAAGGCGAGTCGGACAACATCTACCTACACCAAAAGGCGAGTCGGACAACATCTACCTACAGACCTACACCAAAAGGCGAGTCGGACAACATCTACCTACAGACCTACACCAAAAGGCGAGTCGGACAACATCTACCTACAGACCTACACCAAAAGGCGAGTCGGACAACATCTACCTATATCAAAAGGCGAGTCGGACAACATCTTCCTACACCAAAAGGCGAGTTGGACAACGTCTACCTACACCAAAAGGCGAGTCGGACAACATCTACCTACACCAAAAGGCGAGTCGGACAACATCTACCTACAGACCTACACCAAAAGGTGAGTCGGACAACATCTACCTACAGACCTACACCAAAAGGCGAGTCGGACAACATCTACCTATACCAAAAGGCGAGTCGGTTAACATCTACCTACACCAAAAGGCGAGTCGGACAACGTCTACCTACATCAAAAGGCGAGTCGGACAACATCTACCTACACCAAAAGGCGAGTCGGACAACATCTACCTACAGACCTACACCAAAAGGCGAGTCGGACAACATCTACCTACAGACCTACACCAAAAGGCGAGTCGGACAACATCTACCTACACCAAAAGGCGAGTCGGACAACATCTACCTACACCAAAAGGCGAGTCGGACAACATCTACCTACACCAAAATGCGAGTCGGACAACATCTACCTACACCAAAAGGCGAGTCGGACAACATCTACCTACAGACCTACACCAAAAGGCGAGTCGGACAACATCTACCTACAGACCTACACCAAAAGGCGAGTCGGACAACATCTACCTACAGACCTACACCAAAAGGCGAGTCGGACAACATCTACCTACAGACCTACACCAAAAGGCGAGTCGGACAACATCTACCTACAGACCTACACCAAAAGGCGAGTCGAACAACATCTACCTATACCAAAAGGCGAGTCGATTTTTTTAAATTTATTATTAATTGAATTTGTGTTTAGTATTGCGCTTTCATACTTCTTTAATTTGACTTGCATTTGTTAAACGTTGTGTCACACAGTTCCATTGGTTACAAAAACGTAATGTCCACTGACCTATAAATAGGCCTATTATAGCTAGACTGGACAATGAGATCATTTAACACTACAAAAAATGTAGTGAAAATTTTTTAAAAAGCTGAAACAAGGCTTTGTTTTGTAAAGTAGTTATAAGAAGCAACCCTAACTTATGTAACGAATAATTTAATGTGTAGATCTAGATCTAGTAACTGAACAACGAAAATAAGAGGACTGATGTCTCATAATTATTTTTTTGTAATTTTCAGATACATAATCTAGAAAGGTCTATGTAATCAATCTATTTATAAATGTACATAATTATAACGAAAATTAAAATCAACAGGCGTAAATTATTTCGATCTAGAATTTTTGAAACATCTCAATGGAAACTAACAGGAAATGGCTTTATTTCCTATATTTGCGTGAATATATAGATGTAGTTCTGTGATGAATAACCTATTCTATTTTTTTTTAATCCGCAAAATGGTATTGCATTATTTCTAAACTTTGAAAAATTATGATCATCACTTTTTTAAGACACAGAAGATCGATTTTCCAAGATTCGGGGCGACTTCCTTTACAGCATGAAAAAGAGTTACGTAGGAAACAATCTATATATATAGGTCTGTGATGTGATCATAATCGGAAAACATTATGTTTCCGTTTTCCAGTCTAAGTAATATAGATATATTGGTCAATAGCACAAAAGTAGACTGGAATCTTGTTATTGAACGCACTAACCTATAATTCTAAAACGCACAATGGTCCTCATTCACCAGTCGTAACTTAACACCCTAGAGTCAAGTGCTTCCGTACCTATATATGACGTGAACGTATTTTTTACCAAATTCGAAATCAAACATGGATATCACGTGACGTATTTTTTTGTTCGTTCTTTTATACATGGACACGACGTGACCGTTCGTTTTGGTAAATGAGGTCCATTAGATCCAGATGCTGCCTATTTGCTTTTCAACACGTTTTGATTGCGCCACTCCATAGAGTGAAATTATTCAGCTTCCTTCACGTTAATGTTATTTTATAAGGCGACAAAGGAACTTGGAAAGTTGGATTCTGCTGTGCCGACCAAAATAAACAAACAGCTTATCAACACTTCCCCTATTTTATACACCGAATACACAAACAGCTAGTTATTTATCGTTTCACGCTAATTACGATAAGCTACAGTAGTAAGGACATCAGTTCTATTCATTATTGGTTGTTCAAACAAAATTGCCGGTAAAAAGAATTTATAGATAGATAGATAATTAGATAGATATATAGATAGATATATAGATAGATGGGTGGATGGATAGATATAGATAGATAGATAGATAGATAGATAGATAGATAGATAGATAGATAGATAGATAGATAGATAGATAGATAGATAGATAGATAGATAGATAGATAGATAGATAGATAGATAGATAGATTGATTGATTGATTGATGGATAAATAGATAGATAGAGTTATTTATTTATTGATCGATAGAAAGATATAGAAATGATTGATTTATAGATTGATTGATTGATTGATTGACAGACAGACAGTCAGTCTGACTGAGTGACTGATAGACTGACTGACTGACTACAGACAGATTGATTGAGTGATAAATAGATAGATTGATTGGATGATTGAGTGACTGATAGACTGACTGACTGACTACAGACAGATTGATTGAGTGATAAATAGATAGATTGATTGGATGATTGATTGGTTGATTGATTGATTTGATAGACTATGCAAAGTGACGTTTGTCCTCAGTTATTATTTTTAAAAAAGGTTTGAAATATAAACTATTGTGTTTCAGGGAACTGCAACATTTAAAGTAGTTCATTTCTAAGGGAATATAAAATAGTGTAACTTGAAAGTAGGTTGACCCACCATATCTTCAAGCAATCACTTTCACAAGCTACATATGTGGGAGAGTTAGAATAAGACATTCCATAATGCATATATATTGATATAAATGTGGCTTAAATATATGGAGATCAACATAAGAGCACCAAGCTTTCAAGATGACCAGTGCTATATATAGAATAAAGACTCCAGGTCTGAGTGTCTTCATAATCACCCACCCTTGCTGTCAGATTCATCGTCCAGCTTTGTACCATTGCTAGGCTTTGTTTCTTCGTGGATTTCATGCAAGATCTCCTTTAACGGAGTAACGGAAGAATCCTTGACTCCGTCCGATCGAGGCGTTTCTTCCTCGGGGATCCGGTTAGAGAGACTTGCCTTCGTTGAAGTAGCCAATGTAGGATTTAACATAGTTATTGTTGGTGTGTGTGTTCTTGGTTTCGCTGTACTTGAAACCCAGACATTTTTATTCCCATGCTCTGTAGTATTTCCAGATTTTTGGACTGCTTCTAAAAATAAGCCAGGTTTCATTTAAATATAGAAAAACATGTCAAAACAAAATTAAAAAGAAATGTGATTTTTTGTCAATCATAAAATTTATTTTTTTTTGTATCATTAATGTAAGTTTTTAAAAAGCTGATAATATAATAAAGTTTAATTCACTCAAACATGAATACAAATGAGAGTTGAAGGTCTAGGTCATTCGTTGGAGTAGGGTCAACAAAAAATGGAAAAAATGAACATCGGGTCAATGAAAACAATGTTCAAAGCACAGGAGGTCTTGTGCGAGTGTCATGTGAGAGCGACAAATATTTGTAGCATGGACTGACGTAACAAAATGACAAGAGATTCTCCCAATCGCAAGACTCCCCCCCCCCCCCAAAGACGTTGGACCAGGGGCAGTAGATCCACTCACTGCCTCCGACTATGTTCATAGTTTTCGAGGTTCTGGTATTTGAGAAAGCCTTAATATTTTCTAGTCAACTTCTTACATATTTAAAAGGTCTGGGTGTCGAGAACACAAACCAAAAACCTAGAAAACGTATACTCAGTCTCTCACAAACCAGTGTTATACCTAGAGCTAGGTTTTTATTTGAAAACAAAAACAAGAATTAAAAAAAAAACATTACTAAACTTAAACATTGAGCAATGACATGTATTAGTAGAGCAGAAGAGAAAATTGCAGACGACATGAGTGTTGAAGGAAAACGCAGAGAGTTGGCGCTTAACGTCTCAGCAATGTCATGGCCTAACTCGGGATCAACTCTAAGAGCATTCAACATCAAATGTCTCAGATACCCGTCAATTGAAATTCAGTCTTGTCAAGGAATGCGGTGGCCACACACGAGGTATATCAAGGAATGCGGTGGCCACACACGAGGTATATCAAGGAATTGCCCGCTACGAACGACCTTCAGATGCTTGAACCAGGAACAAAATGAACATAGGAACG
This sequence comes from Biomphalaria glabrata, assembly GCF_947242115.1. NCBI lineage: Eukaryota > Metazoa > Mollusca > Gastropoda > Planorbidae > Biomphalaria > Biomphalaria glabrata. Next base: position 17,402,688 of record NC_074727.1, read on the forward strand.
ACTTAGACTTACTTAGACTTACTTTGACTTACTTTGACTTACTTAGACTTAGATCCTCCGTCGCCGTTCGGCGCATTGGGCGGCAAGCTGTCTCCACAAAGATCTGTCACTGAAAATGTCTGAAGCTTCTTCCCACTCTTGCCTCTTTGGTCCTCCGTGAAAGTGTGGCGTGAAAGTTATACGAGGACATCCCTGTTTGCTCTTTCCTCGTATTGGCCTCCACTTCATCGCAACTCTTGGTACGCGTAGCTCATTTTGTCGGAGAACATGTCCCGCAAACTTCTTGTGACGTTCTGTCCCAAGGACGACATCAAGTATTCCCCAAACTAACAATGGTTCGAAGACAATAGAATCTGCTTCCTTGATTCATTCCTAATAAAGACGAACGTCTTTTTGATGGCCTAGGCAGCGCTTCTCAACCTTTTTAGCTCTGCGACCCCCTAATACAATTTTCTACTAGGTGGCGACCCCCAACCATCAAAAATTTTCGTTCAAAGGCCTAGATAAATGTAATTTAGCTAGTGTTATAAAATCGTCATCAAAATGTATATATCGAATATCCATAACGTTAATTTCATTTCAATAAAAAGCATGTCTACCATCGAACAATGATGTTGCATTCACTCAAAGTGCCCTCTGTATCCTCTGGCAATATGTTCGTGTTCTTTGATCAGTAGCGGCCTAAAGGGGTGGCAAGCGGGCAACCGCCCCAGGCCTTGCGTTAAGGGGGCCCCTCGATAGAAGAGACCCTTGTCACCGTTAGGTTCAAAAACCAGACCAGTTCTAAGAAACTAGGACTTGTCAATATTTTTGGCCTCTATATGATACCAATTATCATGTAAGCTCTTAAAATGACATTTTCGGTTTCGAAATAGCGGCGTTCAGTTTCGGTAAAGACAACTTCTTATATACTGTTTAACGGTTCACCTTGGCATAATAAAACACGTAGCCGGAAGCTACCAATCCAAATTGTTTATTTCGTAAATAAAGTGTCTTACATTACTATTATGTCGCATTACAGTATAAATAGAATTGGTACGTATACAGTAAATATACTGTTACAATAGTCCGGTATCATAGAGACGACCGAACAACAGTCCAGCGTGCATACAGCACGGCCATGCATCCATACTTATAAGTATGCGTCAGCATGGTTGGGTTAAGCTCTGAGAATGTCCAATGTCAGCATGGTTGGGTTAAGCTCTGAGAATGTCCAATGTCAGCATGGTTGGGTTAAGCTCTGAGAATGTCCAATGTCAGCATGGTTGGGTTAAGCTCTGAGAATGTCCAATGGTAGCGCAATGGATGACTTGATGCTAGAACAAATAAGAAAAGAAAAACTGCATTGGCGCCCAGTCTTAGCATGACCTTGCGATCTATAGGGCAGATGATGTTAAGGTCATCTGTTTCTTTGGCCAACGGTTAACGAGCAGGGTGTCATGTGGCCAGCACAACGACCAACTGCCTTTACTTTCCCCAACTTGAGTCAGGCACCTATTAGAGTTGTGTAGACTCAGAGGCACCCTAAAAGTCCCGAAATAAAAATCCAAGTTTTTACCGAGATTCGAACCCAGGAACCAGGTTTGAAAGCCAAGCGCATAACCGCACAGTACCTTGCCACCCCCCCCCCCCAAACAACGGTCAGTGTTTTGACTTGGTTGAGATGCTTGACTAATTTGAATCAAACATGCAACATGATGCAAGAACATCTTTGGCGAATTAAGAATGCTGAGGCTCAGGACCAGTTCCTCGAATTTAGGATTTAAAACGAACTTATAGGCCCGATGGCATATTTTTCCGTCCTCCTTGACTGCATGCTTGATGTCAGCCCCAAAGAACACAATGTCTTTTACATAGCGTTTTGTGGACGTATCAGAACCAGGAGTTAAGGTGGAGAACACTTCGAGTTTATGTGGTTCAATGGCCAATAGTTGAGTACTTACGTAAGATAGGATGTTTTGTAACTAAAATAAGGCCTTCAGAGTTAGAGGCGGACGATCGCGTTACGTGACGTAGTACTATATATATATATAGTCTTCCCTTACGGCTCAGGGCCCCGCGCACTGCTAAGGCCGCCTCAGCACATAGATCTACATTTGTCAGCCCCACTTTTTATTTTATTTTATTGATGCTTGACGATCGCATCACACTTAGTTTATAACGTAATCTGAGTACTCTCCCTTTCTTACAACATTGCAAATATGAATATATATCAACTATGGCGCAAATATGCTTGTTGCCACACGTTAGAAATGAAAAATAGACAACTTCCAATTAAAAATACCCCCCCCCCACACACACACACACAAAACAAAAAAAAAATTTCGATGGTCTTAGGCGATACCTGCCAAATTGCCATTCGACCCACAAAGGGGTCGCGACCCACCAGTTGAGAACCCCTGGCCTAGGGCTTAACAGTCCTTACAATGACTTCACCCCAAACGTTATCAAAGTCCAAACGTTAGTGGTATACTCTGATGGACTAGTGACAACACTACGTGAAGAGATCACGTCGAACTTTCGGGCATTCCACTTTCACAACAAGACGTCTGCTGCATTATCTCGCGGCCTCTTCCATTCGCCCACACACATCACACGCGGATGAAAACATAGAAGTTAGTAACTAATAAAATGTACTCAAACAAATTCAAATAAAAACAAGCACTCGGAAAAAAAATAATGTTGAAAAAAACAACAACACAAAGCTAATATAAAGGAAGGAACCGCTAGGTAATACCATTTATCTGAAAATTACTGAGTTTATCTCCCTTTCTATGAAATAAAATTAATTAATAGGGTTTGTTGCTGAACACAAAAATTATATATGTGTCAGACGCGAATAGCCCAATTTTCAGTAAAAGAAATTACAAAAGTCATTTCTCTATAGAAGAAGTAACGAAGGCTATATAAAATACAACCACAGACCTATATATACTACAATAAATATAGGTTTTTGATTTCTAGTTACGATTTATTTAGGTAGGTGCTGTTTTACTATTACATACCAAGTATTAGAGTTTAGAAAAATCCAGGTTTGTTTCTTGTGCAACGCTATTAGCTAACACCGCATATCATCTCTCCATTAGTATATTTAGATCTATAATCTAATTCCAGTCTAGATCTATATATAAAAATCAAATAGATCTAGTAATAGTATAGATTCTATCTTGAGACTAGATTGCCGAGTCTAGCCTATGCTATGCATATAGTCAGTTTTTATTAGAAAAATGTCTAGATATTAATAAAGACTAAAGTTTTTTAATTATTAGATATAGACATAGGACATAGATTTAATAATAATGTAATATGTTTACTATACTCTATACTTAATCTACTAGACTAGAGATCTATCTATAGATCTATCTCATAGACTATATATTACATGGACTGCCAACACTAAGGAAACTAAGCATAAGTTCCATTCACCGAGGCGTCCTTGGTTGCATGGTAAATTGACTTCCGGTAGAATTTGTTACTATATAAAGAAACCATTCCCGAAGATTTTTACCACCACGTTTACAGCAGATCATAAATGGAAACTTAATTGTCATATACGATGTTACAGAGGTAAGTGTGCACAAATCAATTTGTGACTTAGATCTTTGACTATAAAGCTTTGTAACTGGTTTTCTTAGCCAATCTAGACTAATTAGCCAAGCCTGTATTTCGCGTATTCTTGTTTACGACATTAATTGTCTGCTAATTGGTGCTGCCAGTTTGGATTATTTGTTTTTCTTTTTTTTTCATCACATTTGATTATTATTATTATTATTTTTAATATGTATATTTTAAATGTGATAAGCGATTTACTGAAAGAGTCAATACATTTTTGAGAGTGTCATTTATCAACTTTGTATATAATGGGTGATATAGGCCTAAGTTAAGTCTGTGAATGAGTCATTCTAAATAAAATAACAATATAGTGAGTCAATAAGCCTACAATCTTACATCTTTACCAACTTTTGTTCAGATCTACAAATATTTTTTTATTCAATTTGATTTTAATTTCAAGATAATGTGCATTTTTATTATAGTAGTGGAAAATCAACCATAAAAAAAACAAAATCAATGATGTATGTACGACTAACTGAAAAATCTGCATAAAAATTTCGGCCTTCAAGTTTTTAGTTGTTTTTTAAACTAACTAGAATCCCAAATAACATCCAATTCTTCTAAAAGCTATAAAATGATCTGATATTGTTTCGAATATTTCTTCGCCCAATAAAATTTTAGAATCATTAGGTTCAATAGAAAGTGATTGTACACAATACACATTAACATGTAGACTTTCACCCAGATGTAGTGACCTAGGCTCGAGCTACGGCTATAAACTTTATCTACAAATACGACCTTACACACAACACACTACTATATATATATATATATATATATATATATATATATAGTGTGTTGTGTGTAATATGTGTATATATATAATAGAACACTAAACACTATTTATGTAAATGCCCATTCTTAAGTTTGTAAAATAATAATTTGTTTTTATAAAAATCTGGCTATGCCTATAGTACTCTTAACAAAATTATGACTAAAAATATTATGAACGTCGAGTTGCTAGATTCATCATCTTTGTGTGTCTGATAAACCCAGAGAATCAAGATATAGAATCTATATAGGCCCCCTATTATATAGAATCTAGCTCTAGTCGACTCTAGACTAGATCTAGTATAAATCAGAAGTCTAGATGATCAGCTTCATCTTACCTTGATCATGGCATGATCAACATGATGATTAATCTGACTTGTTAACTTAAACTTCGACTTCGTCTTATTACTTTTAGCCTTAGCCTTAGGCTTAGCTTCTTCATATGTGAATTATGAATGGAAGTATCGAAGTGCTTGGCTCACAGCGTCACAGATCGTTCTTTAAACTATTTGAAGATCTACTTTATCTTTACTAACGACTCTATATCTAGTTTATATCTATATTTTATATGATAATAATAGACCAAGACTCTTATAATTATAAGATCTAGAATCTGTATCTAGATTTAGATCTATTCCTATACACTGATTATACACTACAGATTTAATGTTTCTGATGAGCAATACTATTGTCTACAGCCATTGCCCATTAACATAGGCCCTACTCATGTACTAGATCTAGCTCTTTTGATCACAACTCATATCTTGCCTAGATATAAACAACTGTACTAGATTGGACTAGACATTCTAATCGGTTCTATTTTCTTTTTCATTATTCTCACACATGGCAGTAGGTACCAAATTGTGCTATTTATTCACTGTAGATCTAGATCTTAACTTTGCTCTTAACTACCAAAGAAGTACACAAAGGATGTTGAATGATACCCAAAGGGTTCTAATTGCTACCATTCAATGTGTGGATTCAAGTATTTACCCAGATACTGCCACAATATGTTATTATTGTTTTCAAAGGAGTTTGCACACAGTGCCAGAAGCTGTATGAATACATTTAACAGTAAGTTTTAAAGTTGAGTTGAGAAAATGCTTAAAGAAAGTCTTTACATAATTCTTTGAACTAAGTCACTATAAATATTTTGGAGATTTTAAAAATTTAATTAGAATTTTATTATTGCTCACATTAAAAGCAATTGTTCTTTTCTTTTCCGCAGATGTATATTTCAAGAAGAAATGATGCTTTCTTATTCCTAAGAGTTTTATCAATAGGATGAATGCCACAAAACTCACTTGTTATGCCAGAAACTCTTCCTACGAAACTTCCAGTAAGTAAAAAAAAAGTAAAGTTTCCCTTTCAGACCTTGTGATCGATAGGGCAGATGATGTAAAGATCATCTGTTTCTGACAATTCTGTTGCCTACGGTTAACGAGGGTTTTCATGTGGCCAGCACAATGACCAACTGCCTTTACTTTCCCCAACTAATGTCAGGTACCCATTAGAGCTGAGTGGACTCAGACTCAAATTTAAAATTCCAGTCTTCACCAGGATTTGAACCCCGGTCCCCGGTTCGGAAGCCAAGCGCTTTACCGCTAAACCACCAGGCCTCCTTCCAGTAAGTAGGGCAGCTTAAAATTTAATACTTTTATCTTAGTGCAAAAAGAATAAAAGCAGTCTTCAAATTCTCCCTTTAAATTTGCAAAGATATGTTCATAATTTAATGTATGCAGTAAAAAAATATGTTTCAAACACTCAGTACAATATTCAATGACTCTCTTTATTTGGGTTACCTCAGCATGCTTGTGCAGAAAATTTCCTGAATTTAAAAAAAAAAAACTGTTCCCTTCACTTTCAAGTGCATTTAAATGATTCATTAAATTTTCATAATATTACTGAATATAATGTCAAAGATTAAATATTGTTATTATTATACTATTCCTTTTTTTTTAAATATTTTTGTTTCATAATATGTTCCCATAGCATTTTTTATGTAAAACCTCTAATATACTTTACTATACTCCTAATATACTTTTTAAGGAAGTGTTTTGATAGATGTTTTCAGTCGATTTTATCCGTAAAGGACTTGAACATATGGAAGTTTGGTACTATATGAAACTAAGATTGAATTGGTGACTTGTTATGAATTTAATGTATGTTGTTTCTATTCCATCAACAGTACTAGAATTTGTCCAGTGCCTGTGATCCTCTGAGTTGAAGGAGAATGTGCTTCATAATACGTACTAGTAGCTTGCTGATAGCTGGAAGTTCATGAATACTATGTTGTCCTTGATTTGATGATTCTGAAAACTACCATTTCTGAAGACTTGAGCATTATTTCTATAATTTAAAAAATTATTTTCAGGAAATATTGTGTTTATAATATTAAGAAAGTGTAGATAATATTGTTCTTACTAATATTATTGTTATTATTATTATTAAAATAGAAAGCACATCATTACAATATTCACTTGTCAATAAATGTTAGCCATATTCAATTTTTAGTTACATGTTCAGACTATTAAATTTTATTATTTAAATTATAGCAACTTTCTCTTTCAGTCAAGCTTAAGATACATTCCTGTAAAAAGTCTATAATAATAAGTTAATACTTCACAAAAAAAAGTGTTTGAATGGTTTTCATTTGTTTGTACATCAAATATGTATTAATATAATTATCATTTTTAGATGAAACATTGAATACTGAAGATGACCATTTCAATTTCTGATGTAGGCCTATTCTCATTTCATAAAACAAACAAAATATTATCTGAAATTTCATCCCTTCATGGTAACTGTAACTGGCTTCATAAAAAATGGAGTGATGACTGGGTTGACTATACATTTTGGTATAAATAATGTACCAATGAATGTAGCTTATACTGTTCTTTTCCTCATCTTGAAGTGTGTGGACTGATAATTTGCTGTTGCATTTTGTTTTCATAAGTCAATGACACATGATACTCTAAATGACAAATATCTTCTACACATTACAATAGCACATTTCCATGCTGTTTGTCTAAGTGGAAGCAGATAAAATTTGTTCCTCTATTAGCTGTAAAATCTCAAAATTCATGAGCAGCTGAGAAAAAAAGAAAAGAAATTCAAACTAGTTTAGACATGTTATAAATATATATATTTGCTAATAAAAAATGTAAGACTACTTTATGTTACAACAATGGACAGCATCTTTAAAGCTGATATTAATGCAATCACAAGAAATATTTTTTTCTCTACGATTAGGCCTGTTTTAATGATTTTTTTTTTAATGTAAATAAATTTTATGCATAGGATTAAAAATAACATGTACTTAAGGAGATTTTTTTACCTATTATTTCACAATTATAAGTAATTTAAAGTGATACATGTATTGATAACACATGTATTGATAACACAATGTTATTGGAGAAAGTAAAAAAAAATCTCACTTGTAGTGACAATCAAATCAGGTTTTTGGAAGTAGTATATAAAAAAAAAACAATGAAAAATGCATTATAAAAAGTTTTCGCTTTAAATAAAATTTCTCTTGGGTGACTTGAGTAGAAAGTAATAGAAATATGAACTTCATTTAGCAATATGCTCACACTAAGCAGAAGTAGTTTTTACTAGTGAAAATTGTCTGTCCAAATAAGCTATTGAAACTACTGTCAGCTTCACATGATAGGAACTGTAAAGTTTGACAGTTCTTCCTCTAAGACTTTTAGGTACCGGTATTATCTATCAAGAGCAGGGTAAAACAAGGATGGGTTTTGGCCATCAACACTATTCGGAATTGTTTCGTCTGTACTCTCATAGCGCCTTGGAAGATGGAGTATATATCCACAGTAGATCGGACGGAAACTGGCTTGACCAAAACGAGGAGACGACATAACCTGATTAGGGAACTGATGTTTGACGATGATGCGGCTGTCACTACCGTTCGCAGTAATGATTACAAAGGCTAGTCAATACTTCGACAGCTGCAGGTTAATAGTTCAGTCTAACAATAACTCTCACCAAGACGGAAAAAGGGCATAAAAAGTCACCATCATCAAACTCCATTTGAGTGAGGGCTTGAGAGGCTCAAATCTTCTCTTGCAAAAGCCCTGGACAGAAACCCTGCTGTATTGCGTACTGCATACATGTCACCATACAGATTGAGAATTTTTGGTTTCTCTGACCTGTTGAGACGGAGATCAGCAAGTCTAGGGCAGTCAAACAGAATATGAGGCACGGGGGCACAGGGATTCGAAATTTGGCCATAGCCGTGAGAAACATGAGGCAACAGGACAGTGGCCTGTCCTGCACTGTGTTATAATAAGTTACTTGCCATAAAACATCACAGAATGTACTTTTTCTATTTTATCATCGACATCATATATAGGCCAAACAATCTTTTATTACATTTTTCAACTCGGAGAAAACTTTACATCTAGACTTATTACCTTTAGGCTTAAGGCCTACACACAATATAGGAATTTTTTAAAACTTATAAACGTAAGGTCATTTTAGCCTATTAAAGTAAGAGCATATAGATCTAAATGTACCGGGTTATCCTTCTGAATAAGTCTTACTATTTGGTTTAGGCCCTATATATATAGGCTATGCTCTCACAAGAACCTCAATTCAATGTCGTAAACAAGAAAATACACGTAATACAGGCTTGGCAAATTAGTCTATACTGGCTAAGAAAATCAGTTATAGAGCTTTACAGTTATAGATCTAAGTCAGAAATTGATTTGTGCACACTTACCTCTGTAACATCTTCTTTAACAATTCAGTTTCCATTCATGATTTGCTGTAAAAGTGGTGGTAAAAAATCTTCGGGAATTGTTTCTTTATATAGTAAAAAAAATCTACCGGAAGTCAATTTACCATGCAACCAAGGACGCCTCCGTGAACGGGACTTGTTTATTGAAAAATATAGGCTTAGTGCGTAGAGTTGGCAGTCCATGTAATATATAGTCTATGATCTATCTATAATCTAGTCAATCTAGATCTATACAATATTCATTATAATACTTCTACTTATAATGACTTATTTAATAAGTTAGTACTTAGACCTATTATAGTTTATTAATAGATTTACTTTTCAATGCCTAGACCTAATAATAAAATTGCGAATGATGTCTATAATGACTGATATTTTAATTTATTTTTTTTTATAGTAATAGGCCTACTAGATCTAGGTCTAGACTCTACTTAAATCTAGTCTAAAATAATGACTGTCTAAGACTCTAGATGATTGAGAAGTTCACATATAGATGTTGTTAATAATACGGCATGTCGGCTGAAAGTATATAAAGTGCTTTTTTTTGTAAAAATAAAAAATAGGTGCCGGTACTCAGTGATAGATTGCCTAACTTTCGACTAGTAATAAATTAACAATTAACGTTGAATTACAAGAAAAGTAATCATTTTTCCCGACATTGAAAAAGGGTGCCGGTACCCCTTACCGGTGCGTACCGTCACAAAAATATATGTATATCTCAATCTTCTTTCATTTCATTTTTTTTTTGCGGGGTTATTGCTACTTAATACATTGATACCGATCGATTTAAATAGGGCCTAAGTATACAAGCAGGATTTCAAGCATTGGATAAATGTATTTTTTAAATACAAAGTTTTATTGAAGAGTTGTTTGAAGTTTGTACTTTTTAAATTCAGGCTAAAAATATCGAAGCCTACATTTTTACATTCATTTCTAAACAATTAGAAAAGATGGACTGACTCATAGTGTAGCTTGTTTACATCTGCAAAAACACAAACTCTCTTTGTAATCTTATCAGTTAGACTTTCAAAACTATTTTTAAAAAAACTTAGTGATTATTTTTACTGTATAATACTATTATTATTCCTTTTTAGAATTAGGATATAAACAAAAATTTGCCATATGACTTTGTCTAACATAAAAAATTGAAACTTACGTCTATTTATACAGTTATTTTTAGTTACCTAGTAATATAAAATATATTGAACTAACACGTACATTCATCATAATGCAGCCATGTGATTTTTCGCTTATGAACATAGCATTATTTAGGACCAATATTTTACAAAGGCTGCTTGGAGAAATCAGGTATACCCATAAGGAGGAAAACGACCCTTTACATAAGAAAAATTTAAGAAACTAGAACAGACACAAAATAGACAGTGAAATTCATAACAAAATAATATTCAAAATTGAATAGAGTAACACCTTTTTAAGTAATCATTTAAAGTTTTAAATCACTATTATTTTTTTCAACAATTATTTTATGTATGAAATTGTGTATCGGAAAATGCCGGGTACTTGAAATAAGCTAGTCCTAAAATAAACAACACAGATCTTGGGTAAAATACTCATCAAATAAAGTACTGTAAATGTGTAGTTTTACGCGCTAGTTTCAGGTCTTTTCTTTTTATAGCCTCTATCGGGTTTGATCACAACTACCCGTATTTTTGTGCAGAATTTTTTTCTCTATCAGGCACACTTAAAATTATAGCATAATAATGTCAGTTTAATTTAAAGAGAGAACTGAAAAATGCAAAGATATATAAGGAAAAAAGCCACTTCCGGCCCAGTACTTTTTAATCAAGGAAACGAAACGGACTAGTCCAACAAACCCTCGATTTTTTAATTGATTCGTGTATCGTTATGACTATGGATAATTATGCAAAATCTCAATTAGATCCGGGAAATGGGAAGTGGAGTGAAAAAAAAAACGTGTCGAAATGTATATATATCATGGGCGTAGCCAGGATTTCCCCCCCCCCCCGCGAAAAAAATTATATATATATATATTGTTATGACTTTGCCATGCGCACCACCATCCAGGCTAGTGCAGAGATGCGCACTTCTAGTAACCAAACTAGAACAGGATGTTGACATGAAGAGACTAACAATTTCCGCCCAAGGAGAGAGCCAATATGGAGATGCTGTACTCAAGGCAGATGCCCTTTGTGTTTGTCATGTCTCTATGTAAATAAACGTCTATGTCCTCGTTGAGTTGCCTCACTTAAGTTATTACAATATATATATGTGTGTGTGTGTGTCTGTACATAATTAATCTTTATTACATTCTGACCCTTTCGGAAGACGTTTATTGTTTATTGTAGACTCCCCGACCTTGCTAGCAAGGGGGTCTGGGGGAGTTCGCAGCGGTCCCCCAGCGCGGGGCGAAACCACCGCCGCCGAGCACTATTTCTGGTATTGAAAGCCAACAAAATGCATATTCTGAGGTATCTACAGTGCATTATCTTGCTATTAAAAAGTTTTATTTGAAAAACCTAATGTGCTATTCTTACTTACTTAGACCCTCTCGCGCCGTTCGGCGTATTTTCCGGCAAGCTGTTTCCGCAACTCTTATTTTGCGTAATTCATTTTGTCGGAAAACATGTCCCGCAAAACCTCATGCGACGCTCTGTCACAACCTTACTAAGGATTCGACTCCCAGTTCGGCATATGATTTCTTTGATTTAGACCCGATCTCTATGACTGACTCCTAAAATCTGTCTTAGCCATCTTTGTTTAGACACATTTAATGATTTTCAATTTCGGCAGAAGACTATCCACACTTAATTAATGGAGCCCAAGCCACTGGTAGAAATGTGTAACCTTTCTTGACTACGCTCTTGGAATTACATGCCTGTATTTCGCTTTAGATTTTATATCGAAAAGGAAAGTTTTTTCGTCAAATCATCTGTTGAGGGGTTTTAAACTAAAAAATCTCTGTTTTTTTTTTTTGTTTTGTTTTTAATTCAAAACCCCATTTAGCTACGATCATAGAATTTGGTGACTGTAGTTTGCTTTAAAATAATATTGAAGAGAGAGGTTTTCAACTCTAAACGCTCTGTAGGGGAATTTTAAACTCAAAATCATCTGGAGGGGTTTTAAACTTTAAAGAAAAAACCATCTGGAGAAGGGGGATTTAAACTCAAAACCCCTTTGGCTACGCTCATAGATTTTATAGTGTGTAATTTGCTTTTTTTTATATTGAAGAGGTACTTTTTAGCTTCAAACCCCAACTGAAAGGGGAAGGGAGGGGGGTTAAACTCAAAACCCCTTTGGCTACGCTCATAGAATTTTGAGTGTGTAATTTGCTTTTTTTATATTGAAGATGGGGTTATCGTAAATTTTGGATGGGGTTTTAAAATCAAAATCTTCCTCAACTGTGCTGTTGGAATTTGGTTGTTGTTTGCATTTTTTTTGTTTTGTTTTATAGAAGAGGGGGATTTAACTGCAAAAACCTCTGGTAGGGGGTTTAAAATTCAAAACCCCCTGCAGGGGGTTTTAAACTCAAAGCCTCTGGTAGAGGGATTTGTATCTCAAAACCCCCTGATAGGGGTTTTTAAAATCTAAAAAACCCCTGGTAGGGGGATTTAAACTCAAAACCCCCTGGTAGAGGGTTTTTTACTCAAAACTGCCTCGGCTGTGCTGTGGTAAGTGATGATTTAGTATTAAAATCTCACCTAAAATAAACAAAATGAAAGCAAAAATCAGTCACTTAATTCCGTCCCCCCCCCTGGGGGGGGGGATTTCATTTCGGGGGGGGGGGGGTTGAACCCCAAGAATCCCCCCCTGGCTACGTCCATGATATATATATATATATATATATCATTAAGTAGCATTTATACTAAATAACTAATTGTTTAATAATTTTTTTTTATTAATTCATGTCTTGTCAGGTTCAAGAAATAACTGTGCAAAGTTTTAACATGATCAGCTAATGGGAAATGGGAGAGTAAACATGTTTAAACTTTTTACAAGACAGAGAGACAGAGTGAGGTAATATAAGCATTGTACAAACAATAGCGCATCCTACTACATTTATATAAATGGCATCTAATATGTATTAGTAGTATTAATGTACAGTTCTACAATAGCTAGACGGTCTAGGCAGATGTTTGCCTGGTAAATGGTTCATGATAGGCCATTGGGTTAGTTTGCAGGTTCGTGGTTCAAGTCCTCGTGGAAGTTTATCTATAAAGGTTTCATCATATTTTCCTCAACTATTCATTCATTAACTCTTGTACCCTAAGATTAGCAGATCATTAACTCTTGTACCCTAAGATTAGCAGATCATTAACTCTTGTACCCTAAGATTAGCAGATCATTAACTCTTGTACCCTAAGATTAGCAGATCATTAACTCTTGTACCCTAAGATTAGCAGATCATTAACTCTTGTACCCTAAGATTAGCAGATCATTAGCTCTTGTACCCTAAAATTAGCAGATCATTAGCTCTTGTACCCTAAGATTACCAGGAAGCGTTTCCTTTCGGTGGTGTAAACATTTTTTTTTTCAATTTTCGCGAGTTGAAGTTCAACTGAAACTTAACTGAATCATTTCCGTCCCCCCTCTTGAAACTTGGCCACTGTAGTCGCGAGTTACACAGGACATGTCAACAGTGACCCATAGAAGTCAAGATGTAGGCTACACATCACTTTGGTGAGCACTTAGGAGTGGCGGAATACTCACGTTTGTATTTTGTTTTAATATAGAGTTAGGTCCTTCACCAACATGAACATTAGCTAAACTAAGTAATCAGTGAATTATGGAACAAAAACAACGAAAAAAACATAGATAAATAACTAGGCCTAAAAAATCCATTAGATATATGGAAGAATCTAAGGTTAAATACACACCTAAACAAAAACATTACAAGATAGAAATTTAGACTAAGACATTAATTGATTGTGGACGATGCCAGTTTATTTTTTCAAACCTAAAATAAATTAATGTGATCTATGGAAGAAGCTAACGATTGTTTCCATGGTAACTTAATTTTATTAGTCTTCTTTTCTTATGGTCATTTGGATAGAACTATAACTCTTATGTAGGTGTGGGGCGGAGCGGTAAAGCGCTTGACATCCAAACCGAGGCTCCCTGGTTCGAACCCTGGTGAAGACTGGGATTTTTTATTTCGGGATCCTTGGGCGCCTCTGAGTCCACCCAGCTCTAATGGGTACCTGACAATAGTTGGGGAAAAGTAAAGGCGGTTGGTCGTTGTTCTGGCCATATGACATCCTCGTAAACCGTAGGCCACAGAAAGAGATGACCTTTACATCATCTGCCTTATAGACCACAAGGTTAAAAAAGGGGAACTTTACTTTTATTATTCTTATGTTTTGTATTCCGAATAGTTTAGAAAATGTTTTAGCAGTAGTTCTAAACTTATGAAAATAGGTACCAATGATGGTATGTGTAGTGTGCAAAACAAAACTTATTATTGAAAATGTTGTTTTGTTTTGTTTTATTGTTTGTCACTCCAGTTCAGACTTGTAAGAATAGAAACACATACATAAATAAATGTTAACAGATGTGTCAAATATGGTTTCTATCAACACGCGCTTTACAGTTAATGTTAATGAGATCCAAACAAAGATAATGAGCTGTTCATTGCTCAATCGTTAAAATCGTGTTTGTTTTTGGAGTTGTGTTTGGAGCGATCAATTAGTCATCGCTATCAGTGTCCTAGTGGAGTCAAAACAAATAATGCCCTTGTTCTCGCCGAGACTCCTTGACATTTAAAGATTTAAAGATTGGTTTAGTTAGTGATTTGAGTCTTTCCCAATTAGTTGTATATTCATAGATTTACAAAGCAAACACTCGAAGAGTATTTAACTTAAAAGTCTATCAATTATTTGACCATCTTCTAACAGAATACATGACTAATGATTTTTTCTCCTGATATCTCCATTTTTATCTATCTCCTATCTATCTATCTATCTATCTATCTATCTATCTATCTATCTATCTATCTATCTATCTATCTATCTATCTATCTATCTATCTATCTGTCTGTCTGTCAGTCTGTCTGTCAGTCTGTCCGTCCTTCCGTATCTCTCTCTCTCTTTCTAATCTATCTGTCAATCTATCTATCTGTGTTTCTGTCTGTTTGTCTGTCTGTCCGTCCTTCCGTCTATCTATCTATCTATCTATCTATCTATCTATCTATCTATCTATCTATCTATCTATCTATCTATCTATCTATCTATCTATCTATCTATCTATCTATCTATTCTTTTTTTTTGTACTTAAGTGCTCTATTCCCAACGAATGATTCTGGTTTCATTGAAGACTGCTTGTAACAGAGTAAAGCGGTTGTTTGACAAGAGAGCATTTCAATTTTACAAGCTGGCCGAAACATTTTTTATTTAACAATCTGGTAGCCGGCAGGAACATTTTCATTTCAGAGCTCCCACCAGCTTTGACGAATGCTTGACATTAGTTGGCTAAAAATTGTCATTTTCTGATGGCCATATAACACCTTAGTGCAGCGTTGATCACTTTGCGGGACGTAGGGGGTGGGGGGGGGACGTTCCGAGAGTTTTATTTTATCTTTCCAGGGACACAAATATTTTTTGTTCGTGTCATAAACAATCTTTCGAAAAGACTTGACTTGAATCTCCCTCGCAAAGCTTATATCAACATAATCTGTCTGGTACAAATCTTCTACACGTGATTTCTCACTCTTCCCATTCTCGGATCAAGTTGAAACTTAGTTAATAAATTAATGGTCATTAATTAATTTTATTTCATATAGCAAAGCATATATATATATATATATAAATAATATATGTAATAATATATATTATATATATATATATAAACTTTCCTAAAAAAACAACTTATAAAAGGGAAAGAACCACACATTTACTGATATATATATATATATATATATATATATATTTATTTATTTATTTATATATATATATATGAATGATCCAAGTTCCTGGATTCAGATTCCATGAAGTTCTGACTTGAAGAGAGATATTGTAAAAAACAATTAAATATTTTTTACATTCGAAAATTCCCGAAAGCGATGCTCCATTTAAAAATGCTACAGTTCTTTCAAAACGATTGTTGGATTTAGTTCTCAATCTAACTAAATTAACTTTTGCCTTACATTTGCAAATTTCCGAACGCCATAGTCACTTTTAAGATCAAATTTGGATCTAGACCTAAATCTAGTTCGCTAGCCAAATGTAAATCTATTTCATTTTTTACTTGAAAAATGATAACGGTCAAACTACAGTTTTTCTCCATGTCGCCAACAATCTGGTATTTTTTTCTCGGTGATAAACATAAACTTTAAAGTTCTAGGAAAATTGTTAGAGACTCTTTTTTCTTTTAGATCCGCGTCCAGGTTACAGGTTCAAGGTTCCACGAAGTTCTGACTAGAACAGAGGTAGTGTAAAAAAAAAAACGGTTTTGCTTTATTTGTTAAAAATGCAGAGCAATATATTAATAAAATAATTATTCGGTTACGGTTAGGTTTTCTATGGTTGCTATAGTGGAATCGGCCCTGGTGTGTACGCAAATATGTGCATGTATGTGTGGGCTTACGTGGGTATGTGTGTGGTTATGACCGGAAATTACGCACGCTAGCGCTGAATGAGCCATTGAAAGCACTTCAGACTGAACTTTGAACTTGAGACTTCAGGGCATTAAATTTTTGTTTACATAAAAGGTTTTTGTTTCATCCCTGTATTTATGCGGGCCTGGGCTTGCTAAAGATCGAAGGAAAAAAAGTGGTTTGATGTGGAAAATGTGGTGGGATGGGGGAAATGTGGTGGAGTGTGGAAAGTGTATTGTAGGTGGGAAAGGTCACTAATACTGACGATTGGTTTTAACGGGAAGGTCAATCTTATAGAGACAACGTTACATGAACAGGAGGACACATTGTCCTTTGATGTGCAGGACCTTTGGGGCACTACACAAGATCTATCAACCTTTTTTCTCCATTCTTATCTCTCATTTGTCTTTGATATAAATTCATTCGGATGTTCTTTCTGAAAATATTGAAGCCTGACTATTGGACCACTTCGGGGGGCCGATTTTGAGTTTGTGTTTCCACACAAACTGTCTTTGTAACCTTGTTTTAAGTAATTCACTATGTGTCCTCTTGTCCATGTAAATATTCCTTTCAGACTTTGTGATCTATAGGGCAGATGATCTGTTTCTGTGGTCCACGGTTAACAAGGGTGTCATGTCATGTCAACTTTTCCTCAATTAATATCAGGTACCCATTAGAGCTGGCACAGGCTCGCTAAAGATCCCCACGCCTTCATGTGTTTCCCAGTATAAACTAATGACGCAGCAATCAGATCTATAGGAAGTAGATCAACATGTATGAGCTTTGACGTCACTATACGTAGGATGACTCATTGTTTTCAATGAGTAAGTGGTTGACCTTGCCTTCATTCAAATTCATTGGAAATTCTATTTCTTATACGTTTCGAGTTGATCTCTTCAGAAACTTAACATCCATTTTTTTTTTAAAGTAATTCACTAATGAGATCATCTTAAAATTTTCATTTCTATCGAAGTCTTATATCTTTGATGAAGCAATAAGGAAGCCCTTCAAACATTCGCCCCCAAATGGTCCCGCGTCTATACCAAGCAGTCATCGAGTGCGTTCTGTCGGAGGTTTGTACTCACAATTAAACATTGCACTCTATCCAGAAGAAATGAAGAAACTAATAGTAAATAAGATAAATGAGAAATGGACAAGCTCTAATCTAAATCACTACCATACTACAACGTGACCAACCGTTTATCGTCGAACTTATAAAACCTTAGGAGGGCATGGATAGCGATTTCAAGAACATAAACGATTTCTCTATCGGAAACCCCTAACCGGAAGTAGACATAGACTACCCAAAATCAGCTACAGTCCAACATGCACAAAAGACTTGTACACGATTGTAGACTTTCAGCAAATTTTGAAGAATATTGTACAACAAATAGGGCAACTAGTAAATATATAAACTACACATTTCAAAATCGCATTATTTTATGTAGTACAGTAGTCAGTATTGGCAGTGCCTCTTTTCAGTCAACAGAAAAATTATTTCTAGGCCCCTTGCAGTGGAAATCGACACAAGACTAGTAAAAAACACACGACTTCATGAAATAAGGAAAAATAGACGCCCTTTAAAAAAATGTCTTTTAACACGGACCCCTCCTACTGGAGCAAGTCCAGATATCATCAGGACACCTGCTACTGGAAGAAGTCCAGTTGTCAGCAGGACATTGGCTAATGTAAAAAGTTATCAGTAGGACACCTTTTACTGGAATAAGTCCAGTGACCAGCAGGACATTACGGGCTTAAGTAGATTCCACTAGACGCATACACAAAGATACAAATGTCTTATTAAAGCTCCTGTATCACATTAAACACGAGAAAGATGAACAAAGAATACATTTTTATGCATTAACTCTTTCTTTCCTAACTGACGATACCAACGTTGATTCCACCAGAATGTGGTAAATAATTACGGAGAGAAAGAGTTAATGATAATAAAATTAAATGACACAAATAAAAAAGAAATCTTAGAATTCAAACCAAATTGACTCCTCTGGCAACCCCATCCACATAACACAAATATTTAAAAAAAAAAAAAAAAAAAAACTCCTTTCAAACTATATTAATCATCAGAACATTTTAAAAAATCACAAAAAAATTATGTGAACTTTAAAGTGTTGGCTAAAAAGAAAATCAAAATCAACTTGAAAACGGCTTTGCTACTAGCATTATAGTTGCAGATAATATGTATGATTAAAATGTTAAAAAGACAATGTATAAAAGATTTATAATTTTTAAAGATTATCTATTACCTTGTTTCTTGAAAACAAAAACACATAAAAAAAACATTTTAATAAATAACAGACTATAATCTAACGCCATAAGTAATCTAGCTATCAAATTTCTGCCATAAATAGTACAGAATGTTAAATATATATATATATATATATATATATATATATATATATATATATATATATATATATATATTGATAATTTTAGTTTGAAAAAAATACATCATGAAAATGATACATTTGAAAACAAAAAGAATTTAAAACAAAAAAGAATATTGATATTAAAAGCCCTATTGAAATTAACAAGCAATGATACTATTGAAAGTATAATCAATGTAAAATGCAGTTTACCTGACATTATTGCAGTAGTGGCGAGCATTAGCGTCAAAAGTCTTAACTTCATTCTTGAAGTTTGCATCTTGAGTGGCAAACAATTTCTGTTTATTGATTTCTATATAACAAATATCCGTCACGATCCAATGCAATTAATGCCCCTTGAGTTCTTTCCTAGCCGTGATGTCCACACAGTTCACAAAATAAAAACAAAAATTTATCTATCCACAGAAAAAAAAAATTAGCCTTCTCAATTAAAAAACAACAGAAAACAATTTATTTCCAACGCTCAAGAGTACATTTCAAGATTCACCAGATTGAACTTAATATCCCCTACAAGGAAATATATGCAGTTAATTGTAAGACGTCACTAATGTATTTTCAATGTATGAGAACTCCTATCCCACATGTGTGCTGTGACTAGGCACAAGTTTAAAAAAAAATAAAGCTCCGCCAATTAAAAGTAGTTCGCCCCCGTGGATTGCCTTCTTCCCATCAGCCCTACCCGTGTTCACATATCCTGTACATAGGCATTTGACACACATCGCAATAACACTCAATAAAACAACACACTAGCCTTGCGAACTGGTTACATGTACAAGAGAGATACCTACCTTTTTTTTTTAAATTCCAGCTTAAAGCATATCTCATTTATGACTTGGGAGCGGGGGGAGATGGAGGAACAAAATAAAAAATATTGCTATTTTTTTTTGTAAATGTTTGTTAACATTATGTGTGTGTTTGAGTGTGTAGGTGTGTGTGTGGGGGGAGGGGTGATCGTGATATTTGACTCTTCAAGATTCGTATGTAAATGTTTGTTATTAGCATTATGTCTCTAGAAGGTTCTTGTCTTTATCAGTGTCATGTATTTGGGTTTTGTAAATGTATTTGGGGTTGAACCTGATCGTTGTGAGATTGTTTTGATTTTGTTTCACAGTAGCCTTTTGTCATTTAGTCTCATCTTTGTCAATGTGGATTTGCGCTTGAAAACAAAAAAGTCAGTTTAGAGTTTGATTTGCTTCTGCAATGTTAGAGATACGGTACCAGCGATTTGAGAATCAGTGAGTTATATTCTTTAGTTCAATCCCACGTCTTAACAATACAATACACTTTTCTTTAGCCGTCTAGTGTAGTGGCTGGCTGGTGAAAATTAAAAGTGTTCAGGATCTAGACAAAAAAAAAAAAATAATAAACAATCAGACTAAACTTGACAGTCAACTAGATCTAGAGGTTTTCGTGACACAAGTATAACAGTTCCATTCTTTTGTTATCGAAGTGACTAATTAAAGACATACCTTGGATTTATTTGTTGGTTGGTTTTTCTAGGTGTCAAAGTTTTGGTTTCTATGTTTTGTATTTTTTGTTTGTCTGAAATTAGAATCACAAAATGAAATTGTGTTGTAAAGCACCTTTCCTTGTGCTCCAGCACACAGAGTCCAGCACTGAGTCCAGCACACAGTCCAGCACACAGTCCAGCACACAGTCCAGCATACAGTCCAGCACACAGAGTCCAGCACACAGCTTGTTGACTGTTTTAATTTAAAGTACTCACTTTACCTTGTGCTCCAGCACACAGAGTCCAGCAAACAGCTTGTTGACTGTTTTAATTTAAAGTACTCACTTTACCTTGTGCTCCAGCACACAGAGTCCAGCAAACAGCTTGTTGACTGTTTTAATTTAAAGTACTCACGTTACCTTGTGCTCCAGCACACAGAGTCCAGCACACAGAGTCCAGCACACACAGTCCAAGAGTCCAGCACACAGAGTCCAGCACACACAGTCCAAGAGTCCATCACACAGAGTCCAGCACACAGAGTCCAGCACACAGCTTGTTGACTGTTTCAATTTAAAGTACTCACGTTACCTTGTGCTCCAGCACACAGAGTCCAGCACACAGAGTTCAGCACACAGCTTGTTGACTGTTTCAATTTAAAGTACTCACGTTTCAACTTCGTGACGACTGATGGAATGAAGCAATAAGGAAAGATGTCTCCCTGGTCAATGTAACGTGCGCTTCGGGCTGTCGTCATGAAGATCTCAAACCCTTTCCGCTACCAGCCTTCCTGTAGGACGTTTGGGTTGTGACGTTATCACCATCCTCGTCATCATCAAATTTTCTTTGATGGAGAGCCTGAGAAGTTAAAATCATCTCTTGCCAAGTTCCCTGGACAGTTGCGCGTAATGCACGTATCTCACCAAACAGGTCAAGAACGTGTGACTTCCCAGAACTATCGAGACGTATTGCAGAAAGTCTGGGGAATTCATGAAAAAGATGAATCACGTTTCCTCGTCCTTCCCGAAGCGGCTGCTCCGTGTGTCAAAGCTTAGCCTGAACCATGTTTCTTCTGTGTTGGTTATGTTGGGCTGTAGTGGAAGTAGGGTCTGCCTAAGGAGGGTTAGGAAGGGGCATTCAAAGAGGATATGGTTTACGGTTTCATAAGGGTGGGTGCAGTGTCTGCAAAGGGGGAGTTGTGTGGAGTTTGTTTTTTTCAGATGGTAATTTAATAGAGGTGTGTGTCCTGTTCTTAGTTGGAAAATTGTAGATTGTTCTTTGCGGGGGAGGAAGTTAATACTGTCCAGTTTGTTGGCATAGTCATTTCTTTGTTCATGGCTCTGCCTGTGTTTCCTGATGCCCATTGGTTGAGCCACTCCTCTTTGTGATTGTTGACTAACATTGACCTTAGGGTGAGGTAGTTTACAGGTCTATCTGGTTGTTCCATGGATAAACCTGCCTTTGATAGCTTATCTGCCTTTTCATTTCCCATGATGCCAATTTGTCCAGGGATCGACTGTTGTGTGATATTGATATTTAATTTAAAAATAACATTGACAAACTAAATGATCTCAAGGTCGCCACAGTGCAAGATCACTTGCCAACTAAAATATTAGTCATTAATTTGGTGCCGTAAGAATGCTGAATAGTGTACAAATATTACCTTTTGAGTTATCATCTTTTCCATATTCTGTACACCGAATACACCAAAAGCTTAACTGTTCATAATTATCCACCATTAATGAGAATTTCAGATAGAGAATTTTATTAAAGATTTAGCAATACTAAACAAATGATGCCATTTTGAACAAGATTCTGTCATGTATTGCTCCCAACTTGTTACTTTGTTTCTCTCTATCATCTTTCTCTCTCTCACAGAATTCGATCTTTCGATTCGTTATCTGTGTTCTCTTTTCTCTACTCTATTTTTCTCTTTCACTCCTTTTTTTCTCGCCTTTTAATATTCTCCTTTTATATCTTTCCCTTAACTCTCTTGTTGGGCCTCCATTATTAAAGAAATCTCCATTTTTTTTCTTTCGTTTCTTTCTTCTATTCTTCCTTTTTATCTTTCTTTTCCATCTCTTTCTTTCTATTTTTGATATTTATAAAATTGTCTCTTTCTAATATATATATATATACTCTCTTTCTTTCTCTAATAGTCTCTTTTGTGTATCTCTCTAATATTCTCTCTCTCTCTCTCTCTCTCTCTCTCTCTCTTTCCTTCTTCGCTATTTCCCTCTTTAATATTCTCCCTTCTCTCTTCCCTGTCAGTATCGTTCTTTTTCTCTCTAATATTAGGTGTCACCTCTCTCTTTTTCTCTTTAACTATCCCGTCCCTTCTCTCTCTCTCTCTCTCTCTCTTTTTTATCTTTTATCTTCCCATACACACATGACAGGATCGCACGCCAGTATTGAGGATGGTACGGTATCAATCAATGCATGTCTAAAACCATTATCTGACATGGGAGGTAACACATACACTCGATTACTTTCCCGGGATGTCTCTTGTTTGCCAGGCGACGCTTGCCATATGTTAACTAAGTCCCAGAAGGAGATGACTTCAGGCCCATTAGAATGAGTTGGCATATCCCCCCCCACAACAATGAATGTTTAAACAGAGCAGGGGGGGGGGAGATATTATCACATTTATTAAAATGATATATTTTGTCTACATATGTTTGCATACGGGGTCACGTGGGACATTACATTTTTTTAAGGTAGTTTTGTTCATATTACAGTATTTATTTTTTTTAAATTACAACCAAACATTATTCTCCCTCCCCCTTTTTTCTAATTCTCATAGCTCAATTCTGTATTCATCATGGAATGGGGGGAGGTGGAGTGGATATTCATAAATGAAGAGTTAGTGACTCCAGTGTATAAAAATAGAAACAAAGTTGGATCCGTTACGTCTTTAGTATAAACATATAGCACATTAAGCACGGCAGAGTCGAATTAGCTCTCTAACCTCTTTGCTTTTAACATGATCTAATTTGTATTCTACAACTTGCAACAGTACTTTATCGATATAATGCTCTTGATAACATTTCCAATATGTGCTTGTAGTAATGTGAGCAGGGTCGGACAATGTGTCGAAATCGGCCCAGGCATTTCTAAACAATCCGGCCCACAAGTTCTATATCGTATGATGGGCATCCAATTCTAGGTCTATCTGTCCTCAAAGTCATTATGTTAAGTTTGATAATGTATCGATATGCATGCATACAGTGAACTCTATATCTCTATAAGAAATATAGGCCTTATGTTGCTTTTTAATCGCTGGTTGTGTAGACCCTAAAAGGATGAAGTATACTAGTAGCACTGTTTACGGATGTAGGCTATTACATTATTTTGGAAAATGTGTTACATTCAATTTGTATTACACTGTAGATCCTGTGAAATTTGTTTTCAAAGACACAACGCTCAGAGAGCTCTTATATAACAGAATATTACAAAAAAATGAACAATTTGATACGTGTCATAGTTGCATCCATGCGGCTCTCTCGGTGGTTCTACAACCAAATTTGGGTACCGGCCCACCGTGCCATAGTGCCAGTCCGCCCCTAAATGGGAGTAAAAAAGAGTTTAAGATTCCAGAAGTAATATAGTACATCTGTGTAAACTCTCCAGGATACCGAAGTACTGCATAATTACTGCCATGTCCTCCTTTTTGTGGCCGTGTCCTCCTTCCGGCCGGAATTAGCTTAAAGTATGAAAATGTCCGGCTTTTCACAGTTGTTTACTGCAATGGCATAAAAGTAGATGCCACTTTTCGAGGACTTCCAGTACTCTCTCTAGATGTTTCTAAATACATTCAAAGACACTACATTCAATGATGTGTTTTCCTGCATACAGAAGCTAAAGAAAAGAAGTATTAACCTCAACGATGTTCAATTGCTTGACCAGCACTGTAATTGAAAGTTATTTAATTATTCGCAGGACAGAAAGATTTCGTTTTTTGTTAGCTTTCTACATGAACAAAGCTGTTGTATATACAAAGCTATCCTAATGAAACTTGGTATTCAGGCCTTCTCAAACTGTGTGAATATTGCATTCCCGGATATAATTCCAATGTTGAGAAAGTAGTTTCGCACAGTGGACAACAGAGAAATAAGCGATGTCTTGAGACTCAGTGAGAGCTCTTCTTCTCACAAAGTACAATTGGAAGACATGTTCATACATGAAACTCCACGCGTAAGTTAGCGCGAATGATGAAAAGTAATTTCTTCTGAGAAATATGACCTCTAATAGGGTTGCATTTCATCCTATGAGTTACTATATGTTTAACCAAAAATACGTTTTTTAAAAGTTAACTATCTTTTCGTTTTGTCCTCCTTTGTAAGACTTTGTCCTCTTATTAGTCCTCTTTTGGGTATGTTGTTGTCTGGTAGCCCTAATAATTGGGGATTTATTCATCATCTGTAGCTGTATTCGGTGTGCCATGGATATTATGTCGCCTGAAAAACAGCAACAGAGATCCGGAGCAAAGTTCAATAATCGTGTAGGCTACCAAAATTACCCCGAGCAAAGACTTTCATGGCCGCGAGTAACTGCCTTTGTTTATTGCTGTAAAATTGATTTCAGTGACACATGTGTCTGGAGCTGACATGGCTGTCAATCTCATGACTTGTATTGTGGTGTAGCCTCAAACAGCGTTTCTTAACTTGCAGTACTCATTCCCATGGGAGGTCACTCAGCAGACTATAGTTATGACATAGGAAAGTAACATATGAAATGTTTTCTTTTAGAAAGAATACACAATTTAATTTGTGAGTGTATTTGTAAAACTGTTTTACGTGTTTCGGATGTTTGTAAAATGTAAAATAATTTACAAGTTTCGTATGTTTCTTCAAAATTAAAAGATAATCTACTCTCTTCTCCAAACCTCCTTCAAGCCACGGGCAGGTTACGAACCCAGGACCACATGACCAGGCAGCCCTCTTTGAAAGGGGGAGATAACGTAAGGGGAGATATTGGAGAAAGAAAAATAAATTTAAAAGACGGAGTTGTTGTTTTTTTTTACAATGTTTATTTATTTAGAGTTCGGGTTAGGGTAAGTGTTTGTAATCCTATCCTGTAGATAGATAGATAGATAGATAGATAGATAGATAGATAGATAGATAGATAGATAGATAGATAGATAGATAGATAGATAGATAGATAGATAGATAGATAGATAGATAGTAGTTTCAAACCAAAACGAAGCTTTAGTAACACACACTTGATGCACTTCTAGTTGGCTGAGACTTCGTCAAGTATTTAAAGTGTTCTCTTGACTTTCAGTTAACAAACGCTTTGTCTTAGAGCTCAAGAACCACCCAAATATTTCAATACTACGGTGAACATTTGTTAACACAGTTGTCATACAGGGTCGAGCATAAGGAGCTCATTGCAATCACTTTTGTTTTTCTACTCAACAAGATAGATGGAAGAATGGAAAGTATCAGAAAGGATGCGAAGTGTGGAGATGTATGTTTTGTTTTTAAGATTTGAAAGACAATCAACTAACAGACCTGCTCATGCTTGAGTTTACCGGCATGGCACCATTACTGGATGACTGTATGTTTATTGAAGCAGGATTCAAAGCAAGTAGAGTGGCCAGGGCGAAAGAGCGCCGAACCAACAAAAAGCTGAGAGATGAAGCAGGCCTATCTGCAACTGACCAAACCTACCCATGCCACATATGCGGCCGGCTTTTTGAAGCGAGGCTTGGACATAACAGTCATCTTCGAGTTTATAGGAAATGAGAAATGTGCTCATCTTCGATCACGAAGAAGCTATAATATATAGAGACATGATGTTTATTGTACAAAGTTATTAATGCTAGTGCAAGTCAACTGACAGTTTTCACATCAATGTCCACTTGAGAAAAAAAAACATGGCCCAACATTGAAAATCAACTTTATTAATAAAATCAAATTACTGCGTCGTCGATGGGTTTCTATACTAATAAGAAGTCAAACGATGGCCCTTTATCATCAATAAGATAGATCTAGAATCTACTTCCTTTTTTTAAGAGAGACAGTGAGCAGATAAAAAATGCAACACTCTTTTTTTCTACATTCAAAAAGAAACCAAACAAACGATTACAATGAATAAATCCATGATTGTTTTTCCCCTAGGCCTGACAGTTATGGCCTAAAGTAATGTTTGCTGGGTCAAATACAGTACATCGCCTGCCTTGTGATTAAAGAATGTAAACACACAAAAAAAGGTAAAAGTAACCAAGGTGCCAGATCTAGAACTAAAAGGCTGCAAGTGTGTGCTGACAGGTCGTTCAATTGAAGAATGATTTAAAAAAAAGCTAGGGGGTTGTCATTGTAATAAAATAAAAAAAAACTAGGGGGTTGTCATTGTAATAAAATAAAAAAAGCTAGGGGGTTGTCATTGTAATAAAAAAAAAGCTAGGGGGTTGTCATTGTAATAAAATAAAAAAAACTAGGGGGTTGTCATTGTAATAAAATAAAAAAAGCTAGGGGGTTGTCATTGTAATAAAATAAAAAAGCTAGGGGGTTGTCATTGTAATAAAATAAAAAAAGCTAGGGGGTTGTCATTGTAATAAAATAAAAAAAGCTAGGGGGTTGTCATTGTAATAAAATAAAAAAAAACTAGGGGGTTGTCATTGTAATAAAATAAAAAAAACTAGGGGGTTGTCATTGTAATAAAATAAAAAAAGCTAAGGGATTGTCATTGTAATAAAAAAAAAGCTAGGGGGTTGTCATTGTAATAAACTAAAAAAAGCTAGGGGGTTGTCATTGTAATAAAATAAAAAAGCTAGGGGGTTGTCATTGTAATAAAATAAAAAAAACTAGGGGGTTGTCATTGTAACAAAATAAAAAAAGCTAGGGGGTTGTCATTGTAATAAAATAAAAAAAGCTAGGGGGTTGTCATTGTAATAAAATAAAAAAAGCTAGGGGGTTGTCATTGTAATAAAATAAAAAAAAAGCTAGGGGGTTGTCATTGTAATAAAATCAAAAAAAGCTAGGGGGTTGTCATTGTAATAAAATAAAAAAAGCTAGGGGGTTGTCATTGTAATAAAATAAAAAAAAGCTAGGGGGTTGTCATTGTAATAAAAAAAAGCTAGGGTTGTCATTGTTATTAAAAAAACGAAAATTAGAAAAGCTGGTGGGGTTGGGGGTGTTAGACTGGTCGAAAAGCCAATTGAGTATATTAAATATTTCGATATCGAATTGAGAAGATATTGTAGGCTACTGAAGGCTAACTAACAGTGAGAACAGACTAGTAGTTTTAATTTGACAATTTAAAAGGATTTAGTCTATTCAATTTGATTATCTGATGAAAAAAAAAATAGTGAAATGAAGTAGATGTTTTCATATATAAAATAGGTTTTCATCATTTACGTTAAGACTGGATGACTGAGTGTCCTTATAGTCTTGTCTACTTACTGGCTTGGCTGCTGGCACGTTGTGTCTTCTTCTGGTGGTCGTAGGACTGTCACTCAGAAGGATAAGTCGTCCGGCTCTGTCTTAAGACGTTTGCTCGGGATGACTTCTACCATGCAGGCGATCTGGCACAAGGGTTAAGCCGCTGCCCGTCTAGCAGTAGAGAAAGTTGGTGCTGCAGTCTACGTTGATAAGGAGTTATCAACAACCAGGCAGAGGAAATTGTAGACGATTAATAAGGCTTGTCTTCGAGTCCGAAGGTTAATGAGGAATGCAGTATTTCCCGTGGCTACGCAGTCCCAGCTTTGACCTACACATTTTACCACATCTAGGGCAAGCATAACCATTGCCAGCCTGTGGTCGATTAAGATTGTCTTTTCGCCTTCTGCGTCTGTTCTCGGCAGTGGATTTCCTTTTGGTCTCAAATGTGTATCCCGCGTTCTTTGTAAGTGACCTCTAGCTGTCTCGTTCTGAAGCCGCATGCAATCAGGTGCTCTCTTCTATAGAAGGTTTAGGTACGTCCTACAAGCAGTGAGGGCCTCGCTATCATTCAGATGCAGGCATTGGCATCAATCCCAAGTAAGCATTTAATTTCATTTAATTTAAGCATACATAACTCAATGATAATAAAAAAAAATTGCAGGGGATATAACCACAATAAATAACATACACTGTAGGAAGTCTGTAAGTTGATATTATTGACTGTTGATTGTGATTGCGTTGGTTAGAGTGAAATGGGAAATGTGCACTACAAACTAAGGTTGGGGATAAAGACTAAATAAAATACTAAGGATCGAGTTACAATGTTTATGGGTTGATACTTGATAGGATTAATCACAACACGGTCCATCCAAGGTACCATAAGTTTACACTTGAATATGAGTCATAATTTATACTCTGCGATGAATGATAGGCTTGTCAATTTATCAATTTCGCATGCGCTCTTAGAGTTTAGAGAATGGTGAACTCAGTTTTTAAATAGGACTTAGATTCAGGTAGTGGTATCGTTCACAAAAATTATTAAGATTCAGAAATGGATAAACTTTAACAAATCAAATATTATAAAGGATTAGATCGGTATGGTTTCAAAGATAGACTATTGTACTTACATTAATAAAATAATGTATGAAGCTATAGTATCGATATAAAATAATACGATACTCATGCACAACAAACAGGGGTGGACTGGGTATCAGAATCGGCCCGGGCATTACCATATAAACCGGCCCACAAATGAATGGCGTCATATCATGGGCGTTTTTCGGTGGGGGGGATTTTTTCGACCCCCCTCTGCAATGTATATGTATGTAATTAATCTTCATTACATTCCGACTTTTCATTCTTTCGGGCGTTTTTGTTTAGCCTAGTTAGTAGGTTCTTCTTTTAATTAGTGGAAAGACAGTACACACCACCAAGAACAGCTAGGCTGTCAGCGCTCCCCCAGCTGGGTCCGAGGCTTCGCCCCAGATCCAAGCATTATTTCCGTTATTTTAAGCTTTAAAAAAATGCATATTCTGAGGTAGCCTATCTACAGTGCAATTAGCTTGCTACTCTTCCGCAAAAAATTCATAAACCAAATCTGCTATTCACTGCACTTAATAAATGGAGTCCAGCGACTGGTAGAAAATGGTAACTATAGTTTTGCTTTAGTTTTTGTATTGGAGGGGGGGGGGGATAACCACAAAATTCCTTTTGGCTACGCTTAGGAAATTCGGTGACTGTAGTTTACTTAAGTTGGCTGCACTGGAGCATTAAGTAAAGTTTCCTTTTCAGACTATGAGATCTGAGGCAAGTGATGATTTGAACCCCCCCCCCTCCTCCCGGCTACGCCCATAGGTGTAAGCCTAATTCTCTTCAAAATATATATAGTTTGATAACTCATTGAAAACTGGATGTATGCTTGCGTAGGATTAAATAATGTATTTTATATTTTATTTTTTATTTTATTTTACATGCATGTAGTCTGAAAACTATAAACACTACAATAGCAGCCTTAATGAGTTTTAAACTGTTTTGGTAGTACTTATAGATTACAGACGTTTTCTTCAAAAAATAAGATAGTTACGTCCTACGCATTTCATGTGTCAATCTAGTCATGCATGTTGATCTGTGACTTAAAATATGCTAAGTCATTGGTTTTCCTGGCTGACTCAGGCAACCCATTCCATTAAAAGAAAAAAATGCAGAACGGTTAGAGAGGCACTTACAAGTACATTCTCAAAAACGCGAATTGTAAATGAATATATCATGACCCTTTATTGAAAATATAAATCTCCTTTCATTAAATATCGGATGTGACAGCGCTATAAGCCTATAAATTATTATAATTATTATATGTTATAATATATGTCTTCTTCCTCCATCATTAATGACTTCATACTAAGCATAAGTTTGGCATTAATTATAATAGTAAAAAAGATATGATTTAGATCTAGATTTGTCTTTTTTAAATTAAATAATTTGTCTTCTGTCTTCTAAATCTTATGAATCACAGACGGTCCTTCAAAAGAGAAGTTATTTACGTCCATTGCGTATTCTCGTGTCCTGGAGTGCGTGCTAGAATTGTTCAGTAGTGGGGACCTAGTGATTATGAGCCTAGTCTTCGGTCTGTCTGTCTTCTACCTGTCTGTCTGTTTTCCACCTGTCTGTCTGTCTTCTACCTGTCTGTCTGTTTTCTAACTGTCTGTCTGTCTTCTACCTGTCCGTCTGTCTTCTACCTGTCTGTCTGTTTTCTAACTGTCTGTCTGTCTTCTACCTGTCTTTCTTCTACCTGTCTGTCTGTCGTTCTGTTTGTCCTGTTTGTCCTCTACCAATCTGTCTGAGTCTTCTACTGCCTGAGTGTCTTCTACCTGTCTGTCTGGCTGTGTCTTCAACAATCTGTCTTCTGCCTGTCTGTTTGTCTTATACCTGTCTGTCTGTCTTCGGTCTGTCTGTCTTCTACCTGTCTGTCTGTGTCTTCTACTATCTGTCTTCTACCTGTCTGTCTTCTACCTGTCTGTCTGTGTCTAAAACTATCTGTCTTCTGCCTGTCTGTCTGTCTGCTACCTGTCTGTCTGCTACCTGTCTGTCTTCTACCTGTCTGTCTTCTTCATGTCTGTCTTCTTCCTGTCTGTCTTCTACCTGTCTGTCTTCTACCTGTCTGTCTTCTTCCTGTCTGTCTTCTTCCTGTCTGTCTTCTACCTGTCTGTCTTCTTCCTGTCTGTCTTCTACCTGTCTGTCTTCTACCTGTCTGTCTTCTACCTGTCTGTCTTTCTTCTATCTGTCCGTCTTCTACCTGTCCGTCTTCTACCTGTCCGTCTTCTACCTGTCTGTCTTCTACCTGTCTGTCTTCTACCAGTCTGTCTTCTTCCTGTCTGTCTTCTACCTGTCTGTCTTCTACCTGTCTGTCTTCTACCTGTCTGTCTTCTTCCTGTCTGTCTTCTACCTGTCTGTCTAATCAAATAAAGGGCCTAGGATGTTGTATTGACACATGCGTGGAACCCTAAGTTGTGGACGTGTTTTGCGTGCAAGTGCTATATGGCCTGTCTGAAACTGGACTCTGTTTTGTCTTATGACCGCTACGTATAATTGATGCATGTCGTTGTAGTATACGGGTGGTGAGTGTCAGTGTGGCCCCCTCCCCCCTACACTTTACATTCATGTTTGGACTCAAATAGATTCACGAGAACCTCCGAGAAAACGTTCATGAAATAAAAATGCTTCAAATTAACATTCAATTTTTTTTCTGCCCAACCCTATTGTTAGTCATTTAGTGCGCACTATAGGCCAGGGCAGATATACATATACCATAGACTGACCAAGGAAACCAAAAAGTTTATTGTTGTTGTTTGTTTTTAAAATTCTTATTGTAAAAGCAAAATACTTTTTTGTCCGTGAGGCTGTAACCGTAGTACAACGAAATCGGAGACTGTCGACTTTCACCGGTGAATGTTAACGTGTACATAGTCGCTTGGTGTCTACAGTACTCTCTACAGGAATATGAATGTTTGATGAGTTGTCGTACAGAAAGTCATTATGTTAATCCTAGATAGATCTTTGGTGATACATCTGTCACTTTCTGTGGTGCATTAATGAGTAGCCTACAATTATAACAAAGTCTACCAAAACAGTATGTAAGTTTTCAAATTAAGCATAAATCTCTATTGATAGATTAGAAAGTGTTGTCAAACTTTTTAAGTGAGTAGAGAAGCCGAACCGAATTAACTTCTATATGTGACTATGTAGATCCTTTCATTGAGTATCGGATGGGACAGCGCTGTAAGCCTATACATTATCAATGACTTCATACTAAGCATAAGTTTGCCATTAATTATAATAGTAAAAAAATGATTTAGATCTAGATTTGTCTTTTTAAAATTAAATAATATTTTTTTTGTAAGCCTTAAGTGTAGTATTTTTAGATTGATGTTATTAAAATAAACCAAAAAAAAGGAAACTTACTTTTTCTGTACAAATCTCATATTGAGCTGTGAATAAGTTGAGTGGTTTGCAATTTCGTGGCTCTGTGTGTGTGTTAAAATTGATTCCTATTAAGTAGGGGCCTAGTGTTAAAGAGCTTCTTCTTTTTCCTCGTTCTCATTTTTATGTTGGAACGTTCAGATGACAGACCAATATACGAGATGAACTGCGCGGTGGTTTCCAAATCAGGGAGCTTTCCATATAGTTTTCTTTCTATTGGCGTGTTTTGGGGCCAGTGTCTTGTACGGGCCTCATGGTAAAGTGAACAGTTTTGGGGCCAGTGTATTGTACGGGCCTCATTGTAAAGTGAACAGTTTTGGGGCCAGTGTATTGTACGGGCCTCATTGTAAAGTGAACAGTTTTGGGGCCAGTGTCTTGTACGGGCCTCATGGTAAAGTGAACAGTTTTGAAGGACATGTTGTCTCATTCTGTTGTGTCCGGTCCTGAGTCGTAAGATTAGAGTTTATAATAGGCAACATCTTTCTTGTGATTCGGATGAGAGCTTGTCCATTTCTCATTTATTTTATTTACTATTAGTTTCTTCATTTCTTCTGGATAAAGTGCAATTTAATTGTGAATTTGTTCTCCCACTCTTGGCGAGTGTTTCAGCCTTCTCATTTCCTTCTAGTTCTATATGTGTTGGTATCTGTTTTATCCGTTAAAGAGCTAATTGTCGCCCCAATTGTGTTTCTGCGTTATATCAATGTTTTCTAACTTAACCTCTCTCATCCCTCTTTTTCGTTAACTGCCGATGGAACGATCAAAAGACGGGGAAGGAAGGCGCAAAAACAAAAGGGAGTGTCATCAAATGTATATGCCGACCAGCAAAATAATTAGGCCAAACACAACCTCGAAGACATCAAAGAAGTGTTGAAGTTAATGCCGCTCGTGCATAGCAAAAAGTACGGTCTAACGTTTTGCAAATGATAATAGGTAGGCTACAGTGTATAGTGTACATTTTTTTAAAATTCTTGTTGAATTTCAAACAAAATTAAGAGTAATAAATAAATTTAAAAAAAAAAAAAAGGAAACGTGTTCTGGCATCTGTGTCTCGCTGCTGTATTTTTGTTTAAAGTAGTCTGCATTGAAAAAAAAAAGATTTTTTCTTTGTTCGCGACCAGACCGGCCCATTTGGTACCGGCCCACCGGGCATTTGCCCGTTTGCCCATATAGCCAGTCCGCCCCTGACAACAAAGTAATAATGTAATAACATGGGTGGAGAGAGAGAGTATTGGTTAGGAATTTTTTTTGATTACGGTTTCGAGTTGATATCCCGCCAATTGAGACTTCTGCCACATAGAACGTTGAAGCCAGTGGCGCAGCTAGGGTGGGGGGAGGAGGGGGATTTGAAAATCCCCCCCGGGCCCCCAAATTAGTGTTTTTTACATAAAATATTAAACATTACCCAAAATGCAGGGGCCCCCAAAGAGGTGAAGCCCCCGGGCCCCCAAATGATGGATAATTCTTTGCTACGGCCCTGGTTGAAGCCGCAGTGAATCTGTTCCATAGGACATAGCGATGTCTTGCTGTGATGCGGCACGTGACACGACACAGACAGACTATATATATATATTCTATGGTCCGCATCTTACTTTGTTTGTCTTATTTTGCAACTTGTTCAACATACACTGTAGGTTGTACACAGTAATGTGAAGCTCTCTAGGCCTTCGTCTCTCTGTACTGTGTTCCTTCACGGACGCTGTGATTGTCTAAGCATAATAAATGTTACATTACTTTCAGCTTATAACAATAATAATAATAATAATATGTTCAGCCCTATCAGAAACTGCCTACCTAGGTCGCCACAACCAAGTTGCAAAGCTAATACACCAGCACTTGGCTTTGACACACAATTTGATCGGTAAGGACACTCCTCCTTATTACAAATACTCACCACAAGAGGTTCTCGAGTCTACGGATCATCTACTGTACTGGGATACACCTATTTTGACTGACAAAACGGTAGATTTTAATCGCCCTGATTTGCTGCTCATCGATAAAAAAGAAAAAGCCGGTACCATTATTGACATCGCCGTACCACTATCTCATAATTTAAAAAAAAAACTGAGCTGGAAAAACAACGAAAATATGGGAACCTTGGCTTGGAGATTAAGCGTTTATGGAAATTATCTAAAATAACAATATACCCAATTGTTATATCAACCGAGGGAATAATAACAACTGACCTCACAGATACCTTCAAGGCCTTTGGCATTCCTAGGAACATTTTCGTTGCCTGTCAGAGGGCGGTACTTCTGCAGACCTGCACACATCACCAGAAAATTCCTCGGTGTAAACTGATAAAGGGACTACGATGTATTTTGTTTCCCTTTAGCGAAACTCGACCCTGGCTGCGCCAGAGAATGAGAATACTCGTTCTTTTCTAACATAAAAATAATAATCTTTATTATCCATATGGAAATTTGTCTTACAATTTGTGCATTACACCAATACAGTGGCGTGCTGTCCTAACTGGGAAACGGGTTTTCTCCACCAAGTCCTGCCCAATTTACAATAATATTTGTATCCGTTAATCTGAAATTAAGTAAGCTCAATTGACAAGTAAATGTATGAGTATACTTAGAATGGAGATTGTTGACTATGCGACCACTTGTTTTGATCTTTATTATAAGGACAAAAACCTAAGTTTGGAAGGTATTAATCAGAGAACTCCTGGTGCAGCTATTGGTGCTGAATCTGTTACTCAGCTTCAGACCTTTGTTGACACACTATCTGCTGCATACCAGAAGTTTGGATTAAATATTAGTCAAAGCAAGACTACAACACTTGTTCAGAGCACAAATACTGCACCTCACGTTACCATTAATGGCCATCCATTGGAAATTGTTGACCATTTTTGTTATCTTGGCTGTTGGCTCCATCATCCCCACCAATACTCTACTGGATAAAAGACATCAACAACAGGATAGCCAAGGCAATGGGCGCCATGTCAGGGATGAAGAAAGGAGTGTGGGACAATACTTTTGATGACTAACAATACCAAAGCCTAGTCTACCGGACCCGAGTGTTTGAGAGCGCGCATAAAAGAAGGGTCTCGGATTGCAGATGCCATACACAACAGAAGCAGAAAGAAGGGTGAAAGTGCAACGACGGCTGGTGATTACAGATGCCCAACCTGTGACCGCAGCTGTGTACCAAGGATTAGCCTCTTTATAGTTGGTCTCCTTCAGTCGTAGAACACTATGGCTCATCTCGCACACATCCTCATGTGGCTGTGGAGCCCTATTTTGGAGAGACACTCCCGTCCTCAAATATCGCAGGTTAATGTGGCTTTTCCTTCGGTAGTAGAGGAGGGAAAAGATCATCTCTCTAGATATAAAATGCCAAAAGGAACAAACCCAGTGCCCGTTGTCATGAAGATTTCAGAAGTAAATAACTAAGTAGGTCACACTATAGTTGACATACTTATGCAGACAAAAGGTCTTAATTGAAAGTAAGCTTTCCTCTTCGTTTCCTATGGTTAAATCATCTTCACTCAACTTTGCGTTTACTCGCTGTTAACAATACATTGTAATAAGCCTAGGGTAGGCCAAACTGGCTGGCGTCTGAAATCACTTTTTTTTTTTCCAGGTTTAAGAAAACTAAATAATTCAAGGGAAATAGTTGAAGATTTATTAATTATTTAAAACAAAAACAGTGCTAATGGAAGGTTCGTAGACTCTGTGTGTTTTGAGCCTAGTAGAGTAGTATAAATAAAAGCATTTTTAAAACCAAAGCTTATACAAAGAAAAGAACCATATCTCTCGAAACTGCTATATTTATCTGTCTTTTTCTATAGGAAACAAATTGTTTTAATTATCACTAAATATCAGGTGACCGAGCCTCGCTCGGATGAATAATTTGTTAAGGAAGGATATATACTCGAAGTCATTTTGGGAATATTGTTGTAATTACGAAAATGAACGATCGGGTAAACTATCAATCCGAATAGTTGCTTTTTCGTTCTGTCTGTTCTCAATGTAATTGTACATGGCGATTAGAATAGAAAGTCCCCCTAACAGTTGGCCTATAGAAAACCACAGCTCACGTCTTAACGTTTTACATTGCTTCTTTCGCGTAAAACTATTGGGCTATCATAGGCTTAGAAGAAAGTCTTTGCAGTGTAACTTCTAAAATGGTTACTTTCTGACATTTAATATTGCAATTAATATATTCATTATGGCTCTGAGACATGGAAACTTTACAGAAAACAACTAAGACTTCTTGAGTTCTTTCACCAAAGATGCTTGCGCTCCATCATGGACATACGGTGGCAGGACCGCACTACCAACATCGACGATGAGGGACTTCTTTTGTTCCGACGGTTGCACTGGGTAGGGCACGTATCCCGTATAGGAGACCAAAAGAAAATCTGCTGCCGAGGACAAACGCAGACGGCGAAAAGAAAATCTAAATCGACCACCTGCGGACAATGGTTATGCTTGCCTTGGATGTAGCAAAATATTTAGGTCACAGCTGGGGCTGCGCAGCCTCGGGAAATACTGCATTCCTCACTAATCTTTGGATCCGAAGACAAGCCTCATTATTCTGGCTTTAGTAAGAATCATCAAGTGATGAAAAATCTCTACGTTATATTGTAAAACGTGCACCTAGTAACAAAGTAAAATCGCGCATTTGTTCCTAAGAGACTTAAAAACATCGCGTCACGGCCGGTCTTAGGCAACTGCAACCCATGCTGTCGCAGTGGGCCCCGCGCATTCATAGGCCCCGCGCTAATTCAGGGTATAATTATTTAATTGCAAAATATATACAAAAAACTCCTGGAAATCTCCTGAATTTATTAAAATCTCCTGAAAACTCTTTAAAATCTCTGGAAAAATAGACAAAATTGTCATTTGTGGGTGTCATTCATTGCGGAAAACGCCAATCCTACGCGTGATAAAAGGAAAAAAGGCATTGTCAGCTTTCATGTAATAATCGGGTGAATTTTACCTTAATCGGAAGTTCCAATACTTTATTTACTTTTATAGTCACTAGCATATAAAATGCCATTGGTTACAAGGTTCGTAAAGTACAGATCGCAATTTTTAACTTAGTATAAAGTCAAATTTTTTTCTTATACAAAATCTTAATTTTCACTTAATATCCTTATTCCCACACAGACTAGGCCCCGCGCAATCAGTTTCGCATAGGGCCCCGCAATTGCTAGGACCGGCCCTGCATCGCGTTAGTATTCTAAAGAAGCGTTATTGTGGGGCATCTCTATTACTCCGACAACCTTTCAGCTTACTAAAAAAAAAAGATTGCCTAAAATATGTTCGTCCCCCATACGGAATAAGTGCCCTGCAAAGCGTGACTGTCTCATTTTAAGAAGTTCATACCATTTTGCAAGAATATCGCTGTTTGTAATGCGGTCTTTGGTGAAGGCGTTCAAAAAGTCTTAGTTGCTTTCTATAAAGTAGTAATGTCTCAGATCCACATAGAGGGGTTGAGAGAATCACTGGTTGACACTGATTTTTGTAGATAGGGGGAGCGATTTATTTCGCAACACTCTCGCTTGGAGGCGTCCAAAAGCACGACTATCCCTGATCACATATCAACCTCTCTTTAAAAGAATGCGTCATTTGATACTATGCTTCCCAGATAATGTGAAGTTATCTACCACTTTAAGGGATGTCTATGCGCGGTGATCTTTGGGCTGAGTAAGTTTTATTGGGTGACTTCTGGAACATGACATCTGTTTTACCGAGGTTTTTAGGTTAACCAAAAAAAGCAGCAGCGTGATGAAAATTCGTTGACCGCGAGCTGGATATCATCAGGGCCAGCCTTAGGTCTATGCTGCCGAAGGTGACCCCGAAGGTTCAAAAGCCCCCCGCTAATTCTAGGTGTAAATTATTAAATTAAATCATTATAGTTTATAATAGGGTTCCCGTGGTCTCCTTGTTTTCATAAAAATGTCCTTAAAAAGACAAAATTGTCATTTTGGGGTTTCAATTAATATGGTAAACATCAGTCCTACGCGTGATATAAAAAAAACGGCATGGTCAGCTTTCATTTAATAAAATTGTAATGCAAATACGAATTTATTTTCTAATACAAAATCTTTATTTTCACTTATTAACCTTATCCCTACCCTTACTGGTCCGCGCGCAATCCATTTCACATAGGGCCCGCAAATGTTAGGGCCGGCCCTGGTTGTGCAAGTAAGGGATAGATAAGCTTGATCAATGTACAATAAGATGGTGCGCACATGTTTAATTAGGCCAGTTGAATCATTAAAACTTGTTAGCGAAGAAATGTCTTAGTGTACTGCTGTGAGCCGAGTGACGTAAGCGGTGTCAAGTTTTTTTCCCATTGACGTCATATAGAAAATTTCATTCATAAAACATTCTAGTCAAAATTAATTTTTCGATAATGAGCCATTTTCAAACCCATATAACGGTCGACTTCGAGTTTTCCCGATGGCGCCAATGAGTTGAGATTTTTTTTCTCACTATTATGATATGCATATACCGTGAAATTTTAAAGAAAATCGTTAGAGCCGTTTTCGAAATAAAATTTATATATATCTCGCTTAAGAGTATAGGATTTACTCTCTGATTATTTTTTTAATTGACTCGTGTGTTGACATCGACATTGAATAATTTGTGCAAAGTTTCAACTTGATCCGAGAATGGGAAGTGGGAGAAACAATGTGTACAAGATTTATACCGGACAGATAGAAGCACATTGCCATATATAGGGTTATGGACTTCTCCGCTTTACCTTTTATTTATATCTATATTTATATCTATAATACTTTCATTTTCTATAACAGGTGTATGATGATTAGAATAGATAACGTTCTACATTGGATTATTGTCTTGCGCATTTCATGTCAAAGAATCCCCAAAGTATTTGAAGTCACAGCAACACCATCACAGCTAAATAATCCTACACTTTCAGGTTCTATCAGGGTACCTCGTGCTTACCAGTATCGATTCATTTTTACGTTTTACTTTATCAGTCTTCCAACTTTTGAATAAAAGAAAAGCAAGTCACGTGCCCAAATTTCTTGCAATTTCATAGTGTAACAGTTTGACTTAATCCTGTGCCCAAGTCAGTTTTTAAATAATTCTACGTAGAGATTATATCAGAGCTGTTCATGTTTCTATAATACTCTGTAATGTCGTTTTAAATTAAAGTAAGGTTACATTTCAACAATTTTGATTCGTTTGAGCAGCAAAACGGTTTTGTACTTGATTTTAATTTTTTGTAAGGCAAACTTGGAAATAATTAATTTTGGCTTTGTCTTTTTTCTGGGTTCATGACTTCGTGTGTGTGTGTTTGCAAACGTTAAACTGGCATGTACATATTGTGTTTTAATTAAATGTCTCCATCCACACACACTTGTTGCATTAAAAACAATAATGCATAGATTTTTTAGAAGACTTCACGATACTTTTGTTTCTCGGCAAAATTGAAGAGCGAAACGACTGAAACATTGAAAGAAGAACAAGCAAATATTTTTAAAATACTTTTTGAATAGCATAAGGGAAAGAGCCGCACGATTACTGACATATTTCTCAATACCATAAGATTTATCTCTCTTTTATATTAAAAAATTAATGAAAAAAAATGAACTTCATACATTTGAACCTATAAAACGTGATTCTGAAGTACTAAAAATAGCAAAAATATTATCCTATGACTTTATCTTTAACTTTATCAGCACTTCCTGTAAACCGGATACACCAGATATCAAGCTTTTTATACTTTCTTCTGCCATACATGAAAATTAGCTAATTGACTGGCTTAATCCTGTGCACTTAATTCTGTGCACTCGCAGGGAAGCATGGGGCCGCAACCACACTTCTCCACCGAACTCGGTTCTGAGCAGCCTTCTTCATCTGCTCCCTTGTCATTCTAGTATCCTCAGCTTCACTGATGACTGACCTCTTCCAGGTTTGCTTGGGTCTGCCCACTTTCCTCTTTCCTTGCGGATTTCAATCAAGTGCCCGCATTGCAACATTGGTAGATAGTTTTAGCAGGGTGTGTCCTATCCAGCTCCACTTTCGCTTTGTAATGTCTTGGGCTATGGACTTTTGTCTAGTTCTCTCCCACAAATCGACAGTAGTTGTCTTTTCTTTCCTAATAGCTGGCGTAGGCATCCCTTAACAAAGGCCTGGAGCCTTTCCATATTTGTTTTAGTGACTCTCTATGTTTTTGAACCGTATAGAAGGAACGACTTAACGTTGTTATACAGAGCATGGGCGTAGCCAGGGGGGGTTCTTGGGGTTCAAACCCCCCCCCCCCGAAATGAAATCCCCCCCGGCAGGGGGGGGGAACGGAATTAAGTGACTGATTTTTGCTTTCATTTTGTTTATTTTAGGTGAGATTTTAATACTAAATCATCACTTACCACAGCACAGCCGAGGCAATTTTGAGTTAAAAACCCTCTACCAGGGGGTTTTGAGTTTAAATCCCCCTACCAGGGGTTTTGAGATACAAATCCCTCTACCAGGGGGCTTTGAGTTTAAAACCTCCTACAGGGGGTTTTGAATTTTAAACCCCCTACCAGAGGTTTTTGCAGTTAAATCCCCCTCTTCTATAAAACAAAAAAAAAAAAAAGGAAACAACAATCCCCAAATTCCAACAGAACAGTTGAGGACGATTTTGATTTTAAAACCCCCTCCAAAATTTACGATAAACCCCATCTTCAATATAAAAAAAGCAAATTACACACTCAAAATTCTATGAGCGCAGCCAAAGGGTTTTGAGTGTAAATCCCCCTCCTCCAGATGGCTTTTTCTTTAAAGTTTAAAACCCCTCCAGATGGTTTTGAGTTTAAAATTCCCCTAAAGAGCGTTTAGAGTTGAAAACCTCTCTCTTCAATATTATTTTAAAGCAAACTACAGTCA
This sequence comes from Biomphalaria glabrata, assembly GCF_947242115.1. Lineage (NCBI taxonomy): Eukaryota > Metazoa > Mollusca > Gastropoda > Planorbidae > Biomphalaria > Biomphalaria glabrata. Next base: position 17,443,974 of record NC_074727.1, read on the forward strand.
CCAAATTCTATGATCGTAGCTAATTGGGGTTTTGAATTAAAAACAAAACAAAAAAAACTCCAGAGATTTCTTAGTTTAAAACCCCTCAACAGATGATTTGACGAAAAAACTTTCCTTTTCGATATAAAATCTAAAGCGAAATACAGGCATGTGATTCCAAGAGCGTAGTCAAGAAAGGTTACACATTTTTACCAGTGGCTTGGGCTCCATTAATAAAGTGTGAATAGTCTTCTGCCGAAATTGAAAATCATTAAATGTATCTCAACAAAGATGGCTAAGACAGATTTTAGGAGTCAGTCATAGAGATCGGGTCTAAATCAAAGAAATCATATGCCGAACTGGGAGTCGAATCCTTAGTAAGGTTGTGACAGAGCGTCGCATGAGGTTTTGCGGGACATGTTCTCACACAAAATGAATTACGCAAAATAAGAGTTGCGGAAACAGCTTGCCGGAAAATACGCCGAACGGCGCGAGAGGGTCTAAGTCAGTAAGAATAGCACATTAGGTTTTTCAAATAAAACTTTTTAATAGCAAGATAATGCACTGTAGATACCTCAGAAAATGCATTTTGTTGGCTTTCAATACCAGAAATAGTGCCCGGCGGCGGGGCTTCGCCCCGCGCTGGGGGAGCGCTGCGAACTCCCCCAGACCCTCTTGCTAGCAAGGGCGGGGAGTCTACAATGAACAATAAACGTCTTCCGAAAGGGTCAGATGTAATAAAGATTAATTATGTACACACACACACACACACATATATATATATATATATATATATATATATATAAATTTTGCCGCGCGGGGGGGGGGGGGGTCGGGGGGAAATCTCCCCCCCCCCCAAACCCTCCCCGAAATAAAATCCTGGCTACGCCCATGATACAGAGACAGTGCCTTGGAGCGCCAGGTTGCTGGAAGAGTTGAAAAGACAAAGCTTGCTTTATTGAATTAGTGTATTATCATCAGCTCCGCCGTCTTTACTAACTCTACTTACCAGATATGTGAAGTGATCCGTATCAAGGATGTTCTCTCCCTAACAAATTGGTTCATGGTTAATTTTTTTATTGAATAGTGCGTTGTCATCGACTATGAATGGGAAGTGTGTGCGTGCGTGTGTGGGGGGGACGTGTACAAGATCTGTATCACACAGACGGAGTGAGTTCATATAAGCTTTGTCAAAATACTTTTAAAGCTTATTTAGTCATTAATAGATGTTATATATAAACTTTTGAAATATAAACAAATGAACAACTTTTCAAATTATTAAATTTCTGTATTCTGCAAGTTCAGCAGTATTTTAAAGCTGCAAGATATTTGTATTATACATTATTTCATCACATTTGAAACTCAATGCTTTGACTGGTCACAATGTTTAGAAAAAAAAAAAAAGACTCACAACTCTATGCTAAGAGAAGTTACAATGTTTAAAAACAAAAGAAACTCACATCTCAATGCTAAGACTGGTCACAGTATTTTAAAAAAAAAGAGACTCGGGCTTTGAATTATGTCTCATTAATATGCTGTACGAAATACATTAACAATATGAATTTAATAGCACATCTATTTATATATATATTTGATACCCTGACCAACCGATGCTCAATAAATATTTTGAAGTATACAAAAAAAAAACATTAAAAAGATCAACAGACAACAAACAGATTTCTATTGCCATTAAAACTATTGGCATACAACTAAATGAGATAAGTAAGTCCGACAGACATTCGAAACAAGCCAAAAGTTTCAAAAATCATTTTCTAAAAAAAAAAAAAGCTTATCTAAGGGAAAGATCTGCGCACTTACAACTACAGCTCTAAAAATGTAGAAATTGTTTCCCTTATTCAATATCAAACAAACAATTAATTGGTTATTTTTTTTTTTTATTGTTCATGTCTTGTCTATGTCAATGAATAATTGTGTAAAGTTTCAACTTGATCAGAGAATATGTGTGGTACAAATAACTTCTACTTTTTACCAGATACAGTGAGTTTTTAGATTTGTAAAAATCCACATACAACTTATTGAAATAACAAAATCTTAGGTCTATTCGATGCGCAGCTTTGTAAAATAAAAAACGCTCTTCTTTTCAAATATCTATCCCAGTATCACTATAGCCCATGGAGGGCTCTGGCCTGCTGCAACACATCTTTCCATTCAGATCTAACAAGTGCTTTTCGTCTCCAAGCCCGAACTCTTATCGGTACATCTGCCTCTGCATCATCAAGCCATAGGATGCCTGGTCTGAATTTGGGGGCCCTGCCTTTCGATTTTTGTCAGTATAGAGTAGTACTATCTTTGTTCCTCTTTTCTCTGACATTCTTTTGTTTAAATGGTATTTCAATTTGTTTTGTTTTTTCAAAAATAAAAAAAGGGAAAGACCTGACATATCGAGTACCCTATTGTACAAACGAGATACACCGACATCTATTAGATAACTCACTTGGGCAGATACAAACGAGATACACCGACATCTATTAGATATCTCACTTGGGCAGATACAAACGAGATACATCGACATCTATTAGACAAACGTTAAAAAAAAAGGTAAAAATAAAAGACATTTGAAGAACATTTCAGTTGGGGACAATTCAAAGTAGTCCATTCAAAAAGGGATATTTAAATTGTGGATTATTAAAATAGGTGGGCCTTTTAACCGTGAGACATTCAAACTCTGAACTAATTAAACTGTGGACATTCTAAGGGCAGACAAACTAAACGACAACATAAATAAGAAAATGATATATTATGGAGACATAGTAAAGTAAAGTTCCCCTGGAACATGGACATGGTTGAAAACTAATTTTCAAATTACATATTTTTGTTCCACATTTGCATAGAAAATGTTATGTTCTGTTAACATCATGGTAGGCTCCAGTTTTAATTACGCATGTCTGATATAGTCACTTGTCTTTGATACTTTCAACCGTATAGCCTGTTGCTATAAAGCTAACAATGTTTTGCACTATCTGGCTAACACTAAGACAACAAGAACGATCATGTCTTTTACACTTAACATTACTCTCAGATGTTTTTTGTCACAAATTATGTTTATGAAAGCACCTGTATCAATGGACGTAAACACTACGCAATGTTTAAAAAGACTAGACAACAAAAGTTACAGTTTTTAACATTTTTAAAAAATCCTCTAGGCTGCATGCTAGGGGAATTCGAGGTGTCTCAAATAGTCCTATATCTATTCAAATACAATGAATAGTTCTATACTATAGTTCTATTGCAAATACAAAAAAAAAGATTGTGCAATAATACTTCTAACAAATACAATGCTTTGAAATTGTTTTCATGGTGTAATAGCCTACATGCCAAAGAAAAGAAAATAATTTTCTAATTTATGTTACAAAAAAAAAATTGGTTAGAAATAATTTCAGGGCACAACATTTCATGAATTCTGCAGTAACAAATGTATCATTTATTCTATTATTTTACAATAAAGAAAGTGAACTAGAAATAATCACGTGGTTTTTAAAGTTAAGCAGTTTTCACGTAATGCAATAACAGTCGTGACATGATTACCTAAGCATATATAATCACATGGTCATGTCAGTGGCGTAGCTAGAGGGGACAGAGGGTACATTTCGAAAATCCCCACTGGGCCCCCATTTGAGTTCTCCCCCAAATGAGAGTTCGATATTTGTCAAAATGCAGGGGCCCCAAAAGAGGTCACGCCCCCCCCAGTGCCCCCAAATTTCTATCTACGCCACTGGGTCATGTGGTGTGCGCTTCGGGTTATCACTACGATGGTCCCGGTTTGGAACCCTGAACGCCTTCGTTCCCTGACGACGTGTTGGAGTTTTGGGCAAGAATGAATAATCTTCAGGTCTGAAGGAACGTCCAACCAACAAGTTCACAACTTGGCAGCATCATTACAAACTCTGGGGATTGTATCGTGACGCAGCGCGCACAATAGGAAACACAGGGAGCTTTTTACAAAGGCTGCATTCTATTTGGACAAGCTAATGAACTTAAGACAATAATACACTTACTCAATACATTAATACACTTACTCAATACATTCTCCATCCCAACAGCTACTTATACATGCGAGACTTCTGCCAAATTTGAGAAAGAGAAAGTTTGGCTCAACAAAAAATGGCTATGACAGACTTAAGGAGTCAATAATAGAGATCGGGTTTCAGACTAGGAGGTCCTATGCTAAACTGGGAGTCTACCACTTAATAAGGTTGTGACAGAGCGTCGAGTGAGGTTTGCGGGACATGTTCTCCGACAAAATGAATTATGCATATCAAGAGTTGCGATGACATGGAGGCCGATACGAGGAAAGCGCAAACAAGGATAACTTCGTATAACTTGGCGTCACACCTTCATGGAGGACCTCCAGAGCAGTGGACAGCATGTGGTAAGAGGCTTCAGACATTACCAGTGGCAGATTTTTGTAGAGACCGCTTGCCGCCCAATGAGCCGAATGGCGCGGAAGAATTTAATTGTAAATAGTCTAAAGGAAGGGTGTAAACTTAATAAACAGTGTCAAAAACAATTAAGATTTTAATTATAAAACTCTTGTTCATTGCTTATTGAATTACAAACAAGCAAAATATACAAGACAGAGTGAGTTGGCATAAGCTTTTAAAAAATGTATTTACGGCTCGAGTTCTAAATTAAAAAAACACGGTACTAAACCAAACATCTGATATATTCCTTTTTAACTTTAAGTATGTGTATGTTATGTGTTTATTTTACAATGTTGTTGTGTTGATGTATGTTGATATGTGTTTATTTGACAATGTTATCTAAACATAAAGTAAGAATTGATATTTTAACATTTGCATAGGACTTGTTCTCTCCGTGTGACAAGAAATGATTGCTGCCTCTGTGTTTCTTCTGATTCAAATGGCTATACAAGATGCAATGTGAGATGGTCAGGTGAACAAAAAATGTCTGATGTTGCCAATTAAAAAAAAACTTACAACAAAATTTTTTACAATTTTTAGTTTTGCATCAAAGAAAAACAAAATCAAATGAAATTGATTATTCTACATCTCTAATATCAAATTAGTGTCAAAAAGACAAAGTACAAACTCTGAGTATGACAGAATTAGCTATTGAAACATGTACAGAGGGAAGACTAAATTAATCAACTACAGACTAGTCAGTATGTCAGAATGTGCTAAACAATCATAAGATGTTGATTTAAATATTGATCTACTACTACTTTTCAGCCTATTGGAATCATCAGAGTTCCTTTCAATAATCACTTTAATATAGTACATGAATGGGCAACAGTCAGGTATGTTAAGGACTGTGACATTAGAAAAGTTTAAACATAAAAAAAAAACATTTCTCAGGAGTGTGAGGTCCAGCTAAAGGGATAGTACTCTTGTCAATGGAAAAGTTTATTTTATATAAAGTACAAAAGTGAAACAAAACAACATAATGAAGTATATTTTGGAAATCAGTAAGTTATACGAGCTGCTTCCTTGAGTATTCTGGTGAATGATGTCTTTGGGCGAAGACGTGTTGGGCAGTGCAGTGCTTGTCACCTTTCCGACGCATTCTCCTTCCCGTGCGATCATGTCCTCATCAGGGCAGCATACAGTGTTCGTGTAGTTACCACAGCTTCGAGCTACGTAATTGCGGTCGAGCTGTTTAGCCCAACCACACACATCGCAGCGCTGACATGTCCAGTGGCATCTGTCATTGGGCACCTCATATCGATATAGACCAGTCTTGCAGAGAATCTCAGTGTCTCTGGTGGCATTACAAGGTCGTACCTCAATTTCACCCTAAGCTCAGTACAGAAACAAAAACAAATAAATATTGATAATTGGTCGAGAGGCTAAGTACGCTTGAACTTGGATTGGCTTGGCTACCTATGAAGGGGGCTCGAGGTTCGACACCCTACTCGAGCAGAGTTGTGTTTACTCAGCGCATAAAGGCAGCACGGAAAACCTTTTCCCAGAAACCCCCTTCCCCCCCCCCCCCACCCCACTGGTCCACAACTGAGAGTGGACCATAGCGCTCTGAGCATGCTATTAACTTAAAAGTAGAGCTAGATAAAAGCTATATATAGGCTATATATAGCATCTTAGATAGATAGATAGATAGATAGATAGATAGATAGATAGATAGATAGATAGATAGATAGATAGATAGATAGATAAATAGATAGATAGATAGATAGATAGATAGATAGATAGATAGATAGATAGATAGATAGATAGATAGATAGATAGATAGATAGATAGACAGACAGACAGACAGATAGGAATGTTCGTACAAATAATTAACAGGTGAGTTTGTATATATAAAACGTATTAAATGTCAACACGTACGTCGCCTGGCTCTAAACATGTCTCGCAACTCTGGTAGTTTTCAGAACTCATCAGTAGAGTCATAAAGTGCTTGGCCGGACATGATTGACAGCTTCCTGTGGACTCGTTTCGGAATTGGCCAGGGCCACAGTGGACCTCTGCGGTGGACATTAGACGAGCCATTTTCGGTTGCGGTGATGGCATGGGTCTAGACGGTATATTTGGATCACATGTGTCCATAGCACTGACCAGTTGTAAGCAAAAGACACATAGTCCTATCACATTCACCATCATGACTGAAAATGTTGTTAACTGTAAAAAAAATAAATAATAAAAACAAATAAAGTTAAAGAAAATGTGTCCGAGTGGGCACTATTTATTACATTGTTTATGGCAATAAATGCTTGGTGCTGCCCATCTGGCTTGGTTCTGTCAATACTTCCACGACAAATATCAGTTACTAATGTCATGTAATGTCAAGTACGGTGGCTTGATGATGTAGTGGCAGATCTACAACAGCTAAGAGTAACACCTTCTGTACAATCACTAAATTTAGAAAGGATAGAAAACTGAAAAGTAAAGTAGCAATTATACATAAAACACTGAACCATAATCTTCAAATACAAAATCTAATAAATACTCAGAAAGACACAAAGATAAAGGAACACTGCTCGTTCCATATGCTAGGACAAATTTGTACAAATACTCCTTCTTCCCTGGTGCTATTAGAGCATGTAATGGGTTGCCTAAGCCAGCCTAGAAATCCATTGACTTGGCAGAATTTAAGTCATTGGTTAACATGCATGACTAGATGCATGACGCGTAGGACGTAATCATCTTCCTTTTTTGTAGTAACGTCTGTATTATATAAGATAAGAGTCCGGGCATGGAGACGTAAAGGGCAGGTTAGATCAAAATAGGCAGATGTGCAAGAGCAGGCCGGGCTGTAGTGCTAGTGGATGGATGGGAAGAGGGAATAAAGAATACAACGCATCCAAACTTCTTTAATTATCTTTCTAGTTTTCTAACACCAGGCATGAGCCTTAGAGTACGTTAGAAGTAGTGACGTGACCATAGAGCATCCAGGCATTTCAGTTTTGGCAATGCTAAGTCATTTAAGTTGGGGTTGTTCTTTTTTTTTTTGTTCGAATGTTACTTTAGAATTGAAGATGATTACATCCTAGCCCGAACCTCCCAGTTAGCTGAAACGGTTCAATTCTAAATCTGTAAAATTACTGAAACACCTAAAAATGTATTCATAAAAGTAGCACTGCCTTTTTTCAAAACTCTTACTATAGACGTTTACATGGTTATTTTAATATTCAATATTACAACGTAATTGTGATTATTCCTGTCACATTGTGTGTTGCTGTCTTGACGGCTTGGAGTGCAGTTAGGTGCTTAGATTAATCATTTCTCTGTGAATTGTGTGAACTGATGGTTGCATTATCGTTGTTTTATATTATTATTATTTTACTATTATAATTTATATTTTATTAGTAATAGTAAATTATTATCACATTCTTAATTATTACTACTATTTTTACAAAGCGTATATCAACTCACTCTGTCTGTCAGTGTGGTAAAAGGTTTGAACAAGTTATTTCTCTCACCGCCTATCTCGGATCAAGCTGAAATTTGGCATAATTATTACTTTTACCTAGCAAACATGAATCTATTAAAAGGAAAAAAAAAGTTAGTTAATTAATTATTTTGTATAGAACAGGGGAAAGAGCTCGTACTTGGCAGATGTGGTGGTATAAGTTGAATTAGTTCCCCTTGATGGGACTTAAGCCTTGAGTGAACCTTTTGTTTCTTTATGCGATCGTGGTGAACCAGATACCCCCCCCCCTTTCCGCTTTCCCAACTGGTCCAGACAAGTGATAGGATCATAGAGTATTGAGACAAGTGATAGGATCATAGAGTATTGAGAAAGTGATAGGATCATAGAGTATTGAGACAAGTGATAGGATCATAGAGTATTGAGACAAGTGATAGGATCATAGAGTATTGAGAAAGTGATAGGATCATAGAGTATTGAGACAAGTGATAGGATCATAGAGTATTGAGAAAGTGATAGGATCATAGAGTATTGAGAAAGTGATAGGATCATAGAGTATTGAGGCAAGTGATAGGATCATAGAGTATTGAGACAAGTGATAGGATCATAGAGTATTGAGACAAGTGATAGGAACATAGAGTATTGAGAAAGTGATAGGATCATAGAGTATTGAGAAAGTGATAGGATCATAGAGTATTTAGGCAAGTGATAGGATCATAGAGTATTGAGACAAGTGATAGGATCATAGAGTATTGAGACAAGTGATAGGATCATAGAGTATTGAGAAAGTGATAGGATCATAGAGTATTGAGGCAAGTGATAGGATCATAGAGTATTGAGACAAGTGATAGGATCATAGAGTATTGAGAAAGTGATAGGAACATAGAGTATTGAGAAAGTGATAGGATCATAGAGTATTGAGAAAGTGATAGGATCATAGAGTATTGAGGCAAGTGATAGGATCATAGAGTATTGAGAAAGTGATAGGAACATAGAGTATTGAGAAAGTGATAGGATCATAGAGTATTGAGAAAGTGATAGGATCATAGAGTATTGAGAAAGTGATAGGAACATAGAGTATTGAGAAAGTGATAGGATCATAGAGTATTGAGAAGGTGATAGGATCATAGAGTATTGAGAAAGTGATAGGATCATAGAGTATTGAGACAAGTGATAGGATCATAGAGTATTGAGAAAGTGATAGGATCATAGAGTATTGAGGCAAGTGATAGGATCATAGAGTATTGAGACAAGTGATAGGATCATAGAGTATTGAGACAAGTGATAGGAACATAGAGTATTGAGAAAGTGATAGGATTATAGAGTATTGAGAAAGTGATAGGAACATAGAGTATTGAGAAAGTGATAGGATCATAGAGTATTGAGAAAAAGATAGGATCATAGAGTATTGAGACAAGTGATAGGATCATAGAGTATTGAGAAAGTGATAGGATCATAGAGTATTGAGACAAGTGATAGGATCATAGAGTATTGAGACAAGTGATAGGATCATAGAGTATTGAGACAAGTGATAGGATCATAGAGTATTGAGAAAGTGATAGGAACATAGAGTATTGAGAAAGTGATAGGAACATAGAGTATTGAGAAAGTGATAGGAACATAGAGTATTGAGAAAGTGATAGGATCATAGAGTATTGAGACAAGTGATAGGATCATAGAGTATTGAGAAAGTGATAGGAACATAGAGTATTGAGAAAGTGATAGGATCATAGAGTATTGAGAAAGTGATAGGATCATAGAGTATTGAGACAAGTGATAGGAACATAGAGTATTGAGAAAGTGATAGGATCATAGAGTATTGAGAAAGTGATAGGATCATAGAGTATTGAGGCAAGTGATAGGATCATAGAGTATTGAGACAAGTGATAGGATCATAGAGTATTGAGACAAGTGATAGGATCATAGAGTATTGAGAAAGTGATAGGATCATAGAGTATTGAGGCAAGTGATAGGATCATAGAGTATTGAGACAAGTGATAGGATCATAGAGTATTGAGAAAGTGATAGGAACATAGAGTATTGAGAAAGTGATAGGATCATAGAGTATTGAGAAAGTGATAGGATCATAGAGTATTGAGGCAAGTGATAGGATCATAGAGTATTGAGACAAGAGATAGGATCATAGAGTATTGAGAAAGTGATAGGATCATAGAGTATTGAGAAAGTGATAGGAACATAGAGTATTGAGAAAGTGATAGGATCATAGAGTATTGAGAAAGTGATAGGATCATAGAGTATTGAGACAAGTGATAGGATCATAGAGTATTGAGAAAGTGATAGGATCATAGAGTATTGAGACAAGTGATAGGATCATAGAGTATTGAGAAAGTGATAGGAACATAGAGTATTGAGAAAGTGATAGGATCATAGAGTATTGAGACAAGTGATAGGATCATAGAGTATTGAGACAAGTGATAGGATCATAGAGTATTGAGACAAGTGATAGGATCATAGAGTATTGAGAAAGTGATAGGAACATAGAGTATTGAGAAAGTGATAGGAACATAGAGTATTGAGAAAGTGATAGGAACATAGAGTATTGAGAAAGTGATAGGAACATAGAGTATTGAGAAAGTGATAGGATCATAGAGTATTGAGACAAGTGATAGGATCATAGAGTATTGAGACAAGTGATAGGATCATAGAGTATTGAGACAAGTGATAGGATCATAGAGTATTGAGGCAAGTGATAGGATCATAGAGTATTGAGACAAGTGATAGGATCATAGAGTATTGAGAAAGTGATAGGAACATAGAGTATTGAGAAAGTGATAGGATCATAGAGTATTGAGAAAGTGATAGGATCATAGAGTATTGAGGCAAGTGATAGGATCATAGAGTATTGAGACAAGAGATAGGATCATAGAGTATTGAGAAAGTGATAGGATCATAGAGTATTGAGAAAGTGATAGGAACATAGAGTATTGAGAAAGTGATAGGATCATAGAGTATTGAGAAAGTGATAGGATCATAGAGTATTGAGACAAGTGATAGGATCATAGAGTATTGAGAAAGTGATAGGATCATAGAGTATTGAGACAAGTGATAGGATCATAGAGTATTGAGAAAGTGATAGGAACATAGAGTATTGAGAAAGTGATAGGATCATAGAGTATTGAGACAAGTGATAGGATCATAGAGTATTGAGAAAGTGATAGGAACATAGAGTATTGAGAAAGTGATAGGAACATAGAGTATTGAGAAAGTGATAGGAACATAGAGTATTGAGAAAGTGATAGGAACATAGAGTATTGAGAAAGTGATAGGATCATAGAGTATTGAGACAAGTGATAGGATCATAGAGTATTGAGAAAGTGATAGGATCATAGAGTATTGAGACAAGTGATAGGATCATAGAGTATTGAGAAAGTGATAGGAACATAGAGTATTGAGAAAGTGATAGGATCATAGAGTATTGAGACAAGTGATAGGATCATAGAGTATTGAGAAAGTGATAGGATCATAGAGTATTGAGGCAAGTGATAGGATCATAGAGTATTGAGACAAGTGATAGGATCATAGAGTATTGAGAAAGTGATAGGAACATAGAGTATTGAGAAAGTGATAGGATCATAGAGTATTGAGAAAGTGATAGGATCATAGAGTATTGAGGCAAGTGATAGGATCATAGAGTATTGAGACAAGAGATAGGATCATAGAGTATTGAGAAAGTGATAGGATCATAGAGTATTGAGAAAGTGATAGGAACATAGAGTATTGAGAAAGTGATAGGATCATAGAGTATTGAGAAAGTGATAGGATCATAGAGTATTGAGACAAGTGATAGGATCATAGAGTATTGAGAAAGTGATAGGATCATAGAGTATTGAGACAAGTGATAGGATCATAGAGTATTGAGAAAGTGATAGGAACATAGAGTATTGAGACAAGTGATAGGATCATAGAGTATTGAGACAAGTGATAGGATCATAGAGTATTGAGAAAGTGATAGGAACATAGAGTATTGAGAAAGTGATAGGAACATAGAGTATTGAGAAAGTGATAGGAACATAGAGTATTGAGAAAGTGATAGGAACATAGAGTATTGAGAAAGTGATAGGATCATAGAGTATTGAGACAAGTGATAGGATCATAGAGTATTGAGAAAGTGATAGGATCATAGAGTATTGAGACAAGTGATAGGATCATAGAGTGTTGAGAAAGTGATAGGATCATAGAGTATTGAGAAAGTGATAGGAACATAGAGTATTGAGACAAGTGATAGGATCAAAGAGTATTGAGATAAGTGATAGGATCATAGAGCATTGAGACAAGTGATAGGATCATAGCGTATTGAGACAAGTGATAGGATCATAGCACATTGAGACAAGTGATAGGATCATAGTGCATTGAGAAAGTGATAGGATCATAGAGTATTGAGACAAGTGATAGGATCATAGAGTATTGAGACAAGTGATAGGATCATAGAGTATTGAGACAAGTGATAGGATCATAGAGTATTGAGAAAGTGATAGGATCATAGAGTATTGAGAAAGTGATAGGATCATAGAGTATTGAGACAAGTGATAGGATCATAGAGTATTGAGAAAGTGATAGGATCATAGAGTATTGAGAAAGTGATAGGATCATAGAGTATTGAGACAAGTGATAGGATCATAGAGTATTGAGAAAGTGATAGGATCATAGAGTATTGAGAAAGTGATAGGATCATAGAGTATTGAGAAAGTGATAGGATTATAGAGTATTGAGAAAGTGATAGGATCATAGAGTATTGAGAAAGTGATAGGATCATAGAGTATTGAGACAAGAGATAGGATCATAGAGTATTGAGAAAGTGATAGGATCATAGAGTATTGAGAAAGTGATAGGATTATAGAGTATTGAGAAAGTGATAGGATCATAGAGTATTGAGACAAGTGATAGGATCATAGAGTATTGAGACAAGTGATAGGATCATAGAGTATTGAGACAAGTGATAGGATCATAGAGTATTGAGGCAAGTGATAGGATCATAGAGTATTGAGACAAGTGATAGGATCATAGAGTATTGAGACAAGTGATAGGATCATAGAGTATTGAGAAAGTGATAGGATCATAGAGTATTGAGACAAGTGATAGGATCATAGAGTATTGAGAAAGTGATAGGATCATAGAGCATTGAGAAAGTGATAGGATCATAGAGTATTGAGACAAGTGATAGGATCATAGAGTATTGAGAAAGTGATAGGATCATAGAGTATTGAGAAAGTGATAGGATCATAGAGTATTGAGAAAGTGATAGGATCATAGAGTATTGAGAAAGTGATAGGATCATAGAGTATTGAGAAAGCTAAAAAGCAAGATGTTGGGCTAAACAAAAAAACAATTGGAGAAAATATTTCTAATCACGCAGATTTAGTGTTGTTAGTCTACGGTAATCAAAATATGAAATCACAAGAGTGCTCCAAACGAATTGATACAAGTAAACGTAATTTAAGCTTTGTTGTAGTTTTTTAAAGTATTTTTTATGTTCATTTTTATTATCTTGAGTATGTTGATTAAAAGTATAGTGTTATTGTTTGTAGCTTTGACTGCCTTTGTAGTACCTACGTGTTGTGGCAACGTAAAATAAAATAAAATGGAAATTGACGGCGGGGGGATGGCAGCGGGCAGGGCTCGAATCCTGGGTCATCACGACCAGGCAGCCATCTTACGACCGTGGATCAAATGTAAAGCTTGACAGCCTGTCTCTTAAACTGATCTAGAACATAAGTTTACGAGATCAAAAGTATTTAGTAAGAAAGCTAAGTGCGAAGTCCAGAGGTGTATTAACTATCGATGTGCAAAAGTGGCGGAGACCGCACGGGGCAACATGTGGTGAGAGGCATCAAACTTTTACCGAGTATATGTGTGTGTGTTAGAGAGAGGGAGAAAGAGAGAGGGAGGGGGGGTTACTGGACTTATAAAACCCAATATCAGAGTCCAGTAGATGTAAAGTCGTGTACTAGTTCATAATTCACGCCCTGAAGTTAGCTCAGAAACAATAAGTAAAAGCATTTGTGTTTGTTATTAAAAATTAATATCCCATAGAAATATGTAGGTCAGGCACATGTAATATTTGGATATAGGCCTAGCCTAAATCTATATATAGACTTTATCACTTTGGCTCTGTAAATAAACTTTACCTGTCTATTGTAATAAATAAGCCGGCTCGAACTCTTTAAAACACTTTTCGCAAAACAGTAAAATACAATTCACATTTTACTAAGTAGATATAGTTCTGTTAACACAAGTACATTCTCCTTACCTTATAAGTAAGTGGGATGCCTCAGGCTCTAATGCCTAGATCTATATAGGTGTTACATGGGACCTTTCTCCACACCCTGGACCATTTCTTGATTATGTGCAGATATTTTGTTGCCAACTTTACATAGTAGTAGTTGTAGGAGTAAATATAAAACAATTTGCGGAGGTGTTTTTGGTTTCCTTTAATGTCAACAGTAAGACTATGAAATGGGCTTTCCGAACTTCAAAGACCAAAACATAATGAATTTCGGTAATTTACAATGCAGGAAAAAGCTTGATCCCAATTCTTACAGACATATCAGCTGGATTAAATGATTCGATTCCTAGATTAAAACATTCTGTTGGTAAAAGCAATATCTACATAGCTAAAGACTTTCCACATTTGCTTTCGATGAGAGATAACATAAGTCGAGTCAAATTAAGTTCCTAATTTTATTCATTTAATGCCACTTATAGGCCGACCAATTGTTGTTTTCCTTTTTACATGTAGATGAAGATTGATTTTGTATAATCATTTACTTTATGCAGGTTAATATTAGTTGTAATAGGCCTACATTATTGCTACCTATTTATGATTGAATTTTAGAAAAATCGATTTTATAAATTCGGAAACACCAGGAAATGTAAGAGTAGATTATTTTGTAGAAATAAAATTATTGTAAATATTTTAGTTAGGTAATGCATTCTAAGGTTATATGTATTATATTATTATTAAATACAATGTATTTATAAGCCAATATTTCTATGTGGTGTTCATGGAAAATGAGGGTGAGGTGCCAATAAAGTACCCTGCCCCGGGCGCACGTTTTACTCACAGCGCCTCTGAATGATGTTGAGGAGTATGATGATGAAATAATTTTGTTTAATGAAGAAAAAGAGCAAATAAACCATGCAATATTGAAAAATATGGCAACTATTGGACGGGCCTCTACCTTTACTCAATGTAACCCTTGTTTTTTATTTATTTTTATTTTAATTTTGTAAATCATTATTTACGTAAGAACGCGTGTATCAAAAAAGAAAAATGGGCAACCCATCAAAATAAATGTAATTCACATTGCGCTTACAAAAACATTTCATGTGTAGGTGCAGACTATAATAACAACGTGGACTAGTTTAAATTTGTCCATTTTCCACACTTGCTTTCTTTTTGTCGTGCAAAAAAATGTTTAGCTTGGCAGGCAATTAAACTGAAACCACTTAATTTTTATAAACCTGTACTGCTCTAAAATATATTGCGTCTAAAAAAAAATGTATGTGGGGGTATTCCCGTTGCAAAACCGGGTTTTTCCATAATTGCATTTCATGGGAATCCACAATCATCTGTTTAAAATCACTAGAACAAAAAAAAAAGTAATCTTCATGTTTTTATGAACCACGTTAGCAGAAATCAAGCATGAGAAATAACCTTATAGTAATTTATAGTAAAATATATAGTGGAAAGGTCGGGCCTCTGTTTTGGGTAAGTTCGAAATGGCAGAAAACAGTCTCTTGAGAAGCAACTAACGTGCGATGTCCCAACACAGGCCTATCGAGTGAAGGTGAAGGTTGTCTGGTTTAACGCATGCTTAAATGTTTTCCATAGAGCCAGTGTTTATGTATTTCAATTTTAAATGTCTCATGTCTGCATATGTCAATAAACATACTGAAACTTTCTTACTAAATTTAGTACGAAATAATAATAGGGACATTGCTGTTACAAGCTCTGGTTACGGTTACAAATGCTTTTCATACAGAACCCTATATTTAGCCTATAGATAACAAACTGCCACTAAGGTTGGTGTGACCCGGCGAGGTTAGCTCATGGTGTCAGCCCTAACCATCCCTCCCAAAATATAATATCCTGTTAGTTCTTTTTACAAAGAGCTTAGATTAACACACTCCGTCTGTCTGTATGGGTGGATTCTTTTTAAATTGTATTTCTCCCAATTCCCATTCTCGGCTAAAGTTGAAATTTTGCACAATTATTGGGCGTCACCCCCTAATAGATCCGCATCCTCTCTCTCTCTCTCTCTCTCTCTCTCTCTCTCTCTCTCTCTCTCTCTCTCTCTCTCTCTCTCTTTCTCTCTGCTTGTGTCATTGTTCTCTGCAACTCAAAATAAGATGACAAGAAGCATATAAAACAAAATAAAATGTATTGGTCAGTGAAATATGTAAAAAATTAAATTTAGCAATAAATGCTATAATTAATTCTATGCAGCAAAATGTTAACAGTGAACCTGAACTCTACCCATTCAACAGTCACATGCATTATCACCAATTATAAGACTAACTCGCCAGCATATATGAAACACTCTCACTTCAGCTCACTTGCTTCAGCAGATACACTTATGAGTAGCTGAAAACTATAAATAGATAGATTTTTGTTGTATCCGGTGTGCAAAAAAATCTTTCCATAAAATCTTTCCATTTTGCTTTAATGGCATTGTTTAATCTATTTGAAAATCTCCCCTTATCTTTCTCTTTCCTCTGTTAGTTACGCATTTCTTCAGTTACCCTTTGATCGTTCCAACATTTCTACAAATCACATTCTCTTATTTATCTAAGTTTTGGTATATTAATGCTTAAAGAGTGCAAAATAGGATGCTTAAAAAATTGAACATAAAGAGTAGAGTAGGGGGGGGATTACATTTCGGGGGGGGGTTGAACTCCAAGAGCCCCCCCCCCCTGGCTACGCCCATGATTATGTGGGATATAATAAGAATGTGAAATAATTACATTCCCATGCGCTCTGTAAGTATAGAGCACTGTGATCTAAGTTCTTTGACAGTACTTAGATTCACGAAAGGTTATCGTTTACATCAATCACTAAGATACAGGAATGGATGAAACATAACAAATCAAATACAATAACTATGGTTTCAAATGTAGACATCCATAGCGGCATTAATAATACTATATGAAGATATAGCATCGACATAAAATAGTACAGTGTACATGCATAATAGAGTCATAATGTAATGACGGGGAACGTGGTTGTGTACTCACACATTCCTATAAGATAAAATAAGTAGAGTAAAATATTTACACTCACCCGTTTGTCCCTAATGAAACCTCACTAATACTTCCTAACAGAGGAGACTGTATGAATTCTAGTGGGCCTAACTTGGAATGCTTTGGTCTCTCTCTATATATAGATGGGACTTTTCGTTTAACGGGTGGGGAAGAAAGCTAGGTGATTTTCTCACATGCATCTATGTACCGGAGATTTTAAACCCCTCTCCTACAGATGGCTTTTTTTTTTTAAAGTTTAAAATCCCTCCAGATGGTTCTGAGTTTAAGATCCCCCTACAGAGCATTTTGAGGTGGAAAACCTCTATCTTCATTATTATTCTAAAGCAAACTACAGTTACTAAATTCTATTATCGTAGCTAAATGGGGTTTTGAATTTAAAAAAAAAAAAAAAAAAAAAAGATTTTTTTCGTTTAAAACCCCCAACAAATGATTTTGACGATAAAAGTTCCCTTTTCGATATAAAATCTAAAGCAAACTACAGTCACTTAATTCCAAGAGCGTATTCAAGAGAGGTTACACATTTTTACCAGTGGCGGGGCTCCATTAATAAAGTGCAGTGAATAGTCATTTGCCGAAATTGAAAAAGACTAAATGTGGCTCGACAAAGATGGCTAAGACAGATTTTAGGAGTCAGTCATAGAGATCGGGTCTCAATCAAGGAAATCCTTTGCCGAACTGGGAGTCTTAGTAAGATTGTGAAGGAGCGTCGCATGAGGTTTGCGGGACATGTTCTCCGACAAAATGAATTAGGCATAAGAAGAGTTGCGATGACATCCTAGTACAATTTGACGCCACACATTCATGGAGGTCCTCAGAGCAGGTGGGAAGAGGCTTCAGACATTACCAGTGAGTCAGTGACAGATTTTTATGGAAACAGCTTGACGGCAAATGCACCGAACGGCGCGGGAGGGTCAGTAAGAAAAGCACATTAGGTTTTTGAAATAAAAGTTTTTAATAGCAGGAAAATGCACTGCAGATACGTTAGAATAAGCATTTTGTTGGCTTTCCATACCAGAAATAGTGCTTGGCGGAGGGGCTCCGCAGCGCTAGGGGAGCTCCTGGCGCTCCCCCAGACCACCTTGCTACTAATGGCGGGGAATCTACACCTTTTCCACTAACTCCAGGAAAAACCTATCCTAGGGCACAGTAAATGTCTTCCGAAAGAATGAAGGGTCAGAATGTAATAAAGATTATGTACACACACACATATAAATACATAAAAATTTTCGCGGGGGTGGGGGGTGTCGGGGGGGGGAGATTAAAATCCCCCCCTATACCCTCCCCGAAAAAAAATCCTGGCTACGCCCATGAGGACTCACATACATACATGTCTTACGTCCTTGTGAACTTATAGTTCCTTGGATGAATATAATTTTGATTAATTATATCAAACCCTTATTACTGTAGCCCTATCCCTAGTATGTTATGTTCATCTTATCCTTTAGTAAATACAATGCTCATTCCCTATAACTGATTACTTATTAGCGTAGTCAGAGTCAACGGATGAACATTGACTAGTATCCTCCTATATTATATGACAATACATTTATTGTGGTTGTCTTCCTTATATTTTGTTTGTTATTGAGTTATATGCATGCTTAAGATGTTATACTTAGTTGTCTTAAATGCCTTATTGGGATTGATACCAATGCCTACATCTGATTGATTGCAAGGCATATGGGAATCCCTACTCAATGCCTTTAGGAGGTTCCTAATTGTCTGTCTTATCCCCAGCCTGGTTGCTACATCCGACTGCTATAACTACCAGATCTCCTCCCAAAGCTGTAACCGGAGCAGACCACACCAAATAGACACCCCCCCCCCCTTTTATATACCTGTTAGCAAGAAGGCATTGCCTACTGTACTTGGCCTTAACATATTGCCCAATGTCCACAGTGCCTTATACTGCCCAGTATCATCTGCCAAGTACCCGGCCCAAACTGTCCACTGCCCAATAGCTATTGCCTAATGCCGACAGATTAGCGCAACCTTCGCTGCAGAAGATAGACTGGTGTTGAGTTAGCAAGGCTCTCTACAAGCTAGAGATCACAGCTGAGAGATCGGCCCACTACAACTTAGTCTGCAGCACCAACCCTCTCTATTGCTAAACAGGCAGCGGCCTCACCCTAGAGCCGGCTTGCCTACAGTATAGAGAACATCCCGAGCCGACGTCCTAAGACAGAGCCGGATGACTCATCCTTCTGAGTGCCAGTCCTGCGACCGCCAGAAGACGACCCAAGGGCTAGCAGCTAAGAAAATAAGTAGCCAGACATAGGAACATTCTTCTCTTCCAATCACTCACCAATTAGCAATCCATGATGAGCAGTTATGTTAGATATTAGCACCTTCATTTCATTTCTTAATTATAATTTTATTTGATCATTTATCTTTTGTAAACTTTCATTTATTAAATTATTTTATTTATAAACTTATAATATTGGTCTGTTCTTACTGTTAGTTGCGGTGTGCCTGTACAAAATCTTATATGTGAGCGGGATAAATTTAAAAAACTTCCCCTAGACTTAAATAAACAAGCCCAATATTTACTAATTAAACATCTCGTCACAACCATAGACAATAAATTCCAAACATTATAATTAAACTTTAATCTAAACTTCAACCATAGACAATAAATTTCAAACATAGACATCAAACTTCGACGTTGCTATAATAAATACAAAAAAAATGAACTCCATACATATGAACCTATAAAATGTGATTCTAAAGTACCAAAAATCGCACAAATATAATCCTATGACTTGTAAAAAAGAAATCATAACTTTATCAGCACTTCTCTTTTTCTGTACACCGAATATACCAGATATCAAGCTTTTAAAACTTTTTTCCGCCATACTTGAAAATCTCTTTTTTTTAAAGGTCTTCTTGGCATTATGTGCAATTTATCTATAAGTTATTCTAACAAAATAATAATTACTATTTTGAACCTACACTATGAGTGCTAACATAAAAGTAATAATTACAACATAATGTTTAAAATATTCGCGCTCAGATCCATTGTCTTCAGATTTCAGAGGTGCTGGAGTGTTCCTGAGCATGCACACCCTGTTCACCAGTTTCATGTCTGGACTGGTGCAGCAGATGGTGTCGTCATAACCTTGACATTTCTGGAACTCGTAGTTCTGGTATAAGTAAGTTCCTGCGCCGCAGATCTCGCACCGCGAGCACGAGGAGGCACAAGGCAGGTTCATGTCTCTAAGGCGAAAGTAAGCGTTGGTACACATAACAGTTGCGTCCCTTGTCTCCGTGCAGGATTCTGCTTGGACCTCAATCTGAACAAGTCAAAATATATTATTAAATAAGAAAAATCTAAAAATGCTTTTTTTTTTTTTAAAAAAAAAAGGCTTATGCGAATTGTAATTGTATCAATTAGTTTGGATCAGTCATGTAATTAAATTTGTAATAGATCTAGACCAACAACAATAAGTATGTGCGATTAATAATACTTTTGCCAATTGTTTTTGTTAGCGCTATTTCAAGCTTTTAGCTTTCTCAATACGCCTTGATCCTATCACTTATCTGGACCAGTTGGGAAAATAAAATGGGGGGGGGGGGGGGAGAAAGAGATATCTGGGGGAATTTTACAGTAATTGGTATTTATAACAAAAAAAAAGGGGGGGGGCATGAATTCGAACTCGTCGCTCATGCCTATTCAGGCAGACGTGCTATCCACTCTGTTAGTGAGGTTCTTATGACTAGAGAAGATTGTATAGTTATATATTGTTTGTTTCAATTTACCACCACATCAGTCAAGTAAAGCTTCTTTCCCTTGTTCGAGATACCAAACAAAGTAATTAATTACCAATAGTTAAATAGCTAATTGGTACTTTTTTAAATTACCAAATTCACTTCGCCTCGGGCCTCCAATTATTTAAGGCCGGCCCTGGTGTGACGAAAAACAAATGGAGTCGTCCTGTATGTAAGCCCTATTTACAATAAGAAACTTCAATGACAAGTGAGAGTCGTGACACTCAATGCTTGCCCGTCTTCTTAAAAATAAGAAACACCGATTTTTCGATGCCTCTTTGGGCCCTATTTAGTCATGGCCCAGGCGTAGTTAACCCTTTCGCGCTAAGGTTGCTACCCCACTGATTGTAAACTCGTGTAAAGGAAAACACTTGAGAAATCGTGTGAGACCTTAGCCGAGATTAATAAGGGTTAAACTAGTGAAACGTTCACTAACCCCATAAGCCTTCAAACACGGCAAGCAGCTGGCGAATCTTTTCTCGGACATCAGCTTGGTCATGAAGGTATCTGACGGACATGGCAAGCATTTAACTTGGGTTTGGTTAAAGTACTGACCGGCACCGCAGCTTTGGGTGGAATCCAACAACAGGGCCGTTGTCTTGTAGGTCAAAGACCTGGATGGGACGTCAGGGTCACAGAAGCGGTAATTTTCTTGAGCGCGTATGAAAAGTGTAAAAACAGAAGATGCCAGTAAGATGCCAATGAGTTGCTTCATTCTTTGAGTTCAATTGTTGCTCGTGCTTGTTTTCCTTTAAGAAAAAGAATCAGAAAATTATTGATCGATGTGTTTTTTTTAGTCATCACTTATTATAAGGACCTAACACAAAAATGTGACAGCACGTCATACACCTCAGGATCCCCAGGTACATAATTGTATTCTGACAATTATCTTTTATATAAAAAATATTGTAAGGTGTAAATATGTATGCTGTATGTTTCTTATAAAAACAAACACCGTGTGACTAATGTTTATGAAACTTAGCACAAATATACCCCAGATCATCGTAATATAAGAAGACCTCCATCATTTGAGCTATTATATTGTATAGAGAAGTTTATATAAAAATGACACATATAGAATTTCTACTTGTATTATAAAAATATTTTCTTTTTTGGATACTGAGGTTTGTGCTATTATGGGCAATGGAAGCTATGGGCCATGGGTAATAATGAGTGAACATTATACCAACTAGAAATTATTATTCAGATAGGTAGCTAATAGTACAATATAATAATATGATAAGAATAATAGTAATAGTTATTACATTTAAGATTGAAATTGAAATTCCTTATTCGGAAAAACTACAACAACGAGGCTACTTATTTCTGTAGAAAGTAGTTTAAAGAATCATAGACATTCATCGAATGACAACAATGTGATATCAATTTGACCACATCTCCCTTGACATCATCAAGACAGCTTTTTCTATGCTGCATTTTCTATGCTCTGCACTATGTAACCAATGAAAATGTATAAAAATAAAACGGATAAAAACAGTGGCGTAGCTAGGTTGGGGGGAGGAGGGGGAAGAATTTGAACAACCCCGGGCCCCCACTTGAGGGGTTCCCCCAAATGAGTGTCCAGAATTTTTTTTTTTAAATAAATTAAATAACACGTCACTGCCATGTAATCTTGCTTTTCACGTTCTTATATAAGTTAATGACCCTGTTGTATGTATTCCACACAGAGTATTAACACTTTCCGTGCGGGGTGACTCTCAATTTCAAGGAGTAACTGACTAGTGTCGTGTTACTCTCAGGAAGTAAACTTAGTATATAGTGTAGTTCAGTGATGCCCAACCTTATTCGGCCGAGAAGAATGCATAAAAATTCTTGCTAGCTATGATGGAAGAAATGTGTCCTGAAAAAAAAGAATGCTGTTGGAGCAGTGTCGCGGGCCACATCAACAAAAAGGTTAAAAAAAAAAAAACGACAATAATCCTTTTTTTTTATTACGAACCCTTTAATTCATAAAAGGTTTATTCTAAACCAATTTTTAAACATCCGGCTGCAGAGATGTGACGCCAAGTCGCTGCACTTAATCTAGAATTTTAGATGTTCGTCCATGAGACGAACGATTCATCTCTACAAATGTTTATACTTCTGGCACTTTCGGTAGTCATGCCCACTAGTTTCTCCAAGGAAAAGAAAGATCCTCTGTGATGGTTGTAACTTCTTTGACATCACTGTACCAGTGGTTGTCCCATGCATGCTCCTCATAGCTTCTAACTTCTATGATTTAAAAACGGCTATTTCTACCGCGAATAAATACCTAGATTTTGAGCGGTATCAGATGTGAAGTAGACTTGTCAGAGTCAAAAGTGAACATTTCGAAAAATGTTTTTTTTTTTTATGGTTTTGAAAAGAATGGTTATTTTTACCCATATCTTTCAATCGCCTTCTAATCGTCATGAGAAAGTCGCACTGCTCCAACAGTATTCTTTTTTTCAGGACACATTTCTTCCATCATAGCTAGCAAAATTTTTTATACATTCTTCTCGGAAATGGCTTGATGTCTCATCAATCCTCCATTCTAGATGTAATCTAACAATCACGTCCAAGAATGCCGCTTTTTTTGTTTATGTGTTTGTTTCTTAAAGCTGTTGAATGCTACGTTCTTTCAAAACAGCCGCCCCTCTTAACAAATTTGTTAGCTTATCGGTAACAATTCATTTAGCCTAACGTGGGGAAATATTTTTATTACTGGAGGGGTAATTTTTTACCCTTCGGCGGAAATCACGTCACGGGCCGGATGTGGCGCGCGGGCCGTATTTTGGGCATCACTGGTGTAGTTTATTTCATAATCCTTATCATTTAAGAAGAAAGAGCACTGAAAACAAAGGAGACCATGAGAGTGTCGAAGAAAAGTATCACTATTCAGATGATTCATTCAAAGATGCAGCAGTCGAAGAACTGAAAATGTCTCTTGATGAAGGTAGTAGTACTGAAGAGACTCTATGGGAGAAACTTTTACCAAAGACAGAGAAAACATCTGAAGTTAGTGATGTCAGGTGATGGTCTTCCAAAATCACTTTCTCCAGAAGTGGAAGAAGCTGTAATTAAGTACAAAGACTTCGGATATATCCAGCCTGGAATTATATCTGAAGAACTTCGAGTAAAGATTGTGTTAAAGGGGAGATTATTTGTCCAAAACAAAGATGAACGGTTTTTGTTTCCAGTAGAGTTTACCCAAAATAAATCACGAAGTTTAACATCATGGTTCACTAGAAAGCTTCCAACAGGAGAAATATACAACCAATCTTGGCTCCTCTTCTCTCCACACTTGGGGTATTTGTTTTGTTTTGCATGTGAACTGTTTTCTGAGGCATCAGAAAAGACACCTAATGTAGGGGTGGGCAAGTGTTTTATGCGGCCCGCGAATACCAACAGAAATCATGTGTGCCCACAGTATATACATATAAAAATGCTAATCTATTAAAACTAATTCAAAATATCTCTATACAGTATAGAAACTCTCTCATTATAAAAAGTCTAAGACACAATCTCAGGCCAGTATTTATTCAACTTTTTTTAAAGAATATCCTAACCATAAACTCTAAACAGAAAACTTTGCACAAAGCTGCGTGATTTCTCCTCATACTATAGAGCTACTAAAACACAATAGAAGTCATCAAAGCTAGGGGGCCTTAACCGCAGGCAGTTTAGAAAAGTACTTGAATATTTAGAAACTAAATATTCCGATGTATCAGCTGGCTTAGCATAGGCAAGGAAATGAGAAGAATATAAATTCTCAAGGAAGAAATGTATATGTTCTTTGAAGGACATTGACTGTGACCTTGCTACTAATATGTCTAATGGAGAGTGGAAGACATTTTATGTTTTTCATGGTAGCTATTGCAATGGGCTGCTTGCTTATGTAATGCATGTTAAATCTATTCAAACAAGGCTTTCCAATTTCTCCAGGCCAGCAGGTGAAAACAGGTTTTGTAATTTTCCTTTGTTGAAAGGTGAAAATGTTTCTACTGAAATGGTTAATAGTACCAGACTTATTTGGATTCCTTAATTATGGAATTTATAAAGGCAGATTTTAAGACGTCAGGAACCAGTCTTCAATACCATCAGCTCACCATTTAGTGCAGAAACTGATTCAGTTCCAAAAGAACTTAACTCCATGCAAATTATGACCTGTAAGAGAAGTTCAAGTCCGTACTTCCGAGTTAACTTAATGGGTGCCAGAAGCTATATTTCCATACTTTAAAAAAACGTTGCTACTAAGATTTAACATTATTTGGGTACACAGACATATGTGAACAAGTATTTTCCACACAAAAAAAACTGTAATCACAGGTCGATGGTGAATGACTGTAATTTGACAGCAGTCACAAGTATAACAACTAGAAAGCTAGTTCCATAATTCAGGAACATTACGCACGAGTGTAAATAGTTAAATACTTCACATTAAGTACAACTGTACATTTGTGGTGAAATGTTATGATATGAAAAGACAATAGCAATTTTTTTAAAAATTGTTAAATTGGTTTCAGAAATTGCTAACTTTTGTGGTAATCCCTCAATTTAGAGTGTGAAAAAAAGGAAAAGCGAATGTTTAATACAGCATAAATATGAATTAAAAGACATTATACAGTTAGCTAGCTTATTTTTCTAAGTTGTAAGTATATATATATATATATATATATATATATATATATATATATATATATATATATATATATATATATATATATATATGCGGCCCGCCATTCCCAAAATTTTGTTAATGCGGCCCTCGATACAAAAATGTTGCCCACCCCTGATCTAGTGCATTGAGCAAACCTGGAGTTTGTTTCACCAAATGGAAGAAACCTGAAAGACTGAAAGAACATGAAGAAAGAGTCCACCAAAGACAAGCTCTTTTGAAGAGGAATTTAGAAGAAGAAAAGCTTAAGGCAAATCTAGATGAACTGTCTCATGTTTCATGCGCAAATTTTTAAAAAGGAGAGTAATACAAGGTGGTCCGCAAGAGAAGAAGCTACGTCGGCAGTTTCCTTGCATCTTGACAAAATTATCAAGCTGTTGGAGAAACTTTCTGAATCAACAACTGAAAGAAGCTACAAACGTCTGACTCACAAACGGGAAGCTGGTGAAGAAATTAAAACCCTTTCATGCTTTCTGCCAAAATGAGGAGAAACGGACGAAACTGATCGGCCAATCCATAGAAAAGCAAAAGAAGGTAGTGAATGCTATGGATTTCTTTCCTGTAATCAATCTTGGAGTCTATGGATGATGATACACTGATGAAAAACTGTTATTTTTTCCTGTTTGATAAAATACAGCCAATCGCTTGTTCAATGATGCACGAGCACTTTTCATCATCAAACCAGTGCGCCAATTGACATATTGAGGAATTTGGCTTCATGTGGTAATGATGTGTGCTCAAACTTTGCAACATCCAATCGAATACTAACTTAGGCCTCTTCCAATGCGTCATGTGAGAGATCATTCTCAAAACACAAGTTCATCAAAAACTACCCCAGAAGCACAATGAAGCCAAATAGGCTTAGCTTGGCTTTAATGTCAGTGGAGTCACAAATACTACACAATATCAATGTAGATGATGTTATAGATGCTTTATCTGCACAGAAAGCGTGACGTGAAGCGATAAGAATTGAGATTTGTCACTTGTGCATTATTTCGCCAATAAACAACGATATTATTCAGTAAAAGATTCTTAATGATAATTTCTTGTTAATTTTACTGCTATACTGTACCAATTAGAATGTAGGCGTATATATCTATTAAGTACATTATCTCGAATTATGTCGAATGTCAAAAAGCAAGGGGCCCCCAAAGAAGTCAATTCCCCCGCGCCCCTAAATCCCTAGCTACGCCACTGGGTAAAAACTACAATATTAAGTCACAAACTCAAACTTAAATCGCATTCACAGCAGACAGCTTATTGTGATTGACCACATACCAAGTAATTCTACAGTATACAGAGTTGTTTTTTCCCACAGTTTATTACTCAGCTTAGTCTCTGGTTTAGTATTTTGAAAAAAAAAATCACGAGAGTTTTTCATTTGCTTTAATACTTACATTTTATGGGCTGGGCTGGGGATGGAAGACTAGAGTCATGGTCTAATAGCACCTACTGTCACTGTATTCTATTAAAGAATGTCACTTCATTTGTTTCTCTTGTCACATTGACATGTCTTACTGAAACCCGAGACGTAGACGCCGGTAGTCTATAGTGTCTTGATGTGATTTTACACATTTGCAAAGTCTTACTATATCCGTAAAGTCTTTTGAAACAGATATTTCTAAATTATTTTTTTTTTTGCTTACAATCCTGCATCTACCTGCCATCCAATATGCACTGATCTTATAGACAATGAGAGATCGATATTGATCTAGTGAAATACTTTGTATTATTAATTTGTAGAAGAATGGCCCCAAATGTACATGCTGCTGATCCCATTTTCTTTTGTCTTTTAAATCAAAGACACGTATTTACATTCCTGGTGTATTGTGTCTCTCTACCAGGTTCCGGTTTCATACCTATCCAGGTAGACAGAAAAAAAGGGGTCTGGTTTCGTAAACTAGATGCAGCCTTCGGAATGTGTTTGTATCGACCCCCTACAATTATTTTCTCTTTCCATCGCACACACACACACACACCTCTTCACATATACACATACACACAACTGACAAAAGTATACACTTATACAGCAAGATTAAAAATATATGTTTATACTGGTATTTACTTCTATGAGTTAGTTCCCTTGTAATATTAGACATTTATTTCCCTGATTCAGCTGTAATATTTAAAAGAAACAAATACTGAAGAAAACTGAATAAAGGAGAAGACAAGGTGAAGCTATGATTGCTTCCCAACGAATTTACGAACACTTACGAAAATGTATACATTTTACATCAAGGAACTCTATTATAATAGAACTTTGTCAGAATTTGTATCTAAATATTTATGTGTAAATTAAACACTTGTGCATATACTCCATCCTCCAATGTAAAAAAAAACAACAACTATAGTCTATATCTTAAATTTAAAAAAAAATATATATCATTTCATTTTTATAATGTGAATGATAAATATAATATACACAGTGTACACAGAAAGACACAACGATAAAAACACATTTCTTGTTCCATTTTTGTTCTCTTTGCCTAGTGCCTTTAGAGCATGGAATGGGTTGCCTGAATCATCCAGAAAAAAAAAAAAAAAACAAGCCTTAGCAAAGTTAAAGTCACTGATTAACGTGCATGACTAGCTTAAGACATGAATGAAATGCGTAGCACCTAATTCTCTTCTCTTTTAAAGTAACGTCTGTACTCTATATCTTATCTTATCTTATATAATACAGACGTTACTTCAAAAAAAAAGATGATTACGTCCATTTAGTCATGCATATTAACCAATGACTTAAACTCTGCCAAGTCACTGGTTTTCCTGGCTAGATCAGGCAACCCATTCCATGCTCTAATAGCACTAGGGAAGATATATAATTAGTTAATATCTTAGAAGAGAGTAAGCTGATCTGGCAAATGTGCGTTAATTAATATCTTTTCCAGTTGAACTAGTTGAAAATGTATTACCATACAGACTTAATGTGAACATATGTGTTGTCTCTTTTTTAACCTATTAAAATAGCTAGAGCCTATAAGCCTATGTTAAAATTAATAAAAGTATTTAAAAAGAATAAAATTAAGATTGATGTGATTGCATCTAAAAAAAAAAATCCAATGATACTATAAATTAATTAAATATTTGGATTGGATACGAAAAAGGATCATCTTAAACTTAAATTGAAGCCATTGTCTACTGTATTAATATAAGAATTGCAGCCTGTGCACTATTTTCAAAGCTGAGAAGAGAGGAAAGGACAGAACAAAAAAACCTACCTACAATTACATTGTCATTACATTTGAATATTAGATAAATATAAGATAATAACAATCACACAACTTGGAAGCAAATCTAACTATAGGAAACCGGTGTACACGCAAGAATTGAACCACATACCTTCGTGTGTGTATGTGTGCGCGCACATTGACATTGGTGGTGGCGTCTGAGACAGTCTGGGCGTGTCACATCTGTTGCTGGTTTAGATCTACGGACACAGTAAAGTTTACATTTTAACCTTCGAGGGTTCTCAAAATACTAAGTGTTGTGCACATAGGCTTACGTCGCATTTCTTTCCGTTGTTCTGTTACACAGCATTCTCAAAATTAAGTAGAACTGCACGGAAGAGAAGGGGGCGCGGTGGCTGAGTGGCTAAGAGCTTCGCTTCCGAACTTGGGTCATGGGTTCGAATCTCGGTAAAGACTGGGATTTTGAGTCCACCCAACTCTAATCGGTACCTGACTTTAGTTGGTGA
Organism: Biomphalaria glabrata; assembly: GCF_947242115.1. NCBI lineage: Eukaryota > Metazoa > Mollusca > Gastropoda > Planorbidae > Biomphalaria > Biomphalaria glabrata. The sequence goes on from NC_074727.1 coordinate 17,473,217, forward strand.
AAGTAAATGCGAGACGGTTGGTCGTTGTGTTGGCCACATGACACCCTGCTCGTTAACCGTCTGCCAAAGAATCAGATGACTTTAATTAACATCATCTGCCCTATAGATCGTTAGGTCTGAAAGAGAAACTTTACTTACTTTTACTTGACCTGTAGGAGAGAGAAAAGAAAGAGAGATAACGCGCCCTTTGTTCACGTAGCCCAGTTTAAAGTTGGGTAGGCCTACTTCTTATACATACGTTTTTAAACATTTTTTTTTGCTCATATATATATAGATTGAGCCTATATTTATCAAAATGTCGCGAAATAATTTAGTAGCGCAAGAGATGTATTTGAAATGTCGTAAGTGTAAAACAAGATTGATATTGTTCATCTTTCGAAAAAATCACGTCTTTCTGTGATTTTATTTGTGTTCAGTAATGGACCTCATTCACCAATCGTAAAAAAAAACAAAACATTTAGTGACGTGATAATATATATAAAACAACGAAAAAAAACAACTGTGTATTAAAAATTAGATCGTAATTTGTAGAGAAGAGAAAGAGAATCACGTGGCTAAATGTTGTTTGTTTACGATTGCTGAATGAGGCCCATTGTTTAAAATAGAAATCTACACAAAATTATAATATCAGAAACACAATCTCATCATAACATCAAGACATCTTCACATCATACACTCAGAAACAAATGATCGTCACAAATATATGTCTAAATTCCAAGAGGTACAATACAGGTATATAAGTACAACTAAAAAAAAAGGAATCATTATAACTGTTTTAATGAATAATATCGTTGTTAATTGGCGAGATAATGCACCAGTGAGTGACTAATCTCAATTCATATCGCCTAAATCAGTGCTGTCTAGTATTTTTGGCTCAACGAGACTAGAAAGATTACATGACAGTGGCCTGAATGTAAAAAAATGGACATTCATTTGGGTGCCCCCTCAAAAGGGGGCCCAGTGATTACTTTCGAATTTGGACCTCCACCCTATCTACGCCACTGAAAGAAAATAATTATATAATAAAGCGCACGTCCTCTTAAGACCATGTACTTCAGCTCGCACAGATGGCATTTCATCGTCGTCGCTCTCTAGTTTGTGCGAAAGCTTGGCATAATATCTTAAATATGACAGATGTTCCAAAAAAATGTTATAACATACAGATCTCGGAAATGTGATGACCCGTAAAAACTGTATAGTGTAATCTGGAGAATTCACACCTTGTAGAATTCAAGAGCAAGATTAATACTTCAATTCAAAAGGTATAGTCTCCTTGTTTCTAGCGTCAAAATTCCTTTAAATTAGTTTACGTCAAAAAAAGGTTGCAATGCTGTTCTTAATGGTCCCGCGAATTCGTTCTGCTGGAGGAGGTTTGGGGTAGAATGTATGATAATTCATTATGTATGTATGTAGGCTTGTTTAAATAAACTTCCACTCTGAAGGAACGTCAGAAAGATGTAAAACAAACAAAGCAATATGACCTAAATATCATGTCAACAAATGTTGCGATCTTAATAACTTCGGCACTTCGGCTCAATAGCTGCTCAATAGATAATCTTGATCGTTTTGGTGTAATTAAGCTATATAAGCATCATATATATATATATATCCTTGCACGAGACGTTACATAAATACCCATGCTACGTATAGGAAATCACACCCTTACGCTGATGCAGGATTTTACCTACTTGGGATCAACTATCGCCAATAACCTAGATTTAAACACTGATTTGACGAAAAGAATTGGAAATGCTTCTGCAAGAATGGCAAAACGCTCCAAGCGTGTCTGGGAAAATGCCACATTGACCACGGCAACCAAAATGCTAGACTACTACGCCTGTGTCACCTGCATGTTAGATGAATGAATTCCTAAAGACATCCTCTTGGCTGATGGAGTCAGATCAAGGGGCCGCCCTAGACAACTTACAGAGATGTCTTCAAGAGAGACATGAGAACTACGGGTAGGCAGACTTGCGTGCTGAACCTTACCGGGAGCAAAAGAAACGAAGTGGCCTTAGTCAAGAGAAAGAAAAACATCTGCCCTATCCGATAGCTCTAATATATATGCAGTCAACAAAAAAGCTAGCTGTTGCATATAGGCCTTCTCTCCCGCCTTTTGTACTGCAATGCCATGCTAGCAGGTATACCCGATGACAAAATCGCCAAGCTGCTGACACAAGATGTCAAGGACACGACCAGCTCAAGAAGGCATAAAAATAACTGTCATATTATATCGCTGAAAACTAATTTTTCTTACTAGACTATGATTCAGTTCGGTTACGGTAAGGACGGTTCGTTCGGTTCGGTTCGTACCGATCAGTTGTAAAGTTCGGGTTCGGTCGTAAGTGATGTTCGAGTTAGGTTCGGGTCCGGTTCGTTTCCCATCTCTAGTAGGCCTATAAACCCGGGACCATCGAGACAACCAAACGACAGTCCAGCGCGCATACCGTCTAAATATTGTCTGTCTGTCTCCAATCTAGATATAATATAGATCTTCTCTATTGTGACGAATTTTTATAAATTATTTCGTTTACCAGGGACGTTAAATTTCATTGTAACAGATACACTAGTCTAATTCACGGGCCCGTTTATTCAAATTAAAAATAAAGGAGGGGAGGTTTCGGCCATGGGAACAATTTACAAATCAACGGGCGCAGCCGGTGTGTACCGCTACTGTTACGTAGCAAACAAGGCTTCGTGGACAATTTTATTTTTCAAAATTCACATAGACCCTTGATAAATTATATAGGTCTGTGCCCTAGATCTTGTTTCCCAGTTCCGGTTATACACAATCGTTTAGAAATGTCGGTACAGTCGTTTGTAAACAAAAGAAAAAAGACCTTTATTGGTCTCCCAGCTCCACTTGGTTATGTTCCAGGTCTTGGTAGAGGGTAAGAAGACCTAGATCTATATCTAGATTTCTATTTGATACTTAAAACATTGATTTAGATCTAGATGAGTAGATCTAGTCGAGAGTGATAAAACTGAGTCATTTCTGAGTCTGAGTAGACTAGCCACTAGCTAGGTAGAACTAGAACTTAGTAGAACCTGTCTCAGTGTGAGTGTCTGTGTCTCACTCTCAGTCAACTCACTTTTTCTTTTACTCAGTGTCTGTCCTGTGTCAGACTTTCATTGTCTCAACTCAGTCAACTGTGTGTGTAGACTACACTGACAGTGTAGATTTATAGGTTAGCTATAGACTATAGTCACTATAGACTATAGTTATAGCTAGAGTAGATCTAGAATATTCTTAGTTCTAGAAAGAATATATTAATTATATAATATTATAAATTATATAGATCTAGAACTCAACTCTAGGTTAGAGTCGAGAGTAGAAGTAGATCTATCATCTAGTTCATCTAGGATTCTAGTACTAGTAGCCCATCTGATTCAGGGAGTAGTTCTACATTACTCAAGACTAAAAAAATCTAGATTTAGATTATTTTTTCAAGATCTAGAATTCTATTTTAGATCACATGAATTCCTTGGTTTGAGTTTGAGTATGAATTTTAAGGCTTTCACTAAACTGGTAGATCACCTAGAATGACCTAGAATAAGATCTACCCATACTGGGCCATACAATATATCCATATACATTTATGAGCATTCAATAAATGATACACATACAGTGTCTTTTTTTTTTTTTTCATTTATAGTTAAATATTTTAGCATATATTTAAAAAAATACCAGTGTCCATTGAAATTATTTTTGCCCGAAATTTATTCTTCTGATAGATCCATGCATTTCTGACATCTTTGTAAACAGTGGTTTACTTAGAATTAAGTAAGTAAGGCTCATTTGAGTTTGCATACTAAGACAGTGTGGACAAGTTTGACACATTATAATTCCTCTTAACCTTATTGAAAATCTTGTGGAACAAGCTGCAGTAAATGGGATACTCTGAGGGAAAAAGTGGGATTCTTCATATATTGACATTGCCATTTTTACCAAATGTTTTGCACTCTGTTTGAATGAACAAAGAAATCACTCACTATTTGTCATTTCACAACTTCACACAAGACAAAAAATTAGCTGACTTTTACCTTTACTTTTCAGTGCTACAGGATTCACTACCAGATCTGATATTGGTCCTGCCAGAGATGCTGATGATATCCCGTAAGTAAATATTATTTTTTAAAAATTTTAGCATTCATCATTATCATCATTATAGCTTTTGTTAATTGATGCTCAATTTTTTTTTAATAATAATCTTTATTGTCCCTAAGGAAATTAGTCTTACACTTTGTGCATTACTAAACACCAAATAAAACATTATAACTATACAAATCAAAATGTACATTCACACCAAACTCACTCATAATTTACATGTGAAAAGCTTTTATCAGAATGTTTCTATTTAATGATTTGATTGCCAGTGGAACAAAAGAGTTTTTGTGTCTATTTGTCTTTGCTATCTGTGTCTTGTATCTCTTTTGTGATGGTAAAATCACAAAATCCTGACCCAAAGGGTGATTTTTTATTTCTAGAATCTTTTTAGCTTTTTTATGGATGTTTGTCTCAAACAACTGCCCAAATGGGGTTTGTTTTTTGCCAATGACTTTACCAGCAGCATTTAGGATTCTGTGAAGTTTATTTTTATTTTTAATGCTCAGATTGTTATACCAGGCAGAGATATTAAAATTTAAAATATTACTCATGTGAGTGTGATAATACATAGCCAAAGCCTTTTCGCTTACATTAACCGAGGACAGTTTTCTCAGTAATGTAATCTTTGCTTCCCTTTTTTGCTGATATAATCAGTATTTGCAGTAAAATTTAGTTTATTGTCTAGAATAATACCAAGGTATTTAAAAGTTTGCTCTATTTCAAAAGTCTCTCCAGCTACAGAAACAATATCATTTTTCTTCTTTTCCCTACGAAATTCGATTATCATTAAGTTTATTTTCTTCTTTTAGGGAAGACCGTCATGCACCACCAAACAAAAAAAATAAACAAGATAAGGAAGAGGAAGAAGAGGATCTCAATGATGCAAACTATGATGAGGTAGTGGCAGAAACTAAGTTTTTATTTCTTGTCTAACTTAACAAGGTTAATAATGGAACTGCAAATGAAGAAAAAAAAATTTTTTCATTGTACGGTACCATTATTATTTACTGGAGTAAATGATAATATATGTAAGGCATAATTTTTATTTACCGTTATAAAATTTAGTGGTGATTTTAATGTAAAAGTTTTGAAGTGTTAAAATATTTTCTTTAAAAAAATGTAAATTTCCTTTGCATTACTACAGATTTTATTGTTAGATGAAAAGAATAACGTTTAGTGACATCTAATAGAACAATATTTAGTTGGTAGTATTGTGAAAATAACTGCTTATATTTGATCATTTTTAAAGAATAACATGCTTAACTTTTATGTTACATAATATTTGTAAAGTATGAAATGCTTCTATAATAAGAGCTGATGCAAACAAAAAAAACGTGGACTCAAAATTTTTCTATTACAGTTTTCAGGTTATGGGGGCAGTTTGTGCAGTAAAGATCCCTATGATAAAGACGATGAAGAGGCTGATGCTATCTACGAAGCTGTAGATAAAAGAATGGATGAAAAGCGCAAAGAGAGGCGAGAGGAGAAACTAAAAATAGACATAGAAAAGTTTCGTCAAGAAAGGCCCAAAATTCAACAGCAATTTTCTGATTTAAAGGTTTTATTTCAGACTTTAAAAAAACATATAACAATAATTGTGTGTGTGTGTGGCACTGTTCAGTCATTTCAAAATTTTGTTTGTTTGTTGTATAAAAAGATTGACAGATGAGTGGTATAAAGCTTTACTCTTAAAATCCTAGCTTTTAGTCCTGGACTGACTGGTTTAGATTATGTATTTTGTGGTCTCATATACCTGTCAACTCTGCATCATTGATACTTAGGGGAGAGCTATAATTTTTATTTCACTATATTCTACTTAAAAAAAATTAAATATGTATGTATATACATTTAAAAACAAATTTTGACAATGTAACAGGTGTTCAATTTTTTAAATGTGAAATTAATAGTTTTTTTTGTGTTTCCCTTGTAAATATGATTAGAGAGACTTGGCATCAGTGTCTGTTGATGAATGGAATAATTTGCCTGAAGTTGGAGATGCCAGAAACAGAAAACAGAGAGTTGGCAGAGCTGAAAAGTAATTCTAAACACATTTATTGTTTTTTTACTCCTATTGTTTGATTAATGTTTTCTTCATTATATTCTTTTTATTGTATTTTTTTTAAATATTTCATTTATATATTTTTTAGGCTTCTTCATATCTCAAGATTAATTTAGCACTTCTCTTTTGTTTTACCGGTATCTCATTTTCTTAGTTTAAAACCTTTGCTACAGTCAAAAGCTGTTTTACTCCTTTTGATTAGACCACCTGCTAACTGTAGTCAGATAGAATCATAACAACATATGTGTTGCTAATTGCCATGTAGGACAACCAGGATGGGACACATATTAGAGTTACTATGTTTCATATAACATCATTCAGCACGTTTTTCATGTTCATTTGTTTTTTGGATCACATTCTGATGAAAATTGTGTCTATATCATAATTTTATTACATAAATTAAATTGTTTATCTTTTGGCATCAGTCTGTAACATATGTCTGAATTACATTTCAAAATTTTGAGCTTATTTTCTCTAGACTTAAGTAAACATTGACATTTGTAAATCTTGGCTATCACATGTCAGCCTACCACATTTTGCTATTGTAGTACCGGTATACAGTATTCTTTAAAAGTACCGGTATTTCTAACCCCCATTGTTATTTTATACAGGTTTACACCAGTACCAGATAGTGTGTTAGCCAGAGCAGCTTCTCAGAACAGTTTGAATTCTTCCATATCAGAACAAGATCAAGTTAGTGAATCAATATCTTAAGTTCTCAGTTTATAATAATGCTGTAAAAGTTAGTTTTGTGCAGTAACATAGTTTCTCATATCTCTATACTTTACAATCGATATGTTAAAGTTCTAAAAAAAATTTTTTTTTTCTATTTCTGTCACATTGCTCACTGTTGTTTAACAAATGCAATATCCTCATTGCTCTGTCACAGTATTAAGATCTATGATGATTGGTATAGTGAAAATGTCACATTCACTGTTACATTCATAGCATGTATTTTTAATTAATGATTCCCCCCCCCCTTTTTTTTTTCCCCAGAAATACGGAGGCATCACAACACCTTTTGGAGCTATCACTCCTCTTGGGTCAGCAACACCAACGGCTGAAATTGACATGAAGAAAATTGGTCAAGCTCGTAACACACTTATGGATATCAAATTAACACAGGTAAGAAATGTTGAGTTATTGAACAAGTTATTACATGGGGAAAAAAATAGTCCAATACAAATTCAATAAGTAAAACATTTGATTGTGCTTGGGTATTTCTCCACCAGGTATCTGACTCTGTCAGTGGCCAAACTGTGGTGGATCCTAAAGGCTATCTAACAGACCTACAGAGTATGCTTCCATCTCATGGAGGAGACATCAAGTAAGTCAACTCAAAATAAGACACACTTTATAAATGTTTAACATTGTGGTAATGATTCTCTTTGTAAGCTCTGACATCATTTTTGTATCAAGTAAATTCTAGAAGATAAAATAAATCTTTGTTCCGCTGCATATAAAAACCAGATTGACTGGTTTGATGTATCCAATGGACAAAAAATAAATGGTCCCAAGTTCATTTAGTAATGCTAAAGATTTTTGTTGTTTCATCACCTTTTTTTAAATCATATTTATTTATTTTTTATTTAAATGCTAATTTTTCATTATTTTGACCTTGAGGTGTTTTTATATGCTTTTTGTTTCTAACCCTGTTCCAGTGATGTGAAAAAAGCTCGTTTGTTATTAAAGTCTGTCAGAGAAACAAACCCCAAGCATCCACCTGGTAGATATTGCATTTTTTTTTCTTTTGTTTCCACTGTTGAATATTTGTTTCTAACCATTCGGCAATTTATACATACATACTGGTAGTGATTTTATCATTTGCAGAAATTAGATAATCAAATCTTTTAGATAGAAAGAGGATTAAAAAATATAGATAAAGCTAAAAAACACATAACATTCTAGTATTCGTAATAGAAAGTTAATTTGATAGTATTTGTAAATATATATATTTATATATTAATTTGATCATAATTTTCAACAGCCTGGATAGCTTCAGCACGTCTGGAAGAAGTCACAGGGAAGATTCAAGCAGCCAGAAACTTGATTATGAAAGGCTGTGAGGAATGCCCAAAGAGTGAAGATATTTGGCTGGAAGCTGCTCGTCTGATGGTATGTGCTAGGAAAATGTCAATTTGTGATTGATATATGTCAGTGTAACTATAAAATTCTTGAATTATCTTATCTTATATAATACAGACGTTACTTCAAAAAAGAAGATGATTACGTCCTACGCGTCATGCATTTAGTCATGCATATTAACCAATGACTTAAATTCTGCCAAGTCACTGGTTTTCCTGGCTAGCTCAGGCAACCCATTCCATGCTCTAATAGCACTAGGGAAGAAGGAGTATTTGTACAAATTTGTCCTAGCATATGGGACGAGGAATGTGCCTTTATCTTTGTGTCTTTCAGAGTATTTTATTAAATTTTGTTTTTGTATTTGAAGATTATGGTTCAGTGTTTTATGTATGATTGCTACTTTACTTTTGAGCCTTCTGTCCTGAAGGCTTTCTAAATTTAGTGATTTTACTAAAGGTGTTACTCTAGTCAAATGTGAATATTCGTTTGTTATGAATCTCACTGCTCTATTTTGTGTCTGTTCCAGTTTCTTAATGTTTTCTTGAGTTGAGGGGTCCCAAACGGAGGATGCATATTCTATTATTGGCCTAACCAAGGTTAAATAACATTTTAGTTTTATGTTCTTATTTGATTTATAGAAATTTCTTTTAATAAATCCTAATGCTTTGTTTGATTTTTTTGTAGTTTCATCAATATGTGGATTCCATGATAGTTTTTCATTTATTATAACACCTAGGTATTTTGCGTTTTTAGTCTGTGTTACTGGTTTGCCATGAATAAGATAAGTGGAATTAATTTGTTTTAGTTTTTTTGTTACTCTTAACAACTGACATTTTTCTGGGTGGAAAGACATGCTCCAATTTGATTCCCATTTCTGTAATTCATCTAATTCTCTTTGTAAAATATCTGTGTCTTGTGTTGTTTTTATTGTTCTATATATTATGCAATCGTCTGCAAATAATCTGACTTTTGTTCCTGAACTAATGCAATTTGGTAAATCATTTATGTAAATTAAAAATAGTAGTGGACCCAAGACTGTTCCTTGAGGTACACCTGAGTTTACTGTTATCGGTGTTGATTTAGAGCCATTTATTATTACAGTTTGTTCTCTCCCTATCAGAAAATCTTTAATCCACTGATGCAGTGGACCATTAATGCCGAAATATTTTAATTTTTTAAGCAAACTATGGTGGTGAACTTTGTCAAAAGCCTTAGAAAAATCTAGTAAGATAGCATCTATTTGTTCACTATTATCTAAACCTTTTGAAAAATCATCAATTAGTCCTATTAGTTGTGTTTCACATGATCTATATTTCCTAAAGCCATGTTGGTATGGTGTGAGGACATTATGTTTGTCTAAGTGGTTTATGATGTTGCTACATATTATGTGTTCTAGGATTTTACATGTGATGCTGGTAAGTGATACTGGTCTGTAGTTTCCTGGGTCAGATTTTTCTCCTTTTTTAAATAGGGGGGTGACATTAGCTTCTTTCCAGTCCTTTGGTACTCTGCCCTGGTTAAGTGAAGCCTGAAAGAGTATTTTGAACACTGGGGCTAGCTCATTGCTTAGTTCTTTGAGTAATCTAGCTGGAATACCATCAGGTCCAGAAGCTTTATTTGGTTTGGTGTTGGCTAATAGTTTTTGAATTCCATTTTCTTGTACTACTATATCTTCTATGTTGTTTACTTGGTTCAAATTCAGTAATATGTCTTTGTCTCCTGGGGCTGAGAATGCTGATGCAAAGTATTTGTTTAGGATGTTTGCTTTAGTTTCATTATCATTATGTATTATGTTATGTTCATCTTTTAATGGCGCTATGCCTGTTGTTTCCATTTTCTTAGACTTAATGTATGACCATAGGTTTTTGTTGTTATCTTTAGATATTACATTGTTTATGTATTCACTCTGCAGCTGTCTGCTTACTTTTTGGGTTAAGTGTTTAATTTTTATATACTTTTTGTAAACTCTTTCTGCATTAGTTTCTTTAAATTTTTTATATAGGTTTACCTTCTGTTTACAAAGCTTCTTTAGTCTATTATTAAACCAGCATTTATTTATTTTGTTTGATGTGTATTTAGTTGGTATATGATTTTCTATAATGCTTTTAAGATGGTTTTTAATGAAATTCCAGAGGTCATCGACTGGTTGGTTAATGTCTTTTTCTAATAAGAATGTTTGTTGAAAGTTTAGTGCAGCTTGGTGTAGTTGTGTCAGGTTACATTTATTCCAGAGTAAGATTTTTCTTTTTGGTTTTGTATTGGCTACTGCTTTTATCTGACTGTGTATTTTTACGATCTCATGGTCTGATAGACCAGGGATAATTTCATAATCAACTACTAATCCAGGTCTGTTGGTTAAGAAGAGATCTAATGTGTTGTTTAATCTAGTTGGCTTTTTAATGATTTGATCTAAACTTAGGTTGTGTAAAGTTTCTATGAAAAGCTCATTTATGTCCTTAAGGTTTTGGTGTTTATCTATGGTTAGTGTTTTCCAATTTATATCAGGTAGGTTGAAATCACCCATAATCCAAAAAACTGCATTTTTATTTGTCTCTTCAAGTGTAGTAATCTGATTACATAGTTCCTGCATGTATTCTAAACTAGAATTTGGTGGTCTGTAAATGCTGCCTATTATTAGGGATGTTGAGGTGGTATTAATTTTACAAAATGTTGATTCTACATTTTTTGAGTTAGGTAAGGTAATTTCTTCTGCTATAAGAGTGTTTTTTATTGCTAAAAGAACTCCTCCATGATTATCAGCCCTATCTTTTCTAAAAATTTCATAATTACTATTGAAAATTTCTGCATTATATTAATCTGTAAGATGTTGAATACATTTTTATTTGATACTTTCAACTTCGGAAATGTTTTGTTTTCAAATTTTCTCAAATTTTATTGTGCTAAGAAAGTAATCTAGGTAAAAGAAAGATTTTTTGTTTATTTCTTTGGTATAAGCTAATTAATTAATATTAATTTACAGCCTGGAGACCAGGTATAAGCTAATTAATTAATATTAATTTACAGCCTGGAGACCAGGCAAAAGCTGTTGTAGCCCAAGCAGTTCGTCAGTTACCACAGTCTGTTCGAATTTGGAGCAAGGCTGCTGACTTGGAGACTGAATTAAAAACAAAAAAGAGAGTTTTCAGAAAAGGTACAAAATTTCTTTCCATTGTTGCTTTTGAATAATGATAGCAATTATGTTATTGAAATTTTTGTAATGAGTTGATTTCTAGTGATTTCTTTATCAATGTTCTCAAATGAAGCATTCATAAACTTACAATAACTAATGTTATTTCTGTGATTAATTGAGTAATGGTATTCAGTTCAGTTAGTTCATTATAGAGTGATTTCCTTTTGCCTGTGTCTTCTATAATTTGTTTGTTACATTTATGTCAAAAGTGCTAAAGTAAATGATTTACTGTTTTTGATTTTTATATGCAATCTTTCCACCAAAACAAACATTTACATCATAGTATTCACATAGCAAGAGTTATTGTTACTAGTGTTGTTGTTTTAATACTGTATCACAATGTTTCTACAAATACTCCTTTCCAGCTTTGGAGAACATCCCAAACTCTGTCAGGCTGTGGAAGCAGGCTGTAGAACTGGAGGAAGAGGAGGATGCAAGGATCATGTTGAGTAGAGCAGTAGAGTGCTGTCCAACAAGTGTTGAGGTGAGAGGGTTACATTCTCTAGAGCTAAGCAGTAGTTAATATTAGAAAGAAGATTGTTTCTCAACATGAAAAGTAAAGCGAAGTATAGATACATGAAATTAATTAACAAAAAAAGCTACAATAACCTGTATATTACCTGTTGATCAATATATACATTAGTTGCAAACACCAATGTTTTCCATGAATCTATGCATGTATGGACAGAGGATGCAAAAAATGTGTTAGTGTGGCCAATGGTTAACAAGGATTTCCTGTGGCCTGCAAAATGACCAAACTATAACAGGAAAAATGAATTTGGAGACATTGAAATCAGTTTCTTTCAAATGTTGTCTTTCTCCACATTGTAAGGTTGCTTGTGTTTCTAACAATTAGTATGTCGTTCATTACATAACTTTCTATTTAAAAAAAATTACTGATTTTCAAATTGTCAATCAGATATTTATAATGTAAAGAGAATACAACTTTTAATTGTTTCCTCCTTTAGCTTTGGTTGGCTTTAGCTCGACTTGAGAGCTATGAGAATGCCAGGAAAGTTTTGAACAAGGCTCGTGAGAGTATCCCAACCGATAGACAAGTGTGGATAACTGCAGCTAAGCTGGAGGAAGCCAATGGCAACTCACACATGGTGGAGAAAATCATTGAGAGAGGTATGCAGATCTTGTACAAACTTAATCTCATTGTGAGAGAGGTATGCAGATCTTGTACAAACTTAATCTCATTTTGTTGAACTCTCACAGAAATGTTGGTTGGCTAAAGTTAGTTCACTTTAACAGTCCATGTGACACAAACATTATACCCCGCTAGTACTATAGATGAAATAAGATTTCCAATTTAAAGGAAATTACTGAGTTCAACTTTGAATTCTACAATTTAAAAAAAAATTTCCCTTTAGAAAAAAACAAAAAAAACAACGTTTTAATGACTAATTTCTAGAAAGAAAAATTAAATTGAAAAAAAAATATTCTTTTGAATTAAAATTGTGCTGATCATTTAATATAAACATTTCCTAATTAGAATGTTGTAAAGTTATTTTGTTTCTGAAGCAAACAGTTGATGAAGGTGCCTTGTGGCTAGCACAATGACCAACTGTCCTCATTTTATTTTTTCCAACAAATGAAACTATTAAACTATATGAAAACTGCAATTAAAACTCAATTCATATACTCAGCATTTAAACACTTTTAAACTCTGCCATGTGTCATACTTACAAATTTAAATGACAGCTTTTAATTAAACTACTCTGTAAAAATTATATTTGTTTATTAATTTACAGCATTAAACTCACTTCGAGCTAACATGGTAGAAATCAACAGGGACCATTGGATAAAGGATGCAGAAGATTGTGAGAAGAGTGGTAGCATTCACACATGCCAGGCAATCATGTACGAATTTACATTAATTTATGTTTTTGAACCGGTATTACAGATTTATGGTCTTACCCGAACATATTCATAAGATACTAAACCTTCCATATCAAGAGTGGTAAAGTGCAATAGATTTACACTCATTTTTAGTAACTTTCATTTGAGTAATAAAAAGTGTTAATTTACTTGAGCGTACTTTCTCACTTAGATATAATTTTATCCACAAAAAAAAGTTGGGGAGAATCTTTAATACAGTGAATGTGTTACATAATACACTGTTAGTACTAGGTTATAATATTTTATCATGTTGTTACGATCCTCTCCTAATCAGGCCTTCTGCATACACTGCTAAACACAACATAGCACATCTAACACATCAAGAACTTGACGACAAGGCTCCAAATAATCTAGTGCTTTAATAATGGTCAATTAAAACAGCCAATATGACACAATTGGCAACACAATAAACTACTACTACCGTACTGAACTCTACTGTCTCTATTTCTTCCTGGACTCGTACATAACACTTGAGGACTCGACCAGGACTGACTTCATGGCTGACTAACAGTCACGGTCTCAACGCTCTCCGGTCTTGAACTGCCGCTTTCTTACACACTGTGTCTCTGGTCTCTGCAGGCCTATGATCACATGACCATAACACGGTCATATTTGTGTGTAATAGCAGTACTGTCCCTTGTCCATCGACAGCCGTTGATCTGAGCAATTTGCCTGAGTTCACGTGTGTCAACTGAACCTACAGTTAACCCTATCGCGCCACCAATATGGTCAATTAAAACAGCCAATATAACATATATATTGGCAACACAATAAACTACTACTACTGTATTGAACTCTACTGTCAGTTAACCCTATTGCGCCGCCAATAGGGTTATAACAATATTCTGTCATTGTTCAGACACAGTCTAATTAGTCTAAATAAAAACCATTTCAGAAGGGAAGATAGTTAATATTACAAACATTCTGTAAATTGTTATGAAGAGAAAAATATTTTTCTCTATGCTCAAGGAAAAATGTAATTTAAGTATACAATCTAACCTTTTTATAAAATTAAATCTAATGGTCTGTCTAATCTTTTCACCAGACAAGCTGTAATAGGAATAGGCATTGAAGAGGAAGACAGAAAACACACATGGATGGAAGATGCAGATTCTGTAAGTTGTTTACTTTGTACTGTACTTTGAAAGTTATGCAGACATAATTAACCATTAATTAAATAATTTGAAAGTAATGAACACTACATTCAAATTTCTCTCAGTGTGCATCACATCAAGCATATGAATGTGCCAGAGCCATCTATGCTCATGCCCTGGCAGAGTTTCCCAGCAAGAAGAGCATCTGGTTGAGAACAGCTTATTTTGAGAAAAATCATGGAACAAGGTTTGTAACTGGCATCTGTAGTCAAGAATTCTTTCTTAGTCTCTTTTATTGGATATTCTTTGAATTCTTTTTATATAAACTACATTCAGCTCTTAAAAATGAATATTTAAACCCGTTTTGTAAAATTTGCTAAGTACTGGTAAGTTATGAATTTTGCAGAGTACCGGTACATAAAATAATTTTCGGGTAAGTTAATTAGAAATCGAAGCAAATAATTATTTTGACAACACCAGGTTAATCATAAAGCCTTTTTCTAACAGTAGTATTTAGTTTGCTAATTCTAAAACAAACATTTACTTGCTTACAATAATATGCTTAGTAGTAGTGCATTGATTTAGCATTTCTAGGGATTTTGTTTTTTGTTATGTAGATGATTTAAATATATTTTACATTTTTCTTGCAGGGAGTCCTTGGAAGCCTTGTTGCAGCGAGCTGTTGCACATTGTCCTAAAGCTGAAGTACTTTGGCTTATGGGAGCCAAATCTAAATGGCTGGCAGGGGATGTACCTGCAGCCAGAAGTATTCTGGCCTTGGCTTTCCAGGCCAATCCAAACAGTGAGGAAATCTGGCTGGCTGCCGTGAAGCTGGAAAGTGAGAACAATGAATTTGAGCGAGCCAGGAGGCTTCTGCAGAAGGCCAGAGCTAGCGCTCCAACTGCTCGTGTATTTATGAAGTCTGTCAAGCTAGAGTGGTGCCTAGGAGAAATCAGAAATGCAGAGATACTTCTTGAGGAGGCCGTCAAGCACTACCCAGACTTTGCCAAGCTTTGGATGATGAAAGGTCAGATTCAGCAAGAGGCTGGGAAGAAAGACGCAGCCAGAGATGCCTATAATCAAGGCTTGAAAAAATGCCCCCAAGCTGTTCCTCTTTGGCTGCTTCTGTCCAGACTGGAGGAATCAGGTGGTCAGCTGACCAGAGCAAGGTCCATTCTTGAAAAAGCTCGACTAAAGAACCCACACAATGATTTGTTATGGTTGGAAGCAATCAAAGTAGAAATAAGAGGTGGTTTGAAAAACATTGCACTGACTCTGATGGCTAAAGGTATATTATTCTTAGTTATATTAAATGTGATTTCAATTAATATTCATTGATGCGAACAGCTAAAATCACACAAAAGCCAACAAAATTGCAAAACCATATGAATTTTATGTTAGTATTAAATTTCCATTCTCAGCTCTTCAAGAATGTCCAAATTCTGGAATTTTGTGGGCAGAGTCTATTTTCATGGAGGCCAGGCCACAGAGAAAAACAAAATGTGTTGATGCCCTCAAGAAATGTGAACACAATTCACATGTACTATTAGCAGCCTCAAAGTAATCTTTTTTTTTTTGTTGTTGTCTTATAAGAATTTTTCTCTTGATAAAAGCTGAGCTATTATTTAGTTACTTGCTTATCTCATTGTTCCAAAAAGAAAAGATTATCATGTTCTTATCATATCTTTGTGTAAACACTTGTATACAAATATATCTATTTTTCTTTATAAAATGTAAAGGTGATCTCTAAATTTCCCTCTTTCTTAAGGTGAATTCTTTATAAAATAGGTTTGATGTTTACACATAACACTTAAAATAATTTAAACATTGCAGGTTGTTTTGGTGTGAGCGTAAGATAACCAAAGCCAGAGACTGGTTCAACCGTACAGTTAAGATTGACCCAGACCTTGGTGATGCTTGGGCTTACTTTTATAAGTTTGAGCTGGCTCATGGTGAAGAGGTCAGTAATAGGATGTTTAGTGTTATGTAAACATTTTTAAAAATTTCAAAATTTTCATTGTAAATATTAACATTTTTTTAAAATACATCTTTGATAGAAACACCAAGAGGAAGTCAGACAGAGATGTATCACAGCTGAGCCACACCATGGTGAGAGTTGGTGTCGTGTTTCTAAAGACATAAAAAATTGGCGACTCAAAACAGAAGATCTTCTCCCATTAGTAGCTAAATCTCTTCCAGTTCCTGTATAATTTTTTTTTTACTTTACCCTTTATCAAATTTGTCACTGATTAACAATCAATCATATTGTTTTTCAATATGTATATGTATTGTATGTGTTACTGTTTGACTTCTACTAATAAACAGAAAAGTTTAATTTGTATTCTTATTTCTTAATTATTTTGTTGTTTCAATGCCATGATGTAGTGTATAATTATTAAGCGTCTATTGATCTTATTAGTTTTTATCTTATCTACATTCTCTATTTGATGGGGTACCTACGGAGCAATTAAAGCCATTTATTCATAAAAATGCAAAAAATTTTATTTTTCTGCAAGTGGTTTCAGTTAACATTATTAACCTTTATTTCTGATATTTTCATTTTTTTCTTTGTAAAAGCAAGTTGCAAAAGGGAATACATCATCTCTTAAGATTTAGACGTAAAATGCCACAGACGTTTACATGAAATATTATGGCTATTGCATACATATATATATAGATATATATATGTTACCTACATGATAATAATGGAGCACTTGTAAAAAGCAATAGTTCATTTTAAGGTTGTAAAAATGTCTTCGTATGACAGATAGTTCTTATTGAGTTCTTAATTAAAATGCTTAGTTCATATGGAGGTTAGCTATAAGTATTTCATTACAAATTTATTGTAACCTACTGCTCATATTCTACATCATAACATTACTTAAATGTTTAGTAATATGACTTTCTGTCACAGAATAATTACTATATAGGCAACTCCTTTTACAAAATGAAGTACATATTGTTAAAAGCTGTAACATTTAAATTTAGAAATTAGCTGAAATAATTTTATAGTTTTTCACTGTGTTAAGTTTGATATATACATATAGAGATATCCGACACTTAAGGTATCTGTTTGCAGCACATTCTGGGGCAAAGTAATGCTGCAAAGCTATTTACTTTCTTAATCTTCTTATAGAAGAATGTTACTAAAAGCTCTGTCATTTAAGCTGTCAAGATACATGCTCCTTCCTTCTTGGCTAAAGCTGATATCCAAATAAGAGTACTAGGGTATGTCTAAATTATTATTGCCTATCAAACTTCATATCTTTTGTATCTAAACAATAAATCTTTCCCATCATTGCACATTTAGCAAGCCTCTAAACTCTAACAGTCACTTTCAGACTATAAGTTTGTTAAAACATTTCTTTCTTATCAAATGTTTATTCCAATGTCTTATTAAAAAAAAAAAGTTCTATGAATTAGCTTTAAAAGCCAATAAAAAATTATTTAAGTCTAGTATCAACAGAACCAGTACAAACATTTTTAGCAGTTGGGACACTAACAATGACTTGAATGAAATATAACAATGATAATGCTGTTTCTCAAAACTTAGTTCAATGTGTTGACAAATATGAGAGTTGTGTTAGAAACAAATATAAACAACACACCAAAGTCTCTTGGCAAAGTGAAGAGATTGCAGAGACTATGAAGAGAATTTCAAGAAAATAAGAAAGTGGCACAAGATAACATACATGTATTTTTGATTCAACAAGCCCCATAGAGTCATTCTCACTAGGTTTTAGCAAATGTTTGACAGAGGAACGATTAACATGGCAAGCTGAAATAGAACTTTCTATTGAAAAAACAACAACTTTGAAATTATAAGAGTAGAAAACAAAACGTTTCTGTCTAAAGTCAAACCAAACTCTCAAGACATTTCAGCTTCACTACCTCTGAGAGAGTGGTAAGACATCCATGATTCTCAGTTGGCACCAAGAGAGTTGGTGTAGATCATCTCAGCTGTATGTAAATTTCACACATTTGTGAAGGATGAAATACTTTTTTTTTTAATCAATGTCTTGAACTTCTAATTAATTTAATTGAACCCTTTCCAAACATAATGACCTTAAAAGATTAATGTATACAAGACTTAGCCCATGTGTTCCTTCCTTAATTAAAAAAAAAAAAGCAGTTGACCAAGTACTTCACAGAAGTGGCAACTGTAAATAAACATTTTTTTTAAGAAAAAGAAAACACCAAAATGAATATGTATTCTGTTTTCAAACAAATATTAACAATTAAAGATCACATTAGAATTTAAATGAAACAAAAAATCAATTAATTCAATAACAAACAAACAAAAATGTTCTCACAGCTTCCTAATTAACAAATAACATCTTAAATTACTTCTTCAATGACACCCTTGCTTTTTATAGCACCATTAAAAAAAAAACAAAGTGACTACAATTTGAGCTGATACACCAACAGAAGGCCATTACATTTTTTGTTTCTGACCAAGAATGGCAAAAAAGCAAAAATCTCTTTTTGTTCTAAATTCTATTCCTAAATATAGCACAGAATAAGGAAAACACATTTCTAATTCAATCAATTTAAATGCAAGTTAATTCTTTCTATCAGACCAGTGTAATCCTAAGTATGTTTTGTAGAGCCCTTCAAAGGGAAGAACATAATATTTTCCCCAAATGGACCTCATTCACCAATCGTAAACAAACAATATTTAGTCACGTGATCTTATTGATAAAACAACGGAAAAAAACTGTCACGTGACAACCATCATGAATTAAACATGAGATCGTAAATTATATAGAAGAGATAGAGCACCACGTGGCTAAATGTTGTTTGTTTACGATTGGTGAATGAGATCCATTCCAGCTAAAATACCCATTGACTATGTTTTCTCAAAAAGAAGAAAACTATGTACCCAAAATTAAAAATTCCATCCTGCTTCATAGTAGGTAGAAACAATTAACAATTCTAGACATTACCTGTTCCACTGTAGGTAGTAACAATAAATGAAGACATTATATCCTGTTCCACTGTAGGTATTAACAATAATGAAGACATTTCCTTTTCCACTATAGGTAGTAACAATAAAAACACAATATATGACAGCTATCAACAAAAACATTTGATTAAAGAGGACAATAAATACAAATATATATATCAAAACCAATTTGAAAAAGAAAAAGAATAACTTAAAAAAAATATATATACAACATCAGCAACATGAAAGGATCAACTAAACAATAAAAACAAAATTAATTCGGTGTATTTCTTTTAACACACTAATATATCAAAACTGAATCATTTCAATTTTTTTTTTAATATGATTTGTATAGAGACACTTTATAAGTGTTAATGTGATAGGTGATTAAATAAAACAATAAATCACCCTATGACTTAGTAAATATATATTTTATAATATGATTGATGTTTGTTTTATGGCAAAGTAAGTCTATTTTTAAGGAGATAATCCATATACAATAGAATAGATCATTGTAAAAGAAAACAAAATAATTTCAAAACTTAAATATTTTGATTGCTTGTAAATATATTGTTTTTTTTTAATTTGTATTTACTGCTATAAAAACCTTTGAAACAATACAAATATTTTATTAAAATATACTTCGTCAAAGTTTTCAAGTATGTTAACATCTAATGCAAGGACGATGCTTGATTTTTTTCAAATGTGAAAATTTAAGGTACAACAGACTAACTTTTTGCCCTACCAAGAACAAACATCATTCTATATAAGTTTGTCACTGATATACACACCTTTCTAGATACTTGCGCAATTACTTAATTTTTTTTTTTTGCTTTGCTCTATTCCCTCTAAAGTGAGCTCATTCCTTCTGGCCACTTAATACTAATATCAACTTGCAGTATTCAAAAGCAGCTACAGTATAACTAACTAAGCTTGTCTGATAAATTTTACAGTTTGAAATTATACATAAGTACTTATATTAAAGGTTTATACAAATTGTTTAAATCAATATGATTATAAAAAAAATGTATTAAGTTCATTTATAAGTACCATAAGTAAACAAAATACAGGAAGAAGAAAGAGGTGTTTCTTAAGGATTAGAATCTCTCTATATATCTATCTATCTGATGTTGTTTCTATATATATGTGTATTTAATATATATGTCCCCCCTCTCTCTAATGTATTATCCTTTATTAAGGACAAGTACATCCTAATAAAAATATTTCATTTCATTCTATGTCAATACATTTAGCCTACAACAATGACTTGAATAAATGTTTCTTTTTAAAACCTAATTAAAAGATTAAAATAAGTCACAGTTTTAAGTTAATGTGGAGTGGTGCATTCTAACCTTATTAAAATGTGTAGAGCGTGGCCAGTTCAAATTATATGATGTCTAAGTCATGTGGAGGTTGGTCATCTGGCATGTCATTAAGTCTAAGCTCTGTTCTGTTCTAGATTTTTCCCTTACTTGCTCATTTAGTTCCTGCTCAAAGCGCCTATGAATCTGAGTGAGATCTTCAGCTGAAAGGGACCTGACCAACCTCAGCTCCTGACTTGGCTTGACTGGAGATGCTGTATTGGACTTTGATTGAGTTAAACCCTGTGATTCTGTGACTCTGTGGCAAAAAGTCTCGGAGCTTGAGCTGGAAACCAAATTGGATGACAGAAAAGGACTGGCACCAGTTTCAAAAAATTCAGATCCAAAATCTGATTCTTGCATTGAATGGTAGAGTCTATTTGGGATTTTGTAAGGGCAACGAGACCGCCGATAACGATCTTTTCTCAGCCGAGACATGCGAGGAATAGATCTGCGTCGCCTAATGGACTCCTCCAAAACATCTGGATTTCTATATTCAAGCCTCATTTGTTGTGATTTGTGTGGTATGTAATCCATACCCATGCTTGTTCCCTGGTCTACCACTGAAGTCACATCAGAAACGCTAGTGACGTAGTTTGAATCAAGTTGAATAATGCGAAAGCCATTGGGTTTTCCCAAGTTAGTAAGATTCGGAGAACTCTCACTCTTTGATCGAAGTCGCTGTTCACGTTTTCGCAAGGATGTTAAGCCTCTAGTTTCAAGTAAAAATTGCTTTCTACTGTTAGTTGTTGTGCTCAGCATTCCCAGCTCATCCAAAGCACTATCCAAATCCATAGAATTAGAATTACTACTTGCAGTAATGACCGAGTCCTCCATACACTGGGAGAAGTCAACATTGAACCCCATAGTTGATACAGGAGCAGAAGAAGATAGCAGTGACTTGAAACTTGCTGACCCACTCAACTTCCCACCTATTTCTCGATTCTGAAGAAAACGCAAGTTGACAGAACTATTTTCATTACAGTTTTTTTCATCACTTTTGCTAGTAGATGGGATGAACATTTTTACGTCTTCGTTTGGTAAAGAACTAGAATCTAGTTTATAACCAATATTATTAGAATTGAAGCCCTCAAATAAGCTTTGATCTTGATTATAAAAAGGATCACAGATTTGTATGTTCTGTATCAGAGGTGACAATTTACATTCTTGATGCCTGCCTGTTGAAGTAGGCTGAAAATCTTTTGAACCATACATCAGCTTTGAACCATTGCCAACATTTTGAAATTGATTAGCATAAGAAGCTGACGGAACAGATGGTTCACAGCAAAAGCACCCACGTTCCTCTGGCATAAAAGGCATAGGATATCTGAAGACAATAAAAAGAAATGTGATGATTTTTCAGCAATTAAAAAAAAAGATGAAAAAAAAAAACCCACTACTTTTTACTTTTATTTCAGGTGAATAAATAACATCTATATAGAAAAACTGTGGCAATTAGATATAATCTTGAATATAGATTCAAAACTACTCTAAAACTATACTTATATAAATATGTATGCTCTATGAAAAAGGATTCTTACTTCTGATATAGATATTTATCTACCAAGTTACTAGCTAGATTCTAACTTAGACATTTAAATTTAACCCTTTTTCTCTCAATTTAATACAAATACTTGCTTGAATTTTTTTTTTTTTTAATTTTACACCCTTCTAAATGACATGATTAAATGGGTTAGATAACAAATACATATTTTGAAAGTAAACAAGTTCTAAATTGACTAAATCTTGACTCTAGACTTTTTGTTATCAAGTATTTATTCTTCGCTTGAATGAGATGCAGATTTAAAAAAAAATCACTAACTTTATTCTAAGGTACAAGTCTTTTGAGTCTTTATATATAGATCTAACTAATATAAGAATATTATAGTAGATCTAAATAGATCTATCATCTAGATGTCTATATAGATTCTAACATATTATAAAAATAAAATAACAAACAAAAAATAATAAGACTTTAAAAAAAAAAAGCATGTATTAAGTGAATCAAATGTACATTAAATTTGTAAATTTGTAATAGATCTAACCAGTCCTTTTTTTTTGTCATGGTATGCACCGGTACAGCATAACGGCACCTTTTTCAATGTGAGGAAAAAATTATTACTTTTCTTGCATTTTAATGTTTATATAATAAATTTCTTAGTAGTTAAAAGTTATCCAATCCATCAATGCGTACCGGCACCTATTTTTTTTTTTTTTTTTTTTTTTACAAAAAAAAGCACTGGATCTAACAATAATAAATGTGTGTGATTAGAAATATTTTTTTACCAATTGTTTTTGTTTAGCGAAATTTCATGCTTTTAGCTTTCTCAATACGCTATGATCCTATCACTTGTCTGGACCAGTTGGAAAGGGGAAGGGAGAGAAAGAACGGGGTATCTGGATGATCGCTTTTTAAATGTATTTTTTTAAAAAAGGGAATGACCTGAATTCAAACTTATGGGCTAAAGGGTTTTCAGGTTTCTCAAACCAACGTGGTAACTACTCTTATAGCAAAGAGTCTATGAACATGAAAGATTGTATAATTATCTATTATTTCTATTTCGTGTTTGTGTTCACTAAGCCTCAGACAGCAAATATTATAAAGGGAACTAATTCAGCTTATACCACCACTTCAGTCAAGTACAATTCCTTTCCCTTGTTTGAGATACGAAATAAAATAATTTTTTACCAAGAGTCAAACTAATTGGTTAATTTTTTTAAATTGATTCTGGTGTTGTTAGGTAAAAGAAATAATTGTGCGAAATTTCAGCTTGATCCGAAATTGCCTGTCAGAGAAACATATGTACAAACTTTAGGCCAGAGAGACAGACAGAGTGAGTTGATATGAAAAAGCTTTGTAAACTTTGTAAATAAATATCAGACTATAGATCTAGGTTTTATCTATTCTAGCTATGCCTATAGATCTGAGATTTAATTAGATCTATATTGTATTATACATAGATCTAGATCTATAGACTTAATCACTTAATTGTCTTATTTATATTTAAATTAATAAGTCAATTAATCATAATTAATGAATTATAAATAGAATCTATATTATGAATTATACTCTATGTCTATAGTATAGACATAGTCATAGTACATAGTTATAGTCATGGCCATGATCTACTGACTACTGATCTACTAGACTCCTGACTCTCGAGAGTCTATTTAATTATTTTTAATATATATATATATGTCAAGACTATGATAATGATCTAGATTTTCTCTAGTGACTAGACTAGACTAGTGAGTCATACTAATACTAGAAATAGTGATAGTCTGAGTCTAGTAAACTAGTTACTAGAATGTATCATTATCTAGAAATCTAGACTATTTTTATAAATTATATTTTATATCATTATCATAGTAAGTATTTAGTATATCATTATGTCATTATCATTATTCTTATCAAACTAGACCTACTATAGTTATACTACTATAGATACTCATAATTTGACATAATGAGTCATAATACTGCTTACTATTTATATATTATTATATGAGTATGAGTTAGTATATCCATATTCATATTATTAATCATAATTGAATAATTCATATTTTTAAATTATTTAAATTAAATATTAGAAATCTAATAATTAAATATTATTTAATTTCTTTAAAATTATTAATTATAAAAATAAAACTCTAACGGCGGGAAGTACTATTGACTAAACAATTACATAATTTGATTATTACATATTTATCGAAAAACAAAACAAACTTGAATGCACAATTTAAATGAAATTAAAAAATATACGTCAGTCACACATAGAGATGCCATTTTACCCAGACATGTTTTCATATATAAACAAACACGGTGATCAGGGCCGTCATTGTTGTATCCCAAATTCCAAACCTAAAATTAACTATCGGAACAGCTCTAAGAAATAAAATAGAGACATCTCCACAACTAGTCTTAAGTTAAAAGAATTCGATAAATAAAAAAATATATATTAATTATTTTTTCATACATTATGCATTGATTATTATTTTATTTTATTTGTCACATTATAGGCAATCAACCATCAAATAACATTTTTGTTTCTTCCTTGCTCAGCGAGTAAATTTTGTTTTTTTTATAATATGGTAATCTGAATAAAAATATCGTTTTTTGGGGTTTCTAACTGAAGAAATGAATTGCTATATATAGATCTAGATCTAGACATGTACCGTAGACATGTGTTAAGACGTTCCTTCTTCAGTGCAAAGCATCCATGGCGCGAAGGGGCTCAATGAACCCAGGTCCACAACCATGAGAGGCCAACAGCCCGTGGCATAGTAACCATGGCACAAAGGGGCTCATTGCACTCGGGCCCATAACTCATGACCGATTGGGACCCACATGAGCCCTTGGGGATGACACCAAAGTGGAAACAAATTGCTCTTTTGTAAAAATCCGGTTAAAAAAAAAACATAAACGTTATGTATAGGGGCCTACCGGTATCAAACTTTAAATTACTTCAAAATGTTAGCTCGTATTTTCAACAAGATTCTGTGTACCTGCGGCGTGGTCGGTTTTGATGTAAGAGTCTGCAGCTGTAATAGTGGGTAGCGCTTATGATATTATCATTAAGTTTTAATGACACCATCACTTGCATGAGCAATAACTGAATTAAACGCTGTAGCTTAATTACATAAAAGGTACACTTCTAAATTAAATAAATAATAGCTTTTATATAGCGCTACTTTCATGCGCTTATTAGCATATTATATTAGCATGCCAATAGCGCTTTGGTCCAATCTCATTTGTAGAGAAGGTTTTTTTCCGTGCTGCCTTTAGGCGCTCAGTATCTCAATCGAACCTCGAGTCCCCTTCGTAGGTAGCCGAGCCAAGCCAAGTTCAAGCGTATTTAGCCTCTCGACCACGATTCCCACTACTAGCAATAGTGTACAGACTTCTTGATTTTTGTCATACTAAATGTGTCTATTTGGTGGGGGGGGGGGGGCATTAAAATATTCTTGAACACGGACCCATGTCCTTCTTATCTTATAAAATAATGACGTTACTTCAAAAAAAAAAAAATCTATGTGTCCTGTGGTATCAAGTCGTATCAAGACTAACAATACTTTCAACACGTGAACACCTCTTCTTTTTATATCCACACAGATAGGGTTGTCGTTGTTGATAGTTTGTAGTTCATAGTTTTTAAAATTCTTTCTGAAAATAATGAAACCTGCCTTTTTTTTTTTTTTACCTGCCTGGAGGACCACTTCGGGGGCCTATTTTGAGTTTGTTTCCTCACAAACTTTGTAACCTTGTGTATTTTTTAAATTATTATTTAGACCCAATAGCTGTGTGGAGAGGGGGAGGGAGATTGCTGTCGTGGGCGAAATTGTTATGCCTCATCCTAGGCCTATGCCCAGCCAGGCCCGCCGCCAGAAATATTTGGGCCCCCATACAACTGGATAAGTGAGGGACCCTCTGCCCCCGCACATAAGCCCTCCCCTTCTGTTGGGGCCCTGTTTGCTCCGCCCCCTTCCCCCGTCCAGGCTTTCATTTCACCCGACCGAGACAATTAATGACAAATTTACAACATTCATCTCTAGAAACAAAAGAATTGAAAAGGAATACTGGTTTTAAAGTTAACCAATGACACACGTTGAAGGCTCTCTTGTATAAACTGGATATACATGTGGGGAACTACCAGTATTTATGGAATCTAGGCACAAGCAATTCTGAGAAACATAAAATGAAGCTGAACACCAGCTTTGGACACAGGGTAATAGAAAAAGGATCACATGAACGTACATAACCCATACAGAAAATAGTCTTGTAATTTATCTCCACACGTTTTTGGCTAAGCTTTATTAAAAAACAACAACATTAGAACATAAACAAATAGAGATCTTTATTGTTTGTATCATATAAAGACAAACTTCATAAAACAAATTTAATACATGTGTCAGTGAAGATATTTCACATCATCATTTTAAACAATTATAACTTTACAGCTGTGATGGCTGCTGATTCTGTCATTTTTTTATTTTTTACATGAACAATGGATTAGTGCTGCCTTCTCTTTCTTTTTAGTGACAAAACTTTGTATTTAGTGGTACAGTACATGCAATATCTAATAAATATGTTGGCCAAGTATTTAAGAAATATTAGCTTCCAAATGATGCAAGTGCATTATAAAATCTACTGATACTCTTATCTGTTTTAATTTTTTTTAAATATAACATATAGTTAACATATAGTTAAGTTATACATGGAGTCCAAATCTGCATGGAGGATCAGGTTTGAATAAAATAAGCAAATAACATTTGCTGGAGAATATAGTTGCAATGGCCAATTTGATATCTTAGCTAACTGTAAAACATGGACGAAAAGGAATTTTCTACTAATATCTAGCTTTAAAGAAAACTATGCTAAATAATGTAAGACAATTAGTCAATAAAACAAAGAGAAAAAAAAAGGATTCTTTCATTCAGGTATTTAAAAAAAAATAATTTGGGATTACTTTAAATAAAAAGAAAATTATGTATCATACTAGACATTTTTTTTCACCAGCTAGTCTTCAAGTATTATTTGTACTCCTCTCTAGAATTTCACATCAAAAGATTAAATTTTAAAAAATGTCTTTTGGACTGCCTTCTAATAGTTGCATCTATGTTGCCATGCTGTTTTGTCTTTTAACTGCAGTTACCTTTCTGGAAGCCTGGTAAATTTCAAAATAAACAATAGTTCACATCCAGCTCGTCTTGACCCAGCAACTGTCATTTTTAGGCCTT
Source organism: Biomphalaria glabrata (assembly GCF_947242115.1). NCBI lineage: Eukaryota > Metazoa > Mollusca > Gastropoda > Planorbidae > Biomphalaria > Biomphalaria glabrata. Next base: position 17,500,699 of record NC_074727.1, read on the forward strand.
GACTTAGCATGACTTGCTCAATGTCATCTGCAGACATAATATTTTATACAATAATTTCCCATACTGATGAAGACTGTCAGATTAGGAAGGCTCACTAACATAATTTGGGACAAAAAGTTACAAATAAGTAAAAACTGTATTTTGATAAAAGCTTAATTCGTAATAGTAATAGTTCATTAATGACAATTTGTATTTGAAGAAAAACATTGAAAAAGAAAAAGGAAATGTACATCATAAATTTGTGACAAACCTTGATCATTTTCTTTTATTATCACCATATAAAAAACACCAGTAGATGAAAGAAGCAAACTGACTTTTGGTAAAAATCTATCAATCACTTCTCTACCTTTAATTCCACCTGCCCAGGAAGCAGCTATTCCACCATTAGCAACCTATAAAAAAAAAGATTTACTTAAGAATAATTTAAAAGTGATAAAAAGACTAAAGCACAAAAAAATTAACAATATTTTTCTTTTGAATACTCGAGATGATACCGAAAACAAAAGAAAAAAAAAAAGACTTCAATAAGGTCTACAATAATACTAAATGATGAATTACACACTAGACTAAAGTAACTATATGAAATTTTAACAGAGAATTAGAATTAAAGAAAGAAGCCTAGACAGACAAAACAGGTTGTTTTGGAGCAGCCATTTTTGAGCAATGGTCATTTTGGTGTGAGATGTTTTAGTGACTTTATATACGCTCATTTTATTATGTCTTTAAAAGAATGATACATATCTATGTTTGTTTTGTGTTCAAAGGTATTCTTTGTGTAAAGAAAAATTGTTATTTTTGTCCATTAGATTTAGGATTTAAGTTTGTTGTGTAATTCTTTTTATGTCACTAACATGTGTCTGTGGGTTATATTGTCCAAAAACAAAATGAAACATTGATATAGAAAAAAATCAATGCAATTTTTAATGCACAAGGAAAACTTATGTATGTTTCAGACACCTTGCCTATAACTTGTAGGGGTGGGAGAAGCATGTCAATATTATGGTCTCAGGTAGGAATCCGACCTTTCATGGTCTGTTATGTTTCGGGTGTTCCCTCAAAATTGAAGATTATTACACCCTATCCCAAACTTTTTAAAGAACAAAAGTTGTAGAGAATGCGAGCTTGTGAACTCAAATATTTGTTTGCCCTATGAAGAGGATCATAATTTGACCCTTGCCTGCCATCAACCACATCCTACAAGAGATTTGCGCAATGACATAAGCATTTTCATATCAGAAGGCTGAGACTGCATGTTATACCAGGTTGCAGTTGAAACCATGATGAAATGGCACAGTGGTGAAGATGAATACAGAACCAGTACACAAGTTTACTATTCAATAGCTCACTAGGGGCAGCCTCTAGAAATGGCTACTGACTTGACAGTTAATTATGGAGGCAGCAGTAACATTTAATGGAGTTCTGCCTTAACACATTGAAGGTTAAGTGAGTTGGCTTGCAAATCTTTTCAAAATTATGATTCATATTACTTAAAAAAATAATTGAAAATGCTTTAGGAAGAATATTATCATTTTATGAGTCAAACATTTTCTTCTTTTTTGAAGGAATGTGTGTTATTTAAAAGATAAGATTATAAAAAAAAAATGTCTTGAAACATCTCTTTTTGTTTTCTTTTAGTTTTAAATTTATATGCAAACATAATATTAAAAAAGGAACTTTTGGCAAACAATATAAAACTATTGCACCTATTTCAAAAAAAAGTTAAAAAAAATATTTTAATAGCTTTTTTTTTAGTTTTCAAGATATGGACATAGCAGAAGACAACACAATAGCTTCCCTCCCTAAAAAAATGTATCACAAGTGATTATTACAACTAATAATAGAACAAGTTCTTCATTTCCCAATAGCTTGTAAAATATTTTCGGTAGTTAACTTTTAAATGTTTAAATAACCTAATTTTCATATACCGGTACTTCATATTGTGTGTGTGTACAATAAGGATAAGGTCATTACTACTCTGTGTAAGATAGTAACATACCTCTCCTGAACTGGTCACAACATATGGTGGATTAAATATTAGAACATCAACTTTTCCTTTCAGTCTGTCTTCAAAAGCTCCTGTCTGTAATTCATAAATTTAAAAAAAATGCTTAAAAGTATTGTGGTGTTGCTTTTTTGTTAATAAAGGCAGGAGATTATTTTTAAAAAATATATATTTGGACAGTGGAACCATTGATCATTTTACTATTTATCCAAGGTTTCATTAAAGTGTCATGTTATAAATACCAAATGAGAGAAAAAATGTCTGAAAATCCTTCAATAAACAGGTTAATATCTCACTCAACAATCCATATTCCTATACATTACAATAATCTTTCCTATTGGCATTGGTAATTAAGCATGTAGTAACCACTCAGTATAAAAGCACTAACTTATCATTCAACAGCTGGGCCCTGTCAGACACCTATCCTTTATAGGGGATGTCTGCTTGCCAAGGGCATGCTTAAAGGAGGACAGCGTAAAAGAGGAGCACCCTGGAAGTGCTGTAAAGATCAAGTCAGTTTGCTCTCACTGGCATAGAAAAATGCACCTGGCAGCTGATGGTCTCTAAAAGAGACAGCTGGAGATCTTTCACAAAGGTCGGGGGACACACATCTGAAACCCAAAAAAAGGGCCCTTGCCCTCCCTCTGACACCAATTTTGTCTGCATTATGCAAAATGGTGTAGATCGCATCTGGGTTAGCAAAATTTTGTGAAATCTGCACTAATCATAAGTCTTCAGAACAGAAATACCAAATATGACCAATCTAAACCATGCCCATACACTGTCACATTCACCACCAAAAATTGTTACAGGGTTTTGTTTTATGCTCAATAAGATTAAACACTCCAGACAGTGTATTTAAGCGTCAGTCAAAAACTAGTAGCACATACCAAGTCACACAAAACAGGTTCCACTCTCTGCCAATTTCTCTCAGCAGTTTGCAGAGTTAACTGTATAGCAGCTGGATTAATGTCAGTACACCTGATATAAAAAAAAACAGCTTACTGCTATTGGTTTACTACCTACACAAAGCAAGAGAGAAAATTAAACTCATTCCACTTGTGCTGCCTTCGAAGGATCTTAAAAAGAACATGGAAATAAAGAGTGTGTAATACTAAGATCCTCGGGAGAACAGGCCTTCCCATCTTTACAGTTCTCGGGCAATGCCTCCTGCGCTGGCTCAGACATGTTCGCCAGATGGAGGACAATCGCATCCCAAAAATCATTCTGTACTTCAAGAAAAACTGGTCGCCTCCACCTCATTTATGTGAATGTGATAAAACAGGATTTTAAATCAGTGAACATTGATACTGACCATTGGGAAGACATAGCTTTAGACCGCACTAGTTGGAGAGAGACGGTGACCAAGAAAACTATGGAGAGCGAGAAAACATGGGCCTTACCTCTTGAAGAAAAGCATGCCACACGGAAAATGGTCAGCTCCTCTACCACCAAAGCTAAAGCCACCTTGACCTGCAATATATGTGGATGGAAGTGTCTCTCCAAAATAGGGCTCCACAGCCATATGAAAAAGTGTTCTACGACTGAAGGAGGCCAATAGAGTTTAAAAGTTTTTTTTTCATGATCTAAGAGGTAGAAAGCCTTGGACAATGAATGTTCCACAGAATACAGGTTGAAAATCTTATCCATCAAATCTTATTGTAATAACTTCATTGCATTTATAGGAACATTTGAATACATCTGCATACAGTACCTAGTTATTTTTGTAGCTATTGGGCAATAAAATATTTATTGAAGAGGTAAAAGTAATAAGGATTTTTTTTTAATACTTACAAAAATAAAGCCTGCTTTTCAAGAATCTGAGACAAAAATGTGATACAAATGCCTGATCCACAGCCAACTTCAAGGCAAATATTTGGCCTAAAAAATAACAACATAAAAAATTATCTTTTGCTTTTAAAAGCTTAATTCTAATTCAGCCTTTATTGCTGGTCTAGATGTTTTACTATAGAATTGAGCCTAAAAAAAATCTTAACATTAAATTTCTTCAAATAATGAAACCTAGAATAATGAATTATATAACATTCTAACAAAATTGGGTTAATTAATATAAAAGTTGATGTTCTGGTAAGTATTGAAAACAAATTTACCATTTCATTATAATTTATAATTCTTTCATAATCAAATAGAATGAATGTCAGAAAGCACATTGTCTTAATTAGAAGCACTTGAGGTAAGGTTAATGATCTAATGTTTTTTATTTTACTTATATCATTAAGCTATTTAGAATAGTTTTAATAAAATTGTAGACTTACAAAATTACAATTTAAATGCCTGTTAACAGATCTGACGGATTATATATATATATTGAAATCTACATCTTGTGGGCAACTTATTTTATTTCTGAGTTCCTCTTTCAGACCTAGGGAAGATGATGTAAAGGCCATCTGTTTCTTTGGCCTACCATTAATGAGGGTGTCATGTGGCAAGCACAACGACCAACCGCCTTTACTTTTCCCCAACTAATGTCAAGTACCCATTAGAGCTGGGTGGACTCGGAGGCACCCAAAAATCACAAAATAAAAAATACCAGCCTTCACAAGGTTTTGAACCCAGGACCCCCAGTTCAGAAGCCTAACACTTTACCACTGCACCACGTACTATGTCTGAGTTTACCAAGTTCTAAATGTATAAAACAGACATCTGTGAGTGAATGTAAAAACAGCCCTCATGAATGTAAAGGCAATCCTAGAGTATCATTGAATTAGCCTAATAACAATCCCCTATTCCTATGTGGGCAATCTAAATTAGTATATATACATTTCTTCAATAGTCCTCAAAGAAAAAATACAAATTAAAGACCAACAAAGTTATTCATTCCCATTTTGCTTTTCCCCATAATTTTTACTATCAAAAGGAAACAAATGATACATCTTTCTTACTAGAGATTGCAAAGGAAATTTTTTAAAAAATCTATTCAATAAATAACTTATTTCAATAGTTATTTATGTCTAACTGCATGCACACATATTTAAAATATTGTTCTCTCACAAAAGGCTCATGGTGGCAATGTTAGTAATTAGGTCATCCATTTTTTTAAAACCATACCATGGTTTTGAAGAAATAATAAGCTACGATAATAAAAAAAAGTTTACTTTAGCTGGCTAAGGAAATTAAACTCTTGCTCCAAAACGTCAAGTAGTAAAAATGAGTCTTCAGCGGGTTCATATACATCATCATAATTATAATTGTCATGTAAGCCAATCACTGGAGTCCTAAATTTGTTTGTAGACATTAAACCTACAAACAAGATGACAAAATTAAACAGATGTGTCTAGACCCTATACCTAATAAAATAAAATTTAAAAAATAGTACTAAACCACAATCATGCAGCTCAACTTTAAAAAATATTCAGATTAAAATGTTTATATTTAAAACTACAGGAAGCTTAAACTTTAACTGATGAAAGCAAACTGTATCTTGTCTAGAGGTCTATGTCTAGAATTTAGATCTAGATCTAGTAACTAGTCGCAAATTCTAGTAGCCTTAGACGTCTATAGCCAATGAATGTAATCTATAGGATGTAAGTATTTATTAGATCTAGTGACTTTTGATTTAGTCTTAGTTAATTTGGTGAAAGTCTTAAACCAGCTAGATATATTATATCATATTAGTATAATAGTAATTATGTATAGATCTAGATCAGGGGTGGGCAAATTATGACCCGCAGGCCACATGTGGCCTGCCAGAGCATTTTATGCAGCCCGCAGACACCTACAAATATTAGGTGTGCATTCATATTTTATATATATATACACACACACAAAGTGCTTATATATTAAAAATAAATACTTTAAAATATCTATATAAACTATTAAAACTTCTGATTCTTATGATAAAGAGGAGAGGCTAAAGAAACATTGACTATACATGTCATTCTTAAAAGTTTAAAGTAAACAAAAATTATTCTAGTTGGCATTATGTCAAAACATAAAGACACAAACTCAGGCCAGTATTTAATCAATGTTATGAAGAACTGTGTTGAGCTGCATTGAACAATATGGCAAGTGTGACAACTGATGGTGCCCTTGCTTTGCTTGGGAAAAGCATAGGTTTGTTAATAAAATTAAAGATCAATATATCCCAACATTAAACTTTACATGAGAAATTTTATGCAAAGCTTCATTGAATATCAAACATTACTGACCCAATTATCTTAATGATCAAAGTTATCAGAGCTAGGGGTCTTAACCACAGGTAGTGGCAGTTCCAAGAAGTACTTGAAGATTTGGAAACAAAATATTCCAATGTTCGGTAACACAGTAATAACCACTGGCTTAGCATGGGCAAGGTATTGAGAAGAATGAGGGATCTCAAGGAAGAAATTGTTATGTTCCTTGAAGGACATTGACTGTGACTTTGAAACTAATATTTCTAATGAAGATATACTTCATGTTTGCCATCACTATTAATTGCAATGAGTTGTTTGCACATGAAATGTAGAAGTAAAATAGTAGTAAAGTAAAGTTTCCCTTTCAGACCTTGTGGTCTATAGGGCTGATGATGCAAAGGTCATCTGTTTCTCTGGCCTACGGTTAACGAGGGTGTCATGTAGACAGCACAACGACCAAACGCCTTTACTTTTCTCTAACTAACGTCAGAGGTGCCCAAAGATCCCAAAATTAAAAAATCCTAGTTTTTACCAGGATTCAAACCCCTGACCCCGGTTCAGAAGCCAAGCGCTTTACCCCTAAGCCACCATGCCCCCTACATGAAGTGTACCATATGTGCATGTTAAATCTTTTCAAACAAAGTTATCATATTTCTTTAGGTAAGCAAGTGAAAACAGGTTTTGTCATTTTCCTTTGCTGAAAAGTGAAGCTATATCTTGTGAAATGGTTGACAAGTACAAGACTTATTTTTTATTCCTTTAGTGGAAATTGAAAGCAAATATATGACGTCAAAAACTTGGAACAGTTTTCAAAACCCTCAGTTCACCATTTCATGCAGAAGCTGATTCAGCTACAGTAAACATAGCTCCAAGCAAATTATGACCCTAAAGAGAAGTTCAAGTCAGCTCTTCCACCTGAGTTTTATGAATGCAAGAAGTTGCATTTCCACCTTTGAAAATCTTAGCTGCTAAACTTTCACATTATTTGGGTCCACATACATCTGTGAACTAGTATTTTACTGTTTGAAAATAAAGTGGAAGAATGTGTTGATGCTGACTGATTGTTATTTGAAATCACTCACAAGGATAACAACTAGCAAGTTAGTTTCACACTTCTGGAAGATTATGAATGTGTAAATAAACAGTTCAATATTTTACATTAAGTACAATAGTGGTGAAATATTGTGACAAAAAAGACAAAAACAAAATTTAAAAACAAATATTAACAAAATTAGTCTCAGAAATTGTTAACTCTTTTTGTAATGTAAATTTATAATATAGATCTAGTACAAATAAGAATTAAAAGACACATAGTCAACTATCATATTTTGATATATTATAATATATAACAATAATAAAGCTCGTCTTTGAGTCCGAAGATTATTGAGGAATGCAGTATTTCCCGTGGCTGCACAGCCCCAGCTGTGACCTACATATTTTGCCACATCCAGGGCCAGCATAGCCATAGTCCACAGGCGGCGCAGGTGGTTGATTGAGATTTTTTTTCCCCATCTGTGTCTGTCCTTGGCAGCAGATTTTCTTTTGGTCTCAAATGTTTATCCCGCAGTCCCCATTCCCAATTGTTTTATAATAGGGTCCTCGATAGAAAAAATGTTGCCCACCACTGATCTAGATTTTTAATCTGGATCTATAATCTATACTTATAGTAAGTTATAGTCTTTAGTAAACTATACTATAAATTATAATATATAGATCTAGTTACCTCTAGATCTAGACTCTAGATCTACTATCATCTAATCTAACTAAACTAATTGACTAAGTGGGCTAAGTAGTAGATCTAGTAATCTAGTCATCTGACATGTCTGTCTCTAGTGACTAGAGACTAGTCAAAAGTCTAGATTCTAGATCTGGAGTCTAGTCAATCTAGAATTCTAGATCATAGCATAGAATAATAGTAGGTTTAAGTAATTTAAATTTAATAACTTTAAGTAGATTTTACTTTAGATTAGTAGCTTAGGCACTTAGACTTAGGGCTTAGTTAGTAGATATCTATATTGACTATAATTATAATTAATATACACAGTTACACAGTAATCTATACTAATAATACTAATATTAGATAGATCTAGTAATAGTAGTCTATACTCTATTAGTCTATAGATCTATACTATATATTATAATATAATATATATATATATAATATATATAATTCTAGAGATGTATAATATATATAATTTATATATCTAGATCTAGATGTAGATCTAGTCTAGATCTAGATCTGAGGATCTCATCTACATCTAGACCTAGAATCTTAGTGAATCTAGTTAAATCTAGTATAAAAAGTATAAAGTATAATATTATTTAATATACTAGATTGTAACTAGATTAGATCTAGTAGATTATAGCCAATATAAATAATATAATATAGGCCTAGTCACCTAGTGTCTAGATTAAAGTCTAGATGTATTTAGATCTAATCTACTTCTATATAGAGATCTAGATCTAGATTGTACATCTAGAAATAATCTAGATCTAATCTAATCAGAGTCAGACAGACTATATTTATGAACTTTATAAATATTGTTTCGTTAAATAAAGAGTTCAAGCCTATTTTTGTGTATAACATTTGTAAACTTCCACATTGATCTAGAATAAGGGGAAGCAATTCATAAAATACATTATTTATTGAGTATTGATAGTGACCTTCAGATTCCATCTACGATCAACATTAGAACATGGCATCCAGACTACCAACAATTTTACGATTACCCGCATTTAGAATAATGAGGTAAAGACATTCAGTCATTATTCTCCACTCTTTGTAGACATTTCTCATATGATATCTGTAGATTAGAATCTTCAATATTAATTAGTGTAGTAGATTTTGTTGTACTTTTTGACAGTCACAATCAGTGAATCCCACCAGAAAAAAGTGAATGTTTTTAATTCTTGACCATGATTCATGATAATCATAATCAAGCCATGATGAACTTCACTTGACTTAACAACGCAGTAGAATAATTCAGAGTCTAGATAATGATAAGATAATTCTAGAGATGTATCTGAGCTAGCCAGGAAAACCAGTGACTTGGCAGAATTTAAGTCATTGGACTGGACGGTTAATAATAATATGCATGACTAAATGCATGACTTGGCATGACGCGTAGGACGTAAGTCGTAATCATCTTCTTTTTTGAAGTAATGTCTGTATTATATAAGATATAAGATAAGATAAGATCTAAACGCTCGACTAGATAGAAAAAAAGGCAAAGACTACAGTACAGACTACAATAATTACAATTTACATCATGTTGATCATTTCATTAAAATGTATCATGAATATTTGCCTAATCAAATCCAAATAATTTGTTGGTGTTGACGTCACTTTCACTACTTTCAGTGGTCAAGCTCATCAGTCATCAATGATCAATCTGGAAATCTTTGTGAAACTTTATCTAGATCTAGATGTAGATTGTAGATCTAGATCTAGATTATTTAATTTTTTATTATTATTCTAGATTCTAGATGAGAAGTATCTAAACTAGATCTAGAATTCTAGACTATAGATCTATATCATACTAATCATAGTATATCTTTTCTATTCTCTAAATAGACTTAGTATTAAATTAGTAACTTTTAGTTAGATTGACTAGGCTAGACTCTACGAGTAACTAGAGTTTACTAGAGCCATCCCCATTAAAAAAATGATTAGTCATTAGATTTAGATCTAGATTTCTAGATCAATCTAGTGAATTCTAGTGACTAATTATTACATTATATGAGCTAGTCATTCTTGTCTTCTAATCTAATTATAATAATTATTAAATCTAGTTATAATTCTAGTTACTCAAACTGAAAAAATATAATTATAATTTAGATTCAAGTAATAAACATACAGACAACAAGAGTTGTACCATAGATATAAAATAAAAATGGACAAAATAATTTTATTTGTAAATCCAGATCTGTAAATAATTTTTAAATTTTATAAGAATAATCAAGAAAAAATAGTTATTCAGCTGCTAGATCTAATAGTTAATTAGTCAATCATTGGTTAGCTAAAAAAAAAAGGGGGGGGGGGGGAACAGTTGATGGTTGATAAGAATTATTTGAAAAAGGCTTTATCCTCATTTCAACTAGAATAGACCTCCAGTTTTTTTAGCATTGTTCAGTCACATGCAAAGGTGAATTTAAAATACATTGCAAACAGATTTTGTATTCAGCATACACACAATGTTTTAACCTTGGCAGAGTGGCTACATATTTAATTAGACAAAGTATCTAAACAAATTTTAAGCTACTTATTTATGTATACCCTTTCTTCCTGGTTTGAAATTTGTAATTTGGTGTTATGTGTATTATATTATAAATATAACCTAAGTTCATTTTTGGTTTCTCTCAGACCTGTGATTTACAGTAATTAATTTCTTTTTAAAGATTAACCACATTATTGAGTAGTGTTTAGTTGATATTTATTATTTGTAATATTAACTTTATATTTTCTTATACTGTAACCCCCATTTCTTTTTTATTTGTACCAGTGCAAGGGCAGTAACCTCTGGCAATCCTGGTGATGGTGTAGGAAAGGTAAGTTCTTAAAAAAAAAGGTTACATTTTACAGTTAGTTTATTTAATAGCATTATTAATTTACACTGTGTTTAATTTTTTTAAGCATATAGATTGTAAAGAAAAAAAAATGTTTTCTATTACACAGGGTGGTGGTGCTGGTGGAGCTGTTAGGTAAATATTTTCATGTCACTTTACATAGTAAGGTCTCATATTATTATAAGTAGGAGGCATGGTGGTTGAATGGTAAAGCAATTTGTTTTCAATTTGAGAGGTTCTGGGTTTTAATTTTGATGAAGACTGGTATTTTAAATTTCGGGATCTTTAGGGTGCCTATGCGTCCACCAAGCCTTAATGGGTACCAGAACCTGACAATAGTAGGGAAAAGTAAAGAATCTTCTAGATAGTGTGTGTGTGGGGGGGGGGGTAAATCGAAAGACTGTTAATGGAGTCAGGTGCGTGCATTGGGACAGTCAGTCTAAATTCTAGCTTGTCGGTTAATGGTATCTACATTCTATTTGATTAATGTAGGTTTGTATTGTAATCATTTGCTGTGATGATTCAGTTTACAAGGGTTTAACCTTCAATCTCATCATTGCATGTATTTGTTTTTAATTATATACAGGTGGCTTGTTCTGTGGAGAAACTATACTAATTCTTGCACATAACTCAGAAAGAAAAAGAATTATCTATTATTAAACAAATCAATCATTATTATTTCACTACATTATATATTCTCTGTTGTTGTTTTTTTGTATATGTTAAGAATAAGATGAGTTTACCAGTTTTCTTTGGCCATTCACTAATTGTATGATATGGCCAGCTCAATTCTTAGAATTATCTTTGGAACATCTTCCTTAACCTGATAAGACTTTCAGTTTAGTTTGGCAGCTGTAACACTCATCTTCCTTTCTCCATTTGCATTTAAAAGACTTAAATTATCTGTTTTTAATATAAAGTTTTTATGACCAGGGAGGCTGGAGGAGCTTTTGGCAAAATGGAAGTGGCCAAAGAAGAACAGTACTTTCGCCAACTGGTAAATACATATAAATATTTCTTTATTGTCCAGCTTTTTGTTTAGCCTCCAGGTTTCATTGGCCTTCTATTCACTCTTTGCAATTGATTGTCTTTTCTGTATTTACCTATCAAATGCTGTCTTGTTTGTGAGGGGTGTCAGTAAAGGGCACTAGTAAATAATAAATAATTCTGGGGTAGGATTAATTAAAGATTTAACACATTATTGAGATAAATTTAAAAGTAATTATACATAAATAATCATCAGGTACCAGGTATATGATAAAATAATTGTAAACCTTTCCATTTATTCTTTGGGATTTCTATGAAATATTAAGCTGGTTTATTTTACAAGTCATTTTAATGTAAACTAATTAACATTTTCCACAGCAAAAAGAACAGATGGAAAAGTTGAAAGATCTGTTGGAAGATGAAGTTAGCCACCATGAACGACAGATTAGACAACACCAGGTAAGAAAAATTACTCTTAATATTTATGTATTGATAAATACAGACCTGCCTACCGTTACGCAAAATGCGTATTCGTTAGGCAAAATCTCCCAAAAATGACAGTCAGTACGCAAATACGCATTTAACCTGTCGCGTTACGCATTTCGTATCCTTTTTTTTTTCCCCTCTCTTGACTAGCGTACGAGCGGTCACGGAGGTCACGCTAAGCCGTCCTGTTGGGCGAAAGGGGGGGAACAGAAAAGGTGGGGGAAAACATTGTGTCCTGATCTATACGTTGATTGGTTCTTAATAGCAATTAGATTTAGTCTAAAAATGAAGAACGCGAGAGTGAGCGAGTGGCGGGTTGGTACCTTCAGTTACCTGATACACACGGTGACCAACGTGACTTTTTTTTTTTTTTTTTTTTTGTAAGTTCATTAGTAGAAATTAATTATGTTGAATCCCTGATTCCTGTATTCATTTGTATAGAAAAAAATATCGAAGTGCTATCGATTCAAAACACATTGAGTGACATTGTAGATATCTAGTCTAGATCTGGATTCTAGATCTAGAATACAGGAATAGATCCACAGCATCGGTAACACTTGAGCCCAGATCTAGAGTAGATTAGTAGATTATATTCATTATAAATTATATAGACATAGATCCAGATCTAGTCTAGATATCATCTCTATTGTATTGTCGTATTGATCTAGATTTAGATTGTAGATCTAATCATGACATCGAGATCTAATATTATATATATATATATATATATATATATATATATATATATATATATATATATATGACAAAATAGTGGATCGCGTAAGTGTTACGCATTCTGGTGCCAAAATACGCATTTTCACCATCAGCGTTACGCATTTGGACTTTTTTTGGTAGGCAGGTCTGTAAATAGTTTTAAAAAAAGAAGATTCAATTCAACTTATGACATAGTATGTAATATTATACATAACAAGAAAAATATTGTAATATTTCAATATTTCAATTAAAGGGAGGTATTATGTATTAAAAATAATGTAAATTTGTTTTTTTAAATGTTTCTTTTTTTATTTCATTAATATATTTAAATTTATGAGTTGGCTAGATTTTATCAATATATAATAATATAAAAGTATTTAATACTTAAAAATGATAAAGAAACCATTAACATTCATAATCTTATACAAAAAAACACCAATTTACAATGTTCCTTTATTACAAATCAATTTTACGTTATGCTTGCATTTGTCTTAACATTCACTAATTGTTATTGTCTTGTTACAGGAGGCTATCGAACACCATAAAAAGAAAATCAGTCGTCTTAACAAGAAGACTGATGGTAGTGACTCAGATTAGCCAAGATGACATTTGAATTTTACTAATTTTTGACAGAGTTTTTCCCTGGGTAGACATAATGTTGTCTCCTGTTACAATTTTTGTAGTTTGTTTCATGGATTTAGTGTATATTTTCTGTCACATTTCTGTTGACTGTGAAAATTCCTGAACTAATTTGACTTAGGTTGGAATAATTTGTGGATGAATGATTCAGTTTTATGTCTTTAAACTACTGACTCTGTTATTATTGATAATAAACATTTTCAAATAAAACACTGAAATTTTTTATTTTTTTTAGATTCAGGGCCAATCCTGTTATGAGTGCTGGTTTTAGAAGTTTATGAAAAGTAATAATAATAATAGTAATAATAAGTAATAATAAAGTAAATTTTAAAAAGAATTTCAATTCCAGATGCGAACTGGTAAAAAAAAATATGGTGGTCTACTTGGATTATCATTCTTTAGGTTATTCAGTGTTTCAATTCCTTTATCTTTTTGTAAACACACTCTAATTCCTATATACTAGTTTGTATTTTGATATTTTGTTTTAATATTCAAGGAAAATAATGAACAAACAATAGTGTCATTTTTAGTCTTTATTTTTAAAATTATAAACGTTAATACAAATAGCTTTTGAGATTTAATAGGTCAGATGGCGTTATTGTATTGGCCCCAGAAAGGGGAAAAGGTGCTATTAGTTTTGTGTGGCCTGTCTGTCGGTCCGTCTGTCCATCCATCAAGTTTAGATCTAGAAGAGAAAATGAAAATCAGACATGATATTTTAGCTCATTCAGATGGCTGCCTGGTCGTGCGGTTTGCGCGCTGGACTGTCGTTCGGATTTGTCGAGGGTTCAAACCCTGCCCGCTCCCATCCCCTGTCGTCCTGCGGGAGGTTTGGACTAGGAAGTAAACTATCTTCAACTCTGAAGGAACATCCGAAACATGTAAAACAAACAAACAAACATATATAATATTCTACTACTACTAGTAAAGTCTAGATCTAATTAAATCTAGATTCTAGATCTAATAATAAAAAACTTATTTTAAAAAAGGCAAGACTCTAGATCTAGTAGATGATTCTAGCTAGGGCTAGGTCTAGACTTCTATCAATGACTCTAGACTAGACCTAAATCTAGATAAAATCTAATATCTAGTTAACTAGTAGTTTTAGTGACACTCTATTCGGAACTATTCCTTGACAAGTTAAAGTCTAGACTTAGACTCAGAGACTATTGTGAGTATGTCTAGATCTCTAATACTTAATACTTACTAGTTTCTTTATTAGACCTAAATATAGATAGATGTAAATTGATGGATCTACTCTGTTACTATTATCATAGAATTAAAATGACATCTTGACTAGATTTAGATAATCTAGTATAAAAATCAATCTAAGCTACTATTAGTTAGAAGATTCTATCCAGTTAACTAGTTCTATATTTGGTAAGATCTACTGACTTCTCAGTCAGCCAATAAATATTTAGATTTATTAGTTCTTTTATTTGAAATAGAGTTAACTTTTAACATAGGTGCTACAAAGTTTGATTTATACTAATGTAGTAGTAGTAGGTAGGCCTATCTATGTGCATATTATATATAACAAGATTACAAAGAGAGTTTGTGTTACACAAACTCAGAGGCGGCCCCCGTCGAAGTCGGATCCCTGTCGGATCTGCATATTCGCAAATAATATTCAAGAGATGATTTAATTTTGATGGTCAAAAGTAATAATGTTTCAAAGATTTATTTGCCGTAAATTTAAATTAAATAAAAAATAGTAGATTAGTTTTAGTATATTAAAACATTACAATATTGATCAAAACGTTTGGAAATGAAAATCTACACTTTTTTTTTACACTTTAAGTTTAGAAATTGAAATTCTACATCTTAATCTAGTCTATTTTAGTCTAAACTAGATCTAGAAATTCTAGATCTAGAATCTAAAATAATTTTTATTAGAATATAAATCCAGATCTAGATATACTGTAATAAAAATCTAGATCTAGTTTAAAAAAATCTAGATTAGATCTAAATCAAGATATCATTCCTTTTTTAAACGCGAGTCACATAACGAGGCTTAATAAACATTACTATACCGAGTTCTTTTTTCATTTCATTTGAAGAATTAATTCCATATAACGTCAGAAAAAAAACACTACGTCACACGGCCTAGCTAGACTAAAAATCGCCTTCATCAATAAGAGCCATTTATCGAGTGTTCATAGACTTTGATGCACCGAGTGCGTTCTTTTAGCATTTCTTTTAAAGAATTCATTCCATATGACGTCAAAGGAAAAAAAAAACACTACGTCACACGGCCTAGCTAGAATAAAAATCGCCTTCATCATTACGAGCCATTTATCGAGTGTTCATAGACATTGGTGCACCGAGTGCGTTCTTTTAGCATTTCTTTTAAAGAATTCATTCCATATGACGTCAAAGGTAAAAAAAAAAACACTACGTCACACGGCATAGCTAGACTAAAAATCACCTTCATCAATACGAGCCATTTCTCGAGTGTTCAAAGAATTCATTCCATATGACGTCAAAGGAAAAAAAAAACACTACGTCACTTACTTAGACTTAGACTTAGGTCCTCCCGCGCCGTTCGGCGCATTGGGCGGCAAGCTGTCTCCATAATGATCTGTCACTGGCAATGTCTGAAGCCTCTTCCCATCTGGTGTCCACTGTTCTGAGGTCCTCCATGAAGGTGTGTCGCCAGGTAATACGAGGACGTCCCTGTTTGCGCTTTCCTCGTTTTGGCTTCCATGTTATCGCAACTCTTGGTGTGCGTAATTCATTTTGACGTAGAACATGTCCCGCAAACCTCATGCGACGCTCAGTCACAACCTCACTAAGTGTTCGACTCCCAGTTCGGCAAAGGATTTCCTTGTTTGAGATCCGGTCTGTGTAACTGACTCCCAAAATCCGTCTCAGCCATCTCTGTTGAGCCACATTTAGTCTTTTCTCAATTTTGACAGATGACTTCCATGTCTCACATGCATATGTAGCAGTTGGAATGACGATTGTGTTGAGAAGGTGTATTTTTGTCTCGAGTCCAATGGCTTGGCTAGTCCAAATAGGCTGCAGCCTTTGGAAAATGCTCCCTGCCTTTCCTATTCGGCACGCTACATCATGGTAAGCATCTCCATCATTTGTTATGATGCTGCCAAGGTACGTGAACTTGTCCAGCTCTTCAAGCTTTGACTCGCCAAGTCTGACGGGGACACCCTTTGCCTTATATCCCACTCGCATAATTTTAGTCTTATCCAAGTTTATGCGGAGGCCAATTTTGGGTGCCTCTCTGTCTAGGCTCTCCGTCATTTCTTGAATGCATTTATTTGTAGCCCCGAGTAGTGCAACATCATCAGCAAAGTCCAAGTCCGTCAATTGGAGTTGTTCATGCCATGGAATACCAAAGGCAGTCTGGTTCATTGCTCTCCTCATTATGTAGTCGATGGCTAGGAGGAAAAGGAAGGGAGATAAGATGCACCCCTGTCTCACACCTGTCTCGATTGTAAAAAACTCTGTTGTTCCCTCTTCTGTTTTAATGCAGCAACTAGACTGACTGTAAAGGTGTCGTAGGATCTGGACGAATTTTTCTGGTATACCATATTCTCTAACTATTTTCCATAGTGATTCTCGGTGGACACTATCAAACGCTTTTTTGAAGTCCACGAAACTGATCGTTAGCCGTTGTTGGTACTCAAGACTTTGTTCTATGATATTTCGTAAAACGAAAATCTGCTCTGTACATGATCTGCCTCTTCGGAAACCTGCTTGTTCTTCTCTGAGCCTTTCATCTACAGACTGTTGAAGCCGTCACACTACGTCACATGGCTTAGTTAGACTAAAATATGTCTTCATTAATACGAGCAATTTTTCGAGGGTTAATAGACATTGGTGCACCGAGTGCGTTCTTTTAACATTAGCCTACATTTAAAGAGTCCATTCATATGACGTCAAAGAAAAAAAATTCCATTACCTCACAATAGGCTAGTACCGGTACCATAAAAAAAATATCTTTATTTACACGAAATATTTAACAAGGGTTCATAGACATTGGTGCACTGAGTTCTAATAGAATTTTTTTTTTAAAAAGGATCAAATCTGCATTGTTTTTGCGTTTTGTCTGTCAGTCGGTCTGTCAGTCATCTTGATAATCTTGATATAAAAAAACAACAACTAAAAGTTATTAAAAATTGATTAACCTTTATTTAAAGTTTCAAAACATCACAATAATTTTTAGGTATGAACACAATTGAAAAGTTTATATAATAGATTGTTCCGGATGTTTGTATAAATAGTAAAAGAAAAAGAGAATTTCAGATAAATGTAATGCCGTTAATTAAATTTTTTGGATGGTCTCGTATAAAAATTAGATGTACTACAGCCATTTGGAGAGATTTTCATACCTTACTTTGGTGTTTGGATTCTGTTTTCCTTAAAAATCGGAACATAATATTAACGATAATTAGATTTTTACATGTTTTAGGTAGAAAGTTAAATGTACTGTAAGAGAGTAGTGAGTTAGAATATTTTTCATAAAAATCCGTAAAAACATTATTTCGTAAATGAGAAGATTATTTGTTTATTAATTAGAAGAGGGAGTTCAAACAATTATTTGGCGTTAGTAGATTTTTAAATAAATTCGGAAATTTCTGGCAACGATTTGTAAGAAACAAAATCCGGAACTTTCTTTATCGATTACAAAACTTCTATGTTATGTTTTAGCAAGAAAATTAAATGTCTAAAAAGTAATTTTCAGTAATCAATTCTAGTAAATTACTTTTTTTTAAAGCCGTGAACAACCTATTGTCGATATTTTTAAAATTTGTTTAAAGATGAAAATACGGAACAATTTGATATTGATAACCAAATTATAGTGACGCATTGTCAAATCATATAAGTGTAATATTAGTAAATTATGCGATTTCAAACAATCATTAGGCATAATTCATGTTTTATAAAACAATAACCGGAACATTTTTACACTTAATGAAATATAAAGTCAGTATAGAGATTTTGATTTAGCATTAATATGCTATTTACATAAAAAACGGAACAACATATTATTGATAATGTGTTTTTGCAACGTTTAAGCATGGAAATTGAATGTAATATAAATTAGAAGAGCAAACAAACATTTGTTGGGGTTGATTAGTTTTGCACACAAAAAATCCAGAACAATCAATTTTTAGATGCTTAAAACTATTGAGATGTTACGGGAGGAACATTAAAGTGTAAATCAGATTTTCAATAGCTTTTAGAGTTCTAGTTTTTTTAATCTAATCGTGACGGACAGACCGACCAACAGACAAAACGCACAAAAATAATCTTCTTTTATTCAGGTGGGGGCACTAAACAAAAAATAAATAAAATCTGATTTTTTTTTAAAGTTTAAGGAATTGGTTTAGTAACTGATCATGTAGCGACGTTACGCTACTGCACGAAAATCGCTGCGTTGAAAGTCCATTTAAAAAAATGTGTGTGATATTTACATACAAAATGCATTATTAGCCTTTATAAACAAACAGAAATGTTTTCTTTTAATTTTAGCAGCTAATTGACCAGAAAAAACATCTTTAACTATTATTTATATTTGTTGTAAACATTTCCTGTACATTTTAAAAATATATTTGACTTAGTGATACTGAAAATACACAAAAATTGTCCATCTTTGTTAGCATATTGTAACATTGCCTCCCTTACATTTACGTAATTGTTTTAGAATTGGTGTATTTTTATGAAAAAATCGCTTGCATAATTAATTTTATAAATTAAACGGTTTGCTTTTAGAAAACCAAAAGTAGCCGTTGCACCTAAACTTTTGAAGCCGCATTTAATGATGAAATAATATTTTTCATATCTCTTCTAGTTTTCGAGATCTGAGTGTGACAGACAGACAGACAGACGGACAGACAGACATTTTGCACAAACCTAATAGCGGCTTTTTCCCCTTACGGGGGCCGCTAAAAAAATGAAATGTTCAAACATGCATGTAGATCAGGGGTGGGCAAATTACGGCCCGCGGGCCACATGCGGCCCAAAGGAGTGTTTTATGCTGCCAGCCGACACCTACAAAAGTCAGGTGTGCCCACAGTATATAGTTATAAAAATGCAAATATATTAAAAATAATATAAATATAAATTATTAAAACTGTCATTATAAAAAGTTTCAAGCAAAGGAAGACTATGCTTATTGGCTATACATCAATACACTCAATTTAAGACAGCATCTCTGATCAGTATTTATTCAATGCTATGAATAACTATATTGAATGTTGGGTATGCTTGGAAGAAGATGGTAAGGGTGCCAACTCGTGGAGCTCGATCTTTGACTGAGTAAAATGGTGGGTTTTTTAAATACCTCAACCATAAACTTAACAGGAAAGTTTGCACAAAGCTTCATAAACTATCAACTTCATGATTACAAAGCAACAATAGTAATCAAACTTACTAAAGCGAGAACACTATAAAATCTGAGGGAAGATATTGTTCTGTTACTTGAAGGACATTGACTGTGACTTTGTTACCAATATTTCTAATGAAGAGTGGAAGACAGATTTCAGGTTTCATAATTGCCGTTGCAAATGAAATGTAAATGGATGTTTAGTCTTTTCAAACAAGGCCTTCCCATTTCTACAAGCAAGCAAAAGAAAACAGGTTTTGTCATTTTCCTTTGCTGAAAGGTGAAATTATTTCTAGTGAAATGATTAAAAGTACAACATTTATTTAGATTCCTTAATTTTGCAATTTATGTAAGCAAATTTGAAGACGTCAAGAACCAGTTTTCAATACCATTAGCTCACCATTTAGCGCAGAAGCTGATTTAGCTCCAAAGGACATAACTCCGAGCAAAGATAATTTCCAGTCAGTACTTCCGCAGGAGTCTTATGAGTGCCAGAATCTGTATATCAACATTTTATAAAATATGCTGCTGTTCATACTATATGTGTACACATACATCTGTTCTTCTTCTTCTTTGTTCTCATTTTACATCTTGGAGGGTTCAGATCAGCAATCCTATATCTAAGATAAACCGCACAATGTTTTCCAGATACAGGCAGTTCTCCAAATAGTTTTGGTTCTATAGGAGGGCTATGGGGCTAGAGTCCTGTTCGGGTCTCTGATTTAGTATGCACCATTGAAGGACATGGCCAGCATTCTCTGGGGGGAAACTAAACTGTATAATTACTGATCGATTTCAACTGATTGTAATTTAACGGCAGTCACAAGGGTAACAACTAGTAAGCTAGTTCCATGGTTCCGGAACATTATGCACGAGTGTAAAAAGTAAAATACTGCACATCAAGTACAACTGTATATTAGTGGGGTTATTGTAATATAAAAAGACAACAGCAATTTAAAAAAAAAAATTAATTGATTAAAAAAATTGCTACCTCTTCTTGTAATTCCTTAACGTGGAGTGTGGAAAAAAAGAAACGTGAATATAATACAGTGTAACTATGAATTAAAAGTTAGCTAGAGTATCTTTCTAAGTTGTATATACATATGCGGCCCGCCATTCCAAAATTTAAAGAATTGCAGCCCTCGATCCAAAAGGGTTGCCCACCCCTGATGTAGATTATTGTTATTTAAGTAAAAGCATTAAAGCTTAGAAATTATAGTTTGTATTTAAATATATATATATATATATATGTATATATATATCTATACTATAAAGTAGAATGTGAGGTGTATGTATGTATGTTACTTATAGACATCAAAACCGCTTGACCAATCTTGATAAAACTTGGCAGGAATGTTTCTTAGGTACCAACAATGTTGACATAGAAAAGATCGAAAGGATTTAGACCTAGATCTAATTTTTAGAAATACACTTTGCGCAGATAGTTTTTTACTTTGACACATGAAAATACAAAAGAAGATCCATTGATTTTATTATATAATAAAATTAACCTTCAATTTTGTGTTTCAAATTAATGAATTAATTAGTTCGTTATATCTGTGACTGCAGATTTCCTGACAAACATTCTTTCATTAGACAATACCGTAATGAATCACTTACTAAAAATTAATTCGTTTAATTGTTTATTCATCCCTAGATCTAAAACTCTAATTCAACTCTAATTCAAGATGATAAAACTTCTCTTAGCACAGATAGTTTTATACTATACTACTAATTATAGTCCATTCATTTCATATTTTGATCAAATAAACATTCAAATTTGGTTTTCTAAAGCATTTTTAATAGACTGCATTCATTTATGAAAGCTGCGAAGCCGGGTTGAGATAGGCCTAGATCTATATTCATTCATGAATCGCGTACTAAAAATTATTTCGTTTAATTGTTCACTTTATAATCCCATTCATTTAACAAAGCTATCGCTCTTTTCGTTTTTAATAGATATGAATGTATCGGCTTCGGGTAAACCCATTTTCGCAAAACTAATTTTATTTTCGTAGCGAAAGAGAAATAACGTGAAAGGATCATTAGCTAAGTTTAACATACATCTAAATCCAATCCACTACATTAGTAAACACAAACTTAGACCCGCAGGCCGCGGGTGATGCCAGGCTAGTATATATATATATTGTGAACTCCTTACTGGAATTATACTTGACACAGAACGTACTAGTAATACTTCTTTTAATAACTCAAGAGACGCCAGAGATGAATTAACAATAAAATATATAACTTTAATAAAAGTAAATCAGGGTATCTGTAGCTGAAGACAACGCATCAAACATTAACTAACTGAACATGTACATAATTATAAAACTGACTTCTATATAACTCATATCGTACGACTAGGCTCCATAACTCAAGCCTCTAACGACAACAATAAAACTTCAAGCGCTGTCACTCTGTCCCAACCAACCAATAGCGTAAAGAAAGTGAAATGGGGAAAAAAAAATACACAGATCCACGCTACCATCAATGGCATTGGACTTAAAACTAAATTGGAAAAATGACAGAATCACAAAAAAAATTACATGTTAACATCTCTATTTAGTTTACATTTCTACATTTAAATCAACAGGTTTGTCGATAGTATTGGTGGCAATCTACGAGAAAAGAATTTGCACATTCATTTCTTTACATTTAACCTTAGAGTAGAATAATTATAGAACAGGACATTTAGTCTATAGTTAGGTTGCCTCTAAGTACATTGAACAATGCAACAACTTCAACATCATTCTCGATATGTTTTTTTCAGTTTTCTAAGGTCTCCCGCTTATAGCTCAATAACGAAAGTCGATGCGTAATGGTCTCACTATTTCTACATATATATATATATCGCTAAATGTTTTATTTATGTCGTGAAGATATAAGAGGCATCATGCTTGCAGGTTTTTTGGGGTTGCTGACCCCCCTTGCAGGCAAAACGGGGTTCTGTTGCTTGCATCCATTCATTAGATCAAATAGATGGAATTCTCTAGAAGAGCATGAATGAGAGATTGGCCATTGACCAATAATCACATCCTTTAAGCCAGGCTTACACTGAAACATATATTTCTAACCATCAGTTCACTGAGTGCGTTGAATATTAACAATGATAGTAAAACAATCTCATCATTTCAGCTACACTAACATCTTGCACATATCTATTTTACATGGAGGGAGGTCCGATTTTGGTTGTTTATAGTTTGTACTTCATAGCTTCATGCTGAAAATATTGAAATCTGCTTGGTAACCTGTATTGCTTACCAAACAGATGACCCATGGGAGTCTGTATGAAAACACAACATATGTGTAATATTTTTTTCTTTAATTTAAAGTTATAAAAGTTGAAACACAATTTTGATATTGTACATAAAAACAAGATAGTGAAGACTTAATGTATATGCGTCCATGTAACAAATTTAGTTTAAAATGTATTTTGAAAAATTATGTCAGAAATGGTACAAAAGTGGACAATGCTATAGATAATGGCTGTTCTTTAAGTTGAGTGCCCAAGTCTGTAATTACACCTTGATCAAGGGTATCATCGAGATTGCCTGGAAACAGAAGCAATGAAAATTTGTTTACACA
Organism: Biomphalaria glabrata; assembly: GCF_947242115.1. NCBI lineage: Eukaryota > Metazoa > Mollusca > Gastropoda > Planorbidae > Biomphalaria > Biomphalaria glabrata. Next base: position 17,524,163 of record NC_074727.1, read on the forward strand.
TTCTATGTAAAGTGGTAGGAGCATCACAACAATTGTTGGCATTATTTTAAGTGCTATCACAATAGAAATGTACTATACAACAATTACTGGCATTACTTTAAGCACTATCATATAGAATTATACCATACAAAACAGGTTGACAACCTCCTGGAGGTGCACCAGACTTAGCATTTAAATCCCAATTATCAAAAGAAAAATATGAAAGATATATTTAATAGATAAATGAAAATAGAAAAAAAAAATTCTTGCTGGCTTAGGGGAAAAAAAAATTATAATTGAATTACCAAACAGAAAACACCTTTCTCGTGTATTGAAAGAATTAAGTTATTTCAAAAGTACAGGCTGCTTTAGGATACTTTTCTTTTAAAACAAATGAGCAACAGGAGAACATATAAATCATTCTTAATACATTACAATATTAACAGAAAGACTAATAGTATTTTTTATTATTAACAGATGTACTTACCTATTGCTATCTTAACAGTTTCGGGTAAAAGAGAGTCCATTGTTGGATAGATTATATAAATAAACATCTTCTTATCATTTTGACACACTTTGTTTAATGTCAGTTCCACATTGGTCACTGCTTCATCAGATTCACACACTGTCAAAAAACTCTCAAGTTCTTTCTGAAATGAAAGAAAACATTTAATACAGTCATAATTTTAAACAAATGCCCAGGGCCTCTAGAAAAAAAATAATTTTTCTACTGTTATACTATCTTTTTATGATACCTTGACAAAATCAAGCTCTCCTTTCCTCCGAATATAAGCATTAATCTTGTGTCCAATGTTGTCCATTTGCTGGGACAAAGACAGATGTTTTGAATGCTCTAATAGAGACTGGACATCTATAAAATAAGGGATTGTTGTACTGGCTACCTGAAGAAACAAAATAGATTTCTCATCAAAACATTTTCTTTAACTTTTATAAGAAAGTATGATTTATAATTATAATATAATACATATGCAAAATCAATGTTATAAAAATAAAGGCAATATTATTAATGAAACCACTCCAGTAACAAGATGTGTGAGAAATTAAAAGCTTGTGAATATTCTTTGAAAAGGAAAAAAAAAATATGATTAATAGCCAAACTGCGTAAACACTGTGAAAGGTCTTTGCCAAGATCGTGCACAAAAGAGGACTACCAGATAAAAAGCTGGTTGGACATTTTGAAGTGCATATTATTTGGGTAGGAAGTAGAAGAATATAAAGCGCTAACTTTGCCCAGACCAATAAAGTATCCTCCCTTTGAACAAATCAAGAGTAAGATGAGTGTGTGGCTTGGTCACAACATGAGCACAAGAAGTTGGGCAATATCAAACTAAATGAAGAGGGGCAGATAAAATGTAAAGTATGTGATATTCCCTTAATGAGGTACCATCAGGCTCCTTGAAACTTCTACCTATACTGTGAAGCTACAGAGGCTGGAAATTGATGGCCACCAGCTGAAAAAAGGATAGGCACACTGTGAATTCTGATTGGCAACTAACCATTGACTGCTACAGTGACAATTTCCTTGTTATGAGATTTAATGGCAAAATCAAGAAACAGATTTTTTTTTAAATTAAAAAATTTGTTAACAGAGATTTTTGTAGTTTTTCAGTGATATGTTCTTTTTATTGAGGCTACTTTGTATACAGACTTCTGCACAGAGCCAGACCAAAAAAAAAAAAAAAGCATTGACTTTAAACAACTAATAATATTTACCTTTAACCGACTTTCTGAGACTTTCACTCTAAGAGTAAATGCTTCAGTCACATGAAGCCACATAGAAGTAAAGCTGACTACTAGCTGGTCTGTAGTTTTCTCTACAACAGTGATACCACAAGGTCCTAAGGAAAAAGATTTAACAGTAAAATATAATTTCCTATTTCACTAAATTACAGCTATTCCAAATTTGAGTAATTATAGAAAATTAAAATAATATTAACAATAATAATAAGAAGAAGAATCTTTATTATCCATATGGAAATTTGTCTTAGAATTTGTGCATTACACCAAACAAAACATTATAATTAGAGAATACTAAAATATACATTCACACCTAACTCATAATTTACATGCAAAAAGTTTATATCAGATAGCTGACAAGTTACTCCAAGTTTGTGATGAGTGTTTATTTTGATTTTTTTTTCACTTTGTGAAATATTATTTAATGCAATTTCATACCATACAGGATCTGAGTGTATTCTTATATTTCATTTAATTAAGTATTTGAAAATGGCATGTTAGGTTAGACAAGTCTGCCTGTTCTCTATTATTCTTTTACATCTACTCAACATATTAAAAGACCAATTCTGCTTACATGGCCTGCCTAGCAAAATATAAAAATGAACAGACAGAAAATCTGTTACATTCAGAATGAAGATCAGGGCAGCTAACAATCTAAATATAGTTGCAGAAATATATGATAAATTACACAAGCTCTTTCAAATGCTTCAGTGAGATTGTTTTTCATTAAATAAAGTTGAAGATCAGCCAAAAGGTTTAGCTGGCATGGTCACCTTATACAATCAAAAAGTGTTTCAAAAACTATCCCAAGGGCTGTAAAGAACTCTGTATGTCAGTTCTTGTTAGCTGGTCAGCTAGGGTATGATTTTAACTCTTTATGCATGTAATAACTACAATTACTATTACAGACTAAACAAGGTACAACATGAATACACAATGCTAAATGGATTCATGAACAACTGCCACCTAAAGTTAATATAAAGGATTTACAATGTTTCATATACAGAAACTTTATTACAGGATTTACCAATGATTCTATAGGCAGAAAGTTTCTCCTTTAAGTCCCAAAGGTTATTGTAAAGCTCTCTGACTCTAGGATCTGGTCCAGCATAAATATCTGCAGCATTTACACCCTGACTAAGGAGAACAAGTCTGGATGCGAGCAGCTTTTTCTTTTCCTGTAGTTGGCTAATTTTGATTAATTGACCCTTGATCTGGAAATAGTAATAGTTTTGTTACATGAAATCATTATGCATATATATATATATATATATATATATATATATATATATATATATATATATATATATATATATATATATATGATAAATATGATACAATATATAATACATGTATGTTTTCTATTAGTAAAATGTCTTTTAAAATTGCATACTAGATGAATTCCTTATGAGAAAAAAAAGTTATACATATATTGTAAGTAAAAATGATATAACATTACATAATATAATAAGTTACAAGTTTATTATAATGAATTTCAAATTTCTTTTGAGCACTTACATAAATAAGAATAAGATTATTTTACTGAAAGATACCACTCAACATGTTTAAAATGTATGCACTAGAATATTCAATTATCTCCTACCACTGAACCAAGTGAGAATAAAAAATTAAAAACAAAATAATATTTGACACATTTTATCTAACATTTGACATTGTTATTGTTGTGCATTACCTCTTCACACTGTGACTTTTTTTGTAACTTCTCTTTCTTGGCAGCTTGAAGTTCAGAAAGAGCAACAAGGGAATCTTAGAAAGAAACAGACATTTTAGGGTTAGGGTGATTGGTGAATCTTCACACCATAGTAGGTTAATCACAGTAATCTACACTTTAATTTTAATTTTTAAGATCTCATTTATATGTTCTTTAAGCAATAAAAAAATGTGAGAAAATGAAAAGAGGAAGATTTGGAGAGTTTTTGAAAAAGTCAAAGTAAATAATGCAGGAATGTGGACCATAAAGACCCATTTCATCGGCTAAGGAGGGGGCAGCAATCCCAGAAAGCCTGCAAGCAAGATGCTGCCTGTTCTTTCAGCTGTTAGGATGATGGTGAGAAAACGGTTAGAATGGCATCAAGTATTTCATACAGGATTAAGATCAATCTCAGTGAATGTCTATTTCCTTTTTTTTTTTTTTTTTAAGTGAACATGGTAAAAAAAAGTAACACTTAAAAATTTACAATTGTGTGTTAACACATTATAACATAACCTTCCTATGCACTGAATGGCATGGGAGGACCTAAGCAGTGAGTGTAAAAGTTAGCCTAATTCACTAAGTTTAACGTTTTTAAGTAAGTAAGTCTAGACTAGATTCTAAATTAGTCTAAAGATCTAGTTCATCTGGATTTGCCTAAAAATTAGTAGAAAAAAAAAAGAAAGAAAGAAGAATCAGAAATAATTTTTAAAGTTAATTAAAAATTTTTAAAATAACTAAATTCTTAACTTACTCATTACTTAATAACTATTTATGAAACCATCAAAAGTCTGTATTATTTCATATCTCTAGTCTATGTAATCATGTAGATCTAGATCAGCCAACCAAATCTTGAACAAGAATCTAGATCTAGACTAGATATAAATTAGTAAATATTAACAAACGGAAAATTCATAAAAAATTTTTTTTACAAAATCACAAGTAATATGGGTATGATTAAAAAATGATATATATATTATAAATGTTTAAAGTTGAATGTATCAGCCGGTGTCAATAAAATGTCTATGACCTGGATTTTTCTTTAATGGTCAACAACCCTAACCCTATTTGTGTAGATCAGCTTCTCCACCATCTGACTCCTGAGTTTTTGATCACCAGCCCAGAAGAACAGGTAAATAAACTTAAGCTGATCTAGACTAATGTTTAGTCAGTTTAAAGCACAATGACACAATTACAATGTACAGTATATAATAGTAGATCTTTATTATATACTAGCTACATCTATATTATTATATTGTGTATAATTAATTATTATAAATATTGTTATGACTTTGCCATGCGCACCACCATCCAGGCTAGTGCAGAAAGAGGGTGCGCACTGTCTGTGACTAGACAAGTCGGATGTTGACATAAGAGACAAACGATTTCTGCCCAAGGAAGAGCCAATATGGAGATGCTGTACTCAAGGCAGATGCCCTTTGTGTTTGTCATGTCTCAGTGTAAATAAACGTCTATTTCCTCGTTGAGTTGCCTCACTTAAGTTATTATAATTGGTGTCAGAAGTGGGATTTACAGGCAACTCAACGAGAGGAGGTAGGATTAGATCTCTATGGCATCGCTGAAGCTATTACATCAGCTCTTAATTAAAGAGCTAAGACAAGAGCTTCGAGACCGAGGTTTAAAACCTGTCGGTAGCAGGGAAACGCTCACGGCTCGTCTGCGGCAAGCTCTGATCGATGAAGAGGAAGATCCGGAGACCTATCAATTTGAAATTGAGCCTGGGATTGTTGATGTAATGGGCAAGATCCAAGACTGTGGGGATGCATTTAAGGAACAATTGAACATGATTAGGAATAAGATGAGGAGCATGATGTGGAACAAAGTAGATGAAAGTGTGTTGCCAGTAGAAGGCCAAATAGACTAAAATGATAACATTGTGTCGCAAACAAAAGGAGGAATAAACTCGTTAGGGAAGGAGCAGTTGCCTGGTCAGGACTGTGGCTGCACAAACAGTGGTGATGGAGGCGCTGGGGATTGGAGCGCCGTCTGTGACTGTGTTGTGGGCAAGTCTGGCGGGGATGACTTTCATGGCGAGAAACGTGACAACGATTGCTGCGGCGATATCAATGGGATATACAGAATTGAAAGAAAAGAAACAAATGAAGAAACTAGAGAAGTCTGTTATGAGCCTGAAACTTTTGTTCCTGGTATACCTGCAACGAGCCGGACAGATCAAGACAACGTTGGGTCTGCGTCCAAGCTGGCTGCTATGGACCTTAAAGACCTCTGTTTATCTGTCAGTACCTTTGATAAGAACTCAAACCATGAAAGCCTCAAGACCGTTTCTGATTCCTTGCCTTGGATGTCGTCGGGTGAAATTGCGAATACGGGCCCCAACAATGGCCGAGGCAGAAACAACGAATTTGACTTTGGCAGTGGCATAAGAGAGAACTCCATACTTGGCAACTGCATCCAGGCGATTGACATGAACTGTATATGCGGGGTCCTGTGGGGACAGTGCCCATGCCAAGAAACGCAGCTACAAGACCTGAACTTGACAGAAATGTGTACTTCTGCCCACATCAGTGAAAGTGACTTGAACGGTGGTGAGTTAATCCCAGCGAAACATGATGTAGTGGTGGATGAACATTACAAGGATGCTTCATGGGCATACCTTACAGATGAGGCTGAGAAAGACTATGTGCTTGAAACCATGGCTACAAGTGGGCCTACAACTGTGTAACGAGACGTACATGGAAAAGGTCCGCTGACTCAGCGTCTTAGAACAACAACCCTGGAATCTACGGTGATCGCCACAACATCCATTTGTGTTACGTGGCTGGCAACCCTGACCTCCACTAACTCTCCATGTGTCAGCTGGCTGGCATCAGCGACTATCGTCATGAGGTCGAAGCAGCGACCATGATATCGCCTCAAGTGTAGACTGGCCAACTGGATGAAGAGGAAGCGACGACCACAGGAAACTGTGCAGATGGCTTTGTGGGCAACAGACACCCTAACGTCTGTGGTTCCCACCGATCGACCTCCACCTGAACTGTCAAAGCTCCACTGCAGTGTTTCTTTTCGGGACGAAAAGTGCTAAGACGGGGGCAATGTTATGACTTTGCCATGCGCACCACCATCCAGGCTAGTGCAGAAAGAGGGTGCGCACTGTCTGTGACTAGACAAGTCGGATGTTGACATAAGAGACAAACGATTTCCGCCCAATATGGAGATGCTGTACTCAAGGCAGATGCCCTTTGTGTTTGTCATGTCTCAGTGTAAATAAACGTCTATGTCCTCGTTGAATTGCCTCACTTAAGTTATTACAATATAATACCAGTTTATCTTATTTTTATGGATTTTTTTTAGGGCAGACATCAGACAGGGTTCCAGATTTAGAATAGATTGAATTCTACTGATCTAGCCTCCAGGAAATAGATAAACTGTGAATTTAATGACATTTGACTTGAATCTTGATTTACTCATATTCAATAAGTTTCAATAACTCATCATTCATGATGATGATACTGATTTAAGTCTACGTGATTTTATTAGCAGCCTCCGAAACGGGAAAAGACGCTATTAGTTTTGTGTGAAATGTCTGTCCGGTTTAGATGTTGTAAACTAGAAAAGATAGTGAAAATCCGACAACACAATATTTCAGACCATTCAAAGTTCTGATGCAACAGCTACTTTTTTCTTTTCTAAAAAAGAAAAATCTAATTTTTTAAATCACTTATTTAAATGCATAAAATTTTTTTCATAAAAATACACCACTTTTACAACTATTAACCATTTAACACTCAAACACTTGAGGCTCTTTATTAGGGGAGACGACCATTTTCTATATTTTTAACACATTTATGGTTGTAGATGTTTTGTCAAAAATGTTTGTTTTTATATTTGTATTGTTAAGTTATGTAAGTTCTGTTATATTAAGTACTATATTTACACACAAACAAATGTTTACTATATTTTTTAAGAGAAAAAATCTATTTAGTATGCATTATAAGTTAGACATAGTTTAAAACGAATAAAAATCTTGTAAATTGTATTTTCTTGATACCGGTACTTCAATAACACAGCAGTCATTGCCATGTTTTTTTTCTTAAAGATTTGTTTTCCTAAAAAAAAAACAATTACATCAATTATAAGACTTAAGTTAGGCCAGGCGAGGCGCGGTAGCTAAGCGGTAAAGCACTTGGCTTCTGAACTGGGGTTCCCGGGTTCGAATCCTGGTGAAGACTGGAATCTATGGGCGCCTCTGAGTCCACCCAGCTCTAATGGGTACCTGACATTAGTTGGGGAAAAGTAAAGGTGGTTGGTCGTTGTGCTGGCTACATGACACCCTCGTTAACCGTAGGCCACAAAAACAGATGAACTTTACATCATCTGCCCTATAGACCACAAGGTCTGAAAGGGGAACTAGTTAGGCCAAGTTCACTTCTAACTTTACATTCACTTTCACCTATCCTTTGATCTGCTGGACCGTTGGGGCACTACACAAGATCTGTCAACCTTCTTTCTCCATTCTTATCCGTCATTTGTCTTTGATATAATTTCATTCGGATGTTCTTTCTTTTTTTTTTAGGTATTGCCATTACCATTACTGAACTATAAATAAGAAACAAAAGATCGCGCCAAATCAAACGTATAAATACTCTACTACTCTCTAGTTAGTACTCAGTATTACTATTAGTAGTTACAGTTATATTAATTTATAATAATTATACTGATATATATTAAGTTAATTAACTTTTTTATGACTTATTGTTATTCTTATAGTTTTTTTTTACGACTTGAGTCCGACTTGACTGTTTTACCTTTAGTCTTTACGTATACCAGAGTAACCAGATCTAGTCAATCTAGAATTATAGATCTAATAAAGACTACTAGTGTACTACGTAACTAATGACTCTAAAAGTCTCTATTACTAGTATTACTCTATTTAAAAAAAATATAGATCTAGTCTATATTCATTCTAGATCTACATCTAGAATAATCTAGATTCTAGATCTGTTGAAAAAGTAAAAATATTGTTTTCATATGGGTTGTAACTCTTATGAAATTGGAGTTGCGATAGTGATTTGGCTATCCACACTCAACCCTATGTACATTTAGCTTTTTTTTTTTTTTTTTTTAGATAGTGGTGTATTAAAGCATATTATTAAAATACAGACTCTCTAGATATAAATATAGATCTAGATCTAGATCTACAGATTAGAATCGACAGAAAGAAAGTCAAGTAATTATGTATATCTAGAATGTAATCTAGATCTAAATATATTATTATATAGATCTAGGTAGATCTAACATCATGTCATAAACATGACATTGATATTAATTATAAAGATTTAGAGATATTGTCTAGGATTAAAACAAATTACCAAAACAACACTAGATTCACTAGATTATTATATGATTATAGATCTAGATATAAATTTAATAATAATATACTGCATCAACTAGATTAAAAACGCTTCTCTTATATTCTTTTTTTTTTATATATATTTTTATTTTTGGCAACAAATTATAAACTTTTCTGGTCTAGATTATCATCTGAAGTAGAGCAATTATAATTTTAAAATGTCTCGTGTTCAAATACGAACATGGTGCTTAGATAAATATGCGCGTTTTATTCAAAGAAGTCCACCAGATGGGGGTGTTTGGAAAGTTGTTATTAAGATTCTAAATATCATTTCTGTTGGATCTAATCTTCAAATAGATTTAGATCTATATATATATACTACTAAATCTTTAAATTAAATAGATATATTCCCATTGTAAATATAATGATTGTTTAAATGTTTTATGTTTACGCTGTCCACTCCAGTCACAAGTGTCCAATTTTAAATTTAGAATGATAAATCTAATCTACTTTTTCTAGAACTATAAGTATAAGAAAATATATCTAGAATCTAGTAGATCTTGTTCTAGAGTAGACTTATCTTCCGTGACTTCAATTAGACATCTAGTCTAAATCTATATTATCTATAGTAAATAGATCTAGATTTATAATTCGGCCCTCGAATCATGTACAATAATGAATAGGACTCCTAATTTATTAGGACAGTATGAGTATCTAGACTTATATCTAGATGTAGATCTAGTCTAGTGCTCCTTTTTCACTTACTATTTAAGTTTTACTAGATTTGTGAAGTGGGATGCTGCAAAGGCAACCTTTTACTCTTTTGATAATAATGATTGTGTTAAACTTTTGTATTTTGCTTCCATATAATATATTCATTATAGCCTTATGGAAATGAAAAAGAGCAGATGTTGATGTCACTGAGCCAAGAAAATCAACTAACAATCACCCAGGGTTCTACTTTGTTGGTTAGTATTTTATAAAAAAAACAAGTTAATAGCTACTTAATAAGACAAAGAAGCACAAAACATAAACATTTAAATTCTCTATCCTATAATTAAGTAATGTTAAATCAAAAAACCTTTAAAATGGAAAAAAATATATGTAGTCAGCAGATCTTTGGGGGTCTCTGAGTCCACCCAACTCTAATGGGTACCTGACATCAGTTGGGGAAAAGTAAAGGCAGTTGGTCGTTGTGCTGGCTACATGACACCCTTATTAGTGTAGGCCACAGAAACAGATGAACTTTACATCATCTGCCCTGCAGGCCACAAGGTCTGAAAAGGCAACTTTATTTTACTCTTTCTTGTAGTCAGCAAAATGTGTAGTTTGCAACTAGGTTGTCCCCCAGTACATTTTAAGCTGATAACTTAGTCTCTGCTAGATATGCTAGGTATGTACAGTCAAGCAAATTTATGCTCTTTTTTCTTCCTATTAGAAGACAATTGGCTTTACTATTGCAAAACAATTTGTATTGTTTATTCACAGTGTTCAAAAGTTGATGAGAAAATTATTCATTTATATTAATCTGATTCAGCAACAGTTCAGTTGGCTGGAAATCAGTAGGCCTTCATGTAGTTTAATTATTTTTCTATAAGTTGAATAAAAAAAATATTATTAAATTACCCATTACCTATAATTTTTTTTTAAGTTATTTATCAATCATTGTAAAAAATCTGTTGTTTTTTTGTTAAACTACTGACATTTTTTTTGTCAATATTTACTAAGGAAAGTCACAATTTAGTGAGAGCTAATTCTTTCATGCGTGGTTTAAGTCGGACTGATAGTTTACTGTTCTTATATAAACTACAGGTAATTTTTTTTATTTACCTCCTAGTTCATAAGTAAAATAATAAGTATCACACTGTGTTCCCTACAATAATTCTTAATAAATTCATATATATATATATATATATATATATATATATATATATATATACATATAAATTTATGTTTAAATATAGAACTAAATATATAATTATGAAATAATTTTAACTCATTTTCTCTCTTCTATTTAATTTTGTTTCAAATTTTTAAGTCGTATTTTGGCACCAAAAGGAGCCCTTTTTTTTTAAGGAATATTATTAATTAATTAATGGATGGATGGCTGGTTGTGTGGTATGTGCTGCAGACTGTTATATAGAATGTCGCAAGTTCAAATTCCTTGGGAACTTGCAGCAGGTTTGGGCTAGAGAGTAATAATCTGAAGGAACTTGACTTTTTAAAATATAAACTTTTGCTTTGTCAAATTACCAGCACACATGATATGCTGTTATTTATTATTTGTTATTTATTACTTTAGAATGAAACCAGAAGATTCAAAGTTAAGTTCTCAGCACTGGAAACCAAGACAGGGCAGGAAGTTTGTGCTGAGGCTATACTAGTTTTGTCAAACTTCATAACAATAAAAACAAACATCAACATCAAGGATCAGTCCTCTGAAGGAAATAACCTGATTGGTTGTCAGATGCCTGGGACACATGAAGTAGGGCACTGTTATTATTACATATTTATTACCAAAAAAAAAAAAGATATTAAGCTTGTTTATCTTATTGAAAAAAATATACCAGTATTTAAATTGAATGAGTTCAGAGATAATAGATAATTAAATAAATTTTTTTAAACAATGCATTTTAGATATTTGGTTTTCCAAAATTATTGCTATGAAGTATTACATACAGATACTTTTAATAAGTATAAAAAATTACAAATGTTTGCTTGAATTTTGTTTTGTTTTTTTTATGTTTAAAAGTTGTATCAATGCCAATCTTTTCTTTTCCTCGAAGCAATCAATTGCTGCGTTAAACAATTCTCTTTTACATGGAGAGGTCACTGTTGGTACTATGGCTAAGGTAATAAATAGTTGAACTTGAATATATTTTTCACAAGCATATTGATAGTATTTTTAGTTTGTTTTTTTGTTGGGATGTGGAGTGGAAATCCTTCAAGAGCTTCAATAGGGTAAAACAAAGATGTCTGCTAGTAATATTAAATGATTGCATCATTGTTTCTTAAGTTGTTTGTTTTGTTTTACATTTTTTGGATGTTATTTAAAAGAAGATTATTAAAACCTAGCACATAACCTCCCTCTTGTTGGAGGCAGGGTTTGAACCAAGGATCATTGAGATGAACATCCAGAGCTCACACCCCATGATCAGGCAGCCATCTTTGGCTTTACAAATTCTTGAAAATTAAAAAAAAATTGATTAAAGTAAACCCTACTGCCATTTAAGATGTTGAGCTTTTTAGTTGAGTTTTAGTTTAGTTGTATTGTAAATTTTGCTCCTTTTGAAGCCTAAAAATATGAAACGATGACAAAAAAACAATTCTGTATTAGAGAGCATTACAAAAGCTGAAAATAGTTTTAATTCAAGTTTTTCACAGTATTCTTTTTCTCAAGGGACAATTTAAAACCAAATATAAATTAATCTATTTTATTGGCCACAAATGTTACTTATATTTGCAGAATTGATATTTATGAGTAAAAAAAATATTTTTTTAATCCCATTCAGGCCTTGCTGGACAGAACCAATTTGCCATCAGCTTACTACCAGTGTCAATCAGATAGTGAACTAATACCACAGTTATTGCAAACATGTCTTGCTGATCCAACATTTCCAGCTTATGTTGAAGCAGTGGAAGCTCAACTCAAAGAGCTTATTTCCAATGACTCATGAATAATTTATCTTTTTTTTTTTTGAGAGTATATTCACAGCTAATGTAGACTCTATATCAAACTGTTGATGTGTATTAATGGCCAATAGCATTCAATGGCATTCACAAAAAAATATAGCAGTAATAAAAATTAAAAAGAAGAATAAAAAAACTTTTGAATTTAATCATATTTATTTGAAATACAAGATAATGAGGATCATTTCAAAAAGCTCTATATCAATATCATTATAACTATACATTATAAACCTAAAAAAACATGCATTACATTGTGTATGTTATATCAACTAAATAACAGTTGTATAACCAATTAATCTTTTTTGACATTATTTTTTACTGTGACAATAATAAAAAAATTAATGCATGTAATTATTTATTTGGTGGTTTTATTTATCTTTACAATAATCTTTCTTACTGCTTTTACAAAGGGATTTTTAAAAATGTGAAGAAAGAATATAAAAAATAAATTACTGAAACCTTGGAATAGGCAAAGAAACATCCTAAAAGCTATACTGACTATTCTTGTTATTTGGGGTTATGTTTAGCTTTTATATGCTATGAGATTTGGTAGTTCTGCTTGCAAAGATTGTAGGTTCTTGTTGGCTCTTTAGAGATATAATATGTATACTCAGCATTCAAGAATGTTGCGATGTAATGGCTAATGTTTTTGTTGTTAAATTTGGCATTGTCATTCATAATGTTGGCCCCATAACACTGCTGTATATTAAAAGACTGAAACAAGTGAGAGCTTTACTTGACTTGTCAATCACACAGGAAACTTTTGTTAATCCTGTTTATGTTTTTCTTACAAAATATATATTTAGGTAGTGAACATTGAAATAAAAGTAAATTAATAACATTCAATTGATGTACAGTAGAACGTCGATTATCCAGATTAATTGGGAATGGGGTCTGTCCAGATAAATGATTGCCCAGATAACAGAATATTATAAACTGTCCAATGCACCAACAATATAAAGAAAATTCATATGGGGATATCGCACAATACCTAAACATAAAACTGAAGTACAAAATAAAGGGGAACAAAATGGTACTAGCCTACCATTAGTGAGAGAAATAATTGCTGATCTTCATTGCATATTAGCAAGACCACTTAGATACCTTACTGTAAAACAAAAAAAGGCAATTTGGATATTTGATGTTCCAAATAACGGATGTCCAGATAAATGACGCTCTATTGTAACTTGATTTTTTTAAACCAAAAAATTTGAATGATTTTTTTAAAATCTGTCAATGTGCATATAACAACATTAAATTATTTCTGTGAAACTAAACATCTTCGTCAAACAAAAAAAAAACCTGCTATGCCGACACATTTTATTTCTAAGTGCACCACATTGTAATTTTCAAGAGTTTTGGTTATTAGTATTAAAACTCAAAAGATGAAAAATTATCAGTCTTAACTTTATCTTACATTGCATTACATTCTGAATTATTTGGCTGTGTAAATAAAATATACAAATACAAGCTTCAACCCTTTTTGTGTTTAGAAGTAAATGTTTTGGATTACTTTTTCATGACTTATTTGATAAGAACTACACAAACACGATGTACTGTACGGTTCACAAAAATAATGCAAGTGCAAAGGATCTTGCCCAAAAAATGTGATTTTGTTTCATGTTTTCAGAAACAATAAAAAATTAATTTATAATTTCCATGGAATAGAATCAACAAAATGAAGTTGACAGTTTAAATTAGTTATTTTATTTCATAAGATTTGAATTTTTAGCTCTAAAAAAAAAGAATATATGATGCATCACAGCCCCAAAAAATGTGCACTAAATATATTTTGATAAATACATGGCAGGTTATATAATCTTCCATAAATTGTTATTTATATAATACATTTAAAAAAAAAAAAACTTGGCTTACAAATGCTTGAAATAAAGATTTAGCATTTGTTACATTTAATATATGGTACACGTTTCTGAAAACCATCACATATTCAATCAACGTTTTGAGAAATATTAACGCTATTAACAGACTCCATAAGTTAACAGCTATACTAGAATACCAGGTATTATTTTTGACATGCAATATGTATCCATTAAATTACAGTGATATAGGGTGATACTCTAATAAATATGAATAATAAATACATGCTTTTTGAATATGAAATAAATAATTTGGATTTAAATTAATCATTTGATTTAATAAATTATAAAATAACATTATTTGTAAAAAAAAACAACAAATATTTGATTTTATTACCTTTAGCTATTTTAAAACAAAAAATCATATAGTCTTGTAGGCATTTTTAAAGGCAACATTCTTCTTCATTATGCTGTTTCTCTGTTCACTTGCACAAGGTTAAAAGTAGTTGAATGCTTGTATACAATCCAAAGGTGTTCACTTTTTCTATACAAAATCTTAAATAGATGATTTAAACTAATTTATATTAATCCTGCACAATGATATGCTCATTTTTATTTCAATTCCTTTTTTTTTCTCTACTGTCACCCTTCAGTCTTCTCAGAAAGCATAAGCAGAAAAGTTGAAGTAACAAGATAAGCTCTACAACATCCCCAGTTGTATGTTAATAATAAAATCTGCTATGATCTAATAGGTTCTCATAGTTTCAATCTAAGTAAATGATTCAACAGCAGTTCACAAAATTGTCACTTAAAGCTTTTTTTTTTTACAAGAATAAGCGAATATCAGCTTAGTCATACAATGCTTGTTAATTAGGATTATCTTTTATTGTAATTAATGAATAAGGGTTAGCAAAAAGTACATTTCTACTAGAATTAATGTGTTAGTGCTCAATTAAGCTTAAGGAATGTTTACTACTATTAGGGAATGAGAGGAAGTGTTTAATAGCATTATTTAATTAAGATGAGCAGGTTTTAGGGGTTAGGTTTTTTTTGCAGCACAGAAATGGACAGCTTAATCAAGTCCAGCCAATATGACTAAATCTATTTATGGATATATCTATATTAAATGATCAGTCTGAAAAGGTTTAAACTAAATATTTTTAGCCCTTAAAATTGTAACTAATTCAACATTAAAAGTTATTTTGCTACTGTGCTTTAAAAAAAGTGAAAATATTACTTCTAATTAAATTAAAAAAAAAAATTAGTACCTTTGTTTTCAAATTAATTGGGTTTTTATTTTAATAACTATTTCTTATTTCTTGGATATAATAATCATACACATAAAAGCAATAGATGCACTATTAAAATATATTGATATTCAAATACTGGCCAAAGTCGGCTAGATAAAGTCTAAGACTAAGATTAACTGGCATGATACTGTAGTTGCAAATGTAAATAAATGTATATACATAACACAACAATGACAAATTATTATGAAGTTGTAATATAAAATAATCAACAGTTTCAATAACTTGGTAGGTAGGGACTACGATATTCATAAAAAAAAAAAAAGAGAAACATTCTTTTCAATTGGATTTTTTTTTACTATAAATCTAAGCTAGGTATTGGACCCAAAAAAAGCAATTGATCATTTCTTTCCTCACCTACAGTACCTTTGTTCAATATAATAAACAATATGCTAACATAGTTCAATATTGTGCATACTTTTATTATCATTTTTTTTTTTTAGCAGCAATTTTGAAGAGAAAAAATTCACTCTGACAATTAAAGTAACTTAGGAATGTATGCCCCTGAATTGTACCTGCACCATGAAAACATGAAGCCTCGCAGAAACATATAGCAGCATGAGGCACTTTTATACAAGAACATTTAGCACCTTGAATCACTCTTGTACTAAACAATTACAGCACTCTTCAACAGAACCATTCAGCAAAATAGATCACTTTTATACAAGAATATTTAGCACCTTGAATCACTCTTCAACAGAAACATTCAGCAAAGTGAATCACTTTAATACAAAAACATTTAGCACCTTGAATCACTCTTGTACTAAACATTTACAGCACTCTTCTACAGAAACATCCAGCAGAATGGATCACTTTTATACAAAAACATTTAACACCTTGAATCACTCTTGTACAATACATTTATCAGCAAGCTTAGCTCAACAAGAACATTCATCAGCTTGAATTACTCTTAAACAAGAACATTTAGCAGCATAAATTAGCTGTCTTACAGGAACATTAAGCACCTGAATATAATTATGTAGTATTTAAGATATTTTCACAAGTAAATCTTGCAATGTCTTTATCCTACATCATTTTTAACTTTCCTTCCTATTTGGCCCACATTTTGTCTAAACTAAATCTTAACAATGAAGGTTAAGATAATTTAATCTAATGCTTAGAAACTTAAACATTAATCATTTTTTTTTTATTGGCTGTAAGTATTTAGCAATATGATATAGATGGCAAGATGAATTACACAATTACATTTAAAATGTATATATAACTAAAACATGATTTTAAATAAATAATTCTTTTGTACATGACAAGATTTAAATAAATAAAATAAACTCCATAAGTAAATGAAAAAAAATGCACATGCAAATAATAGCAGACATTCTATTCAAATGGAGAAACCTTATTAATCAACTTTCAAAGTAAAGATTCAACTTTGCCTAAGTTTAACATTATGATGTCCACGGTGCATATCATTATAGTTGCATGGCTTCTATGAAACACAACTACAATTGTAATTTAAAAAAAAAAAAAAAAAAAAGGGTTACTAAAAACTTTAAAACGTGTGCTAGGTTTGGTGAAGATCTAAATGAATATTGGAAATTTTCATCCATATAGGCAAATCCATCAAGCAAGTTTATTGGTATAACTATGTACAGAATACAGAGTATTAATAAGCAAAGTATTTTTTTTTAAATCATTTAATTTTTGTTCACTTGTTAGTATTGCTAAATCAAACTTCTACTTTGCTTGTAGCAAAAAGTCATTGTTATGATCTAGTTTAGTTAGCAAGAGTGATCTTTCACTATGAAGTCTTTGATAGTGTTTAGTTTTGTTCTAAATCTCTCCCAATCTTCTTTTCATTTTCTTATATTTTTTCTTTAGGCTCCATTATATCCCCACCTTTCTTCATATCACTTCCTCTTTTTTTTTTCTCTCTCTCTTATTGAATGCTATTGCTTAATAAACATTAACAGGATATTAGAAATCAAAAGTTTAAACAAAGAACAGATGACAGTGATTAAGTTTTAGTGAGAAATTTAACATTTAATTGATTATATGTATTTTTTTTTTTATTGTGCAGTTAAAAAGCCTTTTTTTGTATACATTTGTTTATTTTAGAAACATTAGAATTTATTTGCAGTGAAATCAGAAAAACTATTAATGACCAGTATGTGTCCATATTGTATGCATGATGAAAAAGACTCACTTCCTGTACATTTAGCTGGGTATAAGCAAGCTCATAACTAAATAGTAATGGCACCTGATGTTTGTTAACCAATGGAAAGAAACAAAAAAAAAAGCATTGGATTTATCCAATGACAACAGAGAAAAAACAGGAATGCTTTTGATGGAAAAAAATAATAATTTAAACGTGGTTCAAAAGATTACTCTCATTTGAATACAGAAGCTGCCTTTTAAGCCTGATGCTCTGATAAACTGAGAGAGAGCTTATTCATCATTTTGTTTCTCAGCAATCAACAATCATATGTAGTTCTAAAAGAAACTAAACATTCTTGTTTTATTACACAAATAGGTTTATATGTTTCGTGCTAACTGATAGCAATCATAACAAAGCTAAAACATTTTTTTTTTAATTTTAGTTAATGGTTTACCAAAGGTGAGACAAGAAGTTTCAGATTTACAAATAGGAATAAAGGGGAGAAACATTATCAGCTACTATCCAAGGCATAAAAAGGACCTTTTTATTTTCTTCGATGTTTTGTTTAAGCATTGATCAAATTAGTATGAAGAAGATATGCAGCCACATTTTATCAAAATATTTACACATTTTGATAACACAACAAAAAAAAAAATAAAAAAAAATTTACATTTGAATGATAAAGTAAAAACAAAAAATCGCAACTTGATAAACCATGCCATGCTAAGTTGCTACCACCACCATTTGCCTATGACTGGCTTTGAAAAAGACTCTTTCTGCTCTCACCATGAAATGTATTAGACAGATGCTACCAAGGGATTGTACACACAAGAATCCCTCCCCTTATTTGGCAATCCTCTTAGGTTGAGGCAACATCAACTACAAAAGCAAAAAAAAAAACTATGTATCTCTGTTTCAGCAGTACATGTACATTAATCATAAAATACTATCTAAATAGACTTTATGCAATTAGTGTATTTATAAACCGGAAATTTAAAAACCATTTTCTGGGACAATTTTCAGTGCCTTCAATATTATTAATTTAAACTTTTTTTTTCTCTACATAAACAAATAAAATATTCCACATTGATTAAAAAAATGAACACCGTAGGTTTTTTTTTCATAAGTAGATAGAAAAACATTCATTGACAAAAAGCGAGCACAGACATATGGCATGTTATAAGATATAAATGTACATATATTTTAATGTAACAATAAAAGGACATCTAATTAAATTTATTTTGTAATTAAAATATACCAATAATCATATTAAGTATTAATTTAATATATTATTATTTAGCTATGTACACAAAAGGTTGGCATGATGTGATTAAGGATAAGTTAATTGCTATTTTAATAGTTTTTTTCTCAGCTCTGATTTCGACAAAGTATTTTAATCAAAGCAAGTAGAAGTGAAAGAAAATAAAAACTTCAGGGCCACTGGGCATTGCAGTGACTTCCAAGACTTCATTGACTCATAAGTCTTCATCGCCTATTCCTTCAAATGCATCATTTTCTGTTAGTGTCTCCTGTTTGGGTCCACCTTTACCCTAAGAAAAAAAAAAATATGTTTGTTAAATGAATGTTTTTTTAATGAAGAAAATGAATTCAAAAAAATGAAATGTCAAGGCTAATGAAAAACAGCAAAAAGCTTTATTTGAAATTTAATAATTAAGAAAAATTTGTAGCCATCAGATTATACTAAGAATTTTCTATCAAATTTTATTTCTTGAAATATTCACTCTGATTGGCGTACCATTTTTTTGACAGAGTCCATAGCTTTTGTAATTGCACTTTGGTCTTCAGGCTGTAACACAAAATATAGATAATAACAATAATAATAACGATGAGAAACAAAGAAAAAAAGATTTCACAGTTTCATTAAAAAAAAGTATGAGCTTTATTGATTGAATAGATTATGAATAGGGAACTTTTCATTAAAATCATTTAAATAAACAAAAATTAGCTTGGTGATTATAAGTTGTAAACGCAATGTTTATACAGTTTAACTAAAATTAGGACAAGTTTTACATGTTTTATATGTCTGACAGATAAAAATGAACTACCAAGATTAACACATTAACAACACAAAAAATGTCCTTTAATTTGTTTTCTAAGAGTCAAGAAAAATCGAGTCCTGTAATTTGTTAGATGCAACAGACTAGAACAAATGTTAATTCTAAAAGTAATCATTGCAATAACTTAATGTATGTGCTTTAAATGTGTCAGATTCTTTTCTCTTCCAGCATTCAAGATCTTTATATGCATTTTGGTAAAAACTAAGAATAATTAAGACAGTGTAAAAAAAAATTTGCAAGCATTTAAAAACAATTAGCTAAGAATTAAAGAAAAAATACAGATTTTGCTCATTCACCAAAGAATTATGAATAAAAAAATTTAATAGAATTAGTAGAAATAAGAAGATTGCTAGTTTAAAAAAAAATTGGAAAGAAATAATAAAATTTCTTTTTTATTATTTTCTTCAAAAATTCTACCTCAGCCAATGAGCAATGAAAGATTTTTGGTAATTTAGTTGTTTGTTATTTTTTCTAAGAAACATTTTTAAGATGTAAGTTTAATGTAGTTTTTAGCCCGAAAGGGGAAAAGACGCTATTTGTTTTGTGTTTCCTGCCAGTCCGACGATCCCGTTTAGATCTCGTAAACTAGAAAAGATAGTGAAAATCAGACATCACAATATTTTAGACCATTCAAAGTTCTGATGCAACGGCTACTTTTTTCTTTTCTGATAGCGAAAAATCTAGTTTTTTAAATCACTTATGCAAGCAGTTTCTTCATAAAAATACACCACTTTTACAACTATTCATTATTAATAGTTGCAAAAACTTGAGGCTCTTTATTAGGGGAGACTACCATTTACCATATTTTTAACACATTTATGCTAACGGTTGTAGATTTTTTGTCACAAATTTTTTTTTTATATTTTTTTTGTTAAGTTATGTAAGTTCTGTTCTACTAAGTACTATGATTACACACAAAAAAATGTTTACTATTTTTTTAAAGAGAAAAAATCTATTTAGTATGCATATAAATCAGACATAATTTAAAACAACAATTAATAAGTAGTTTTTCATATTATCGAGTGAACTGCAGTGCAAGCGGATCATTCACAGAACACCTAACCAAAGTAAAAAAAATAAATATTTTTTTTAAATTTTTACAGAAATGTTTTATTTTTGAGGAATAAGAGATTGGCCCTTTACAAAACAATTAGTTCAATTAGTTAGGCCAGGTTCACATCTAGCTTCACATTTACTTTCACCTATCCTTTGGTCTGTTGAGACACTACACAAGATCTGTTAACCTTTTTTTTCTTCTTTATTTTCTGTAATTTTTCTTTGATAGAATTTCATTCTGAAAATATTGAAACCTGCCTTTTTATCTGCATGGGTGGACAACTTCGGGGGCCGATTTTCAGTTTGTGTTTCCACACAAACTGTCTTTGTAACCTTGTTTTTTTTTTAAACTAATGTCTAGAAACTGGAGAATCTACTTTATATTTCATTTATGTTCCTGTAGAAATCATGTCAATTCAAAGCCAAAAGAGACAAGGAAGAGTTTTATTATAACAGTAGTGTTGACACAGCCTGGAGTAGCTGTGTGCACAATCAGCTGACAAATGTAACAGGTCAGCATGATACTTAGTGGTCAACTGTGTCAAAGGATGAGGGACATTGTTGGGATGAACTCTCCATGTGTAAATCACCCCTGATATGGTCATGTGATCAGGACTGGCATTTTCTGTGATTTTTCAAAAAGGCCTTGATGAACCCTGTATAAAGACAGTGTCTCAGAGTCAAGACGGTTCAGTCAAGTACTGTTAGTCTACAGTGAAGTCAGTCCAATATAGTGTGTCCCCGGGTGAAACAGAACGAGTCCAAGACTAAACAGAGAATTACTAAATTTCAGTACAGCAATTATAGTCAAATGTTATTGTAAAGTATTTGATTGTTTATTTATTACACTCATGAAAGTATAACATCATTTGGAGCTGAATTGTCAAGTTCATGAGTTGGTTGTGTTGAGCAGTATTTGCAGAGAATCTGATAGCAATTTCATTAAGATTTGGTTAATGCTTACAGGTTTGAGACAGTTGGCCATCACCAACGGCTCGTCATATTTTCTATACCGATACTGGTAAGAAAATGTATTACTGAGATTTCCAATTATGGTGACAACAAAAATGTAAAAGTCTGTCTTTTATAGGAAATACACTCCAAACACACCAATTTTTAAGTTTTAAAAGCTAAGCATTAACAACAAGATTTTAGCGTAAGCTAAGCAATTTTTTTATTTTGTGTGCCTTGCATAAAAAAAATAATAATTGTATTAACTGTTATTTATCAAAGAAGTGTAAAAACAAGCAAAACAATGCATACAAATCCATATGCAAATCAATGAATAAGATTAGTGCTATGAACAAGTTAGTGCTAATTGATCTAAATCAACACTTGACTGAAACTGCATGAGCAAGTTGATGCTTATTGATGCTACACATGACTGAAGCTGTAGATTTTATTACCGCTGCAATCACCGGTTTTCTTGTTGGCTCTTGTGATGTTTTCTGCACAAACCAACGAGTTAATGTCTAGCTTACTTCATGAAATAACTTCAAAACCCTCTAGTTATTACATTTAATTCAATTGTAGAGCAATAGAAAAGAGAGAAACATACAGCCCAGAACAATTTCTGAAAAAAGGAAACAGGAAAATTCCCGGTCCCTGTGCAAGGATTGACATCCCTTTACTAAATTACACAAATTATTACATACATTTTAGTTGCTTTTCCTTGTAAGCCACAACACACAACAGGGTAAATACCACAGTAAATACACTAATATACTGTAGATTCTAAAACATCTATTTGAAACATCTATATTGTCTAGGACCCACTAAAAAAAGACAAGAAAACCTTATCTCCAACTTCATAAGCAGACAAAAACATTGTATCAACTTAACAGCTAATTAGTCTAGAATAAAAATTGTTGTTTATTTCATGGAACAACCCTCCTATTCTACTCCTTTGCAGAATGTCTGCAGATAAATAGATGTAGAGCAAAAACTTGTGCAGTTTTTCATTTTTAAAAAGAAATATAAATTTCATTGTTCAAAAATTATTCTCTAAATAGCTTAGTCCTTAATTCTAAACCATTGGGATGTACAGAATTGTCGACAAAAGGGAAGTGAAGGCAAATATTTGTTCAGTTTTAACTTACCAGGTCTTTTGACTCGTTTGTGAAAAATTAATCTACATTGCTCTTTGTGCCGAATTCCCAATAGCAGTAGTTTTCATGTTGTATATACTACCATTTTGGGAAAATGATTAAGTTTGGATATTAAAAAGAAGACTGCAGCTTAAGGACTGCAGTTCAGTTTGAATTTGGAAGTGAAGTAAACAGAAGACACATTTGTGACATAATAAAGAACTGATAGCTGTGACTTTTTTTAAAAGAAAGTGGGAAGAAACTTTTGATATACAAGTCTTTGAGTTCTAATGAAAGATTGTTGAGAAAGTATGTCTAGCTTGGCTAGCATGCCATAGGTTGAAGATCTCTCATTTATAAAATTTTCTGTACAAGCGTCTTATGCACACACAAAAATTAGTACACTTATTTCCTCAATAGTTAACAGCCAATTAAAGACAAAAATGTAAAAAAAAAAATGTTATGTTAGGAAAAGTTATTTGTCTTTTTTTCAATTATTCCAGAATTTGTTGAAATAATTTAAAAAAAAATACTTCTTAACCACACTTTCTATGTTTTAACATCTTCCTCTATATTTTAAAGACTTTGTGTAAGCTATGTGAATTAACATTAACTTGAAGGAAACTGCAAAGATGTTAGAGTGAATATTACAATACTCCCATGAATGAAAGTAAGAATTTTGACCACAAGTTTTCTAATGCCTTAAGGAAAGGTAGATTACAAAGGGTACTTATACCACAAGATTTTTAATAAAAATCTAAAACAGATTGAGGTTGAGATTGTTTTTTGAAACAAAGCTGAAAGAAATCTTAACTTACATCGACTCCATAAGATAGTTCTCTTGAGATGGGTTTAAATGGGCCAGAGTTTTTATTGAGCTTGAGTCTGTCCGTGGACTAAAATAAATAGTATAGCATAGATATAGTTAACAATAAACACTTTTTAAAATGAATATTTCAAACTGTATTTTATCCAGAAATAATTGTATATGAAGACTAAGTTCAAAGCACAAAGAGTCTTTACCTTTTTGAATTTTTTGCCTTGTTTCTTCATAATTAATTCATCTACCATATTCTGTAAGCACATACTAATTAACATAGCCTAAAAATATATAAAATAGTGTCAGATTTTTAAAAAGATTTTTATTTCATGCCTAGAAAAAACAAAAAGGATATTAAAGCAAGAAGTAAAACTCTGACTGAACCAAAAGAGTACCAGTTACAGGGAAGTAGGCAGAAAGTTATCATATTTTAATAATAAAATGGAAAGCAACTTAAAATTCACCCTTTAAAGAGATTGAAGGTGACCAAAAAAAACTCAATGTAGAATAAAAGTAATAAAATAAATAATGAAGTAAATGTTGGATGTTGAAAGAGTTTCTAAGCCACTTAGAAATAATTGTAATTATGCTTCAAGACTCACCTGATCTGTTGTGATAGATATCCACTGAAGTGAATCTCGAGACATGAGATATTCAAATGATAATTCCAGTTGTGACTTTACAGATGTTGAGGAATTTGCATTAGCATCAGTGTTTTGCTGATAAGATAAGAAGAAACAATGATTTCTAGATTTTTCTTTCACTTTTTAAAAGTTCATTACAGGTGGCAAATGAAAACTATTCAAACAATGAGAACAAATCAACCTAACACTTACAACATTTGTGATCCTCCAGCACCTCATTCTAGTTATTTTAAAACTGCCTTCCTTCACCTGACCCTGTTAAATAGATGATTCAGTTTCAGGTAAAAACAATAGGGTATTGATTAATTAATAATAAATTTTAAACTATACTTTTAATCAAAACTGGTATCATATGTTAGGATAAACGACCAATAGATCAGATTCCCCCGTGAGAGTTTAGTAGCAGATTTAGTTGCATGAGACTCTTAGACAAGACTGCAAGAAAATTTTAATGTAAAAGAGCAGACTAAAAAAAAAGTAAATAAAGGGTATTGTTATTATGAATGGGGGCACGGTGGCTGAATGGTTAAGTGCTTGGTTCTGAACCTGGAGTCTGGGGTTTGAATCTCTGTGAAGACTGGGATTTTGAATTTCGGGATTTTTAGGGCACCCCTGAGTCCACCCAACTCTAATAGCATGACTTTAGTTGGGGAAAGCAAAAGGTGGTTGGTCATTGTGCTGGCCACATGACACCCTCATCATTAAGCGTTGGCCAATGAAACAGATGACCTTAACATCACCTGCCCTATGGACCGCATGGTCTGAAAGGGGAACTTAAATTTTTAAAAATACTTTATTGTAATTATCCATACATGAGACAACATTATTAGTTTAAATTATTGAGCTAAGAGAATGCAACAAAAAGAATATTAGCTACTAATAAACTTAATTTAATCAAAGATATACTGATAGAAAAGAACATGATACATGTAGATCAAAAGTTCACAAAGCTTTAGATGTAATTAACAATACTTCACTACTTACATCAATATTTACTCGAAAGTTTAACTCTTTCTGGCCAGCACATACAATCACCCTGGTATTGGGCTGAGGGTAATCAGTCACACAAGGTTTGAATTGCATGTAGCCATAATATTTCAAAGTCCGCGCCAGGCGGAGAAACTATTACAAGAGAAAATTATCACACATTTAGATCATTGTAACATATTAGTTTAGCTTTATTTACGACTGATGACCTTAAAGACAGAAAAATCTGATGACCTTAACATAGAATAATCTGATGACCTTAACACAGAATAATCTGATGACTTTAACACAGAATAATCTGATGACAGAATAATAATCAGTATTGACATACTTCTCTTTTTGAGCCTTTCTTCTTCAAGTTAGACAGATGGTTGAGTTGGTCTTTTGTGGCAAGGATCCACTGACGCTCAATATCGTTGTTAGCTTGCACATATAACAAATTCATGGTTACCTTATTCTCCAGTAAGTCATCATCATATGAAGAATCCCAGTATCTGCCATCAATTACAACAAAAAAAAAAAATCAAAGAAGAAAAAAAAATTGGCATGAATTATTCTTTTTTTCCCCTTAATGCATTAACAAAGGAAAAAGTAAAAAAATATTTTTAAGCCATGATGACGTGGTGGTAATATTTTAGTACAAAAATTATTCCAATGTGTGTTCTACATTTAAAAAGCTTTTTACTGTGAATTTTATACTGACTCTCTATAGCACACTGTACCAATAAATAGAACAACCAGTACCAGTCTATATCATCTGCTTACATTACCAAAGAAGATATTGGCTGCATAGTTAATGGGTTAATTTAAGGAAGTCAAATTTTAAAGAAGTTATCACAAAAACCTCATCAAAAATACTGCCTTAGATCTGAACAAATTCATTTCACATATTTGCAAAAGAACTGACAACAAAGAAAATCTCTGGACTTTGTTGACCCATGTCAGAATATCATTAAGTAGAACTTTGGGTTATTTTTATTGAGTTAACAGACTACAAAGTTCTAGAATAAAACTTTTACTTTATGAAAAAAAAAGCTGATATTCTGACATGGAACAACTAAGACTGAGAATTCCATGGCATCAAAAAGTCTCTTGAAAGCAGATAGGCTAACAAAAGGAGCCAAAAACTGGCCCCTAATGGTTTACTCTGGGAGCCTGCAAATAAAAAAATTTAACGCAACAGTGCTCTGAGTCCTTGGGTGAGAATTAAACAAAATCTGGTAGCCCTTTCTAGCTGTCAGACACATTAGCGTTCTTCCACAGAAAGTGACAGTCACATAATAGGAATTCCCCAGAGGCTGTCAGCCTTTGACCTCCAAAGAAGGGTGAATGACGAATGCCTTAAGGCAAATACTCAAGATGCTTTTGTCACAGCGCTGTCTACAAGATCAAACAAAAATAGTAGACAAAATGACTAAATTAGGCGTTGAACAAAATGTTGGATAAAAATAAATTATCTACCCTTTTCTTAAAACAATTCTGTGTACACCATCTTTGTTGGCTGCCTTTAGAGAAAGATAAGGGGATTCAAATTCTTGGAACCTTCTAACAACTGAAAAGATACAACATATATCTAAGTTACAGAGGGCTTCAGCAAATATTATCTTACAACTGGTTAGTCATTTCTAAATCAAAGGCTTAAATAGTTAAAGTCAACAACAGCCGAAGTGTTGGTACTGTATACATTAATCAGATGAATTCATCAACAAGATGAACATAGTCACTTTTTTTTTGCTTTAAATCTTCAGATTATAAATAAATTTTCTCAAGTTTCATTAAAGGGTGCATATTGTTTTAACTTCTTTTATATATATATATATATATATATATATATATATATATATATATATATATATATATATATATATATATATATATATATATATAAACTTTACGATAGGTTAGAGATCAGGGAATATTTTTTAGAGAAACGTATTTAATAATAAATATAAAATAAAAAACAACGCAATTAAAAGTAGAAAATAATTTTGTTAGCAAAACAATCAAAGCGTTGTGTGTGTTTAGTATGAGTTAAAGTGAAATTCACACCCAACACTTTGATTTTTTCACCTGTTTAGTCTTAAACTTTTGAAATCATTTACAACCACTGATTTATTTAATTATTTTAATTAATCTATTTAATAGTATTCTTGTAGAAGGAAAAAGAGATTGCAAAATACAAACACACAAGAAAGCAAGTTACTAGAAGCAATGTAAAAACTACTGGAAAATGGCCCTTTATTGTAATCTGTATATCAATCCATTTTTTCTTTCTATCTTAACAAATTAATTTCATTTTGACAATTATATAATGCCATTTCAAATTAAGCACATTTTTTTTTACTCCAAACATTTTGATTTTTTAAATTCCATAATCATTTTCAAATCATTCTGACATTTTTCATTGAAATACTCACTGGAGTTATCTCCATCGTCTTCTTTCTTCACAAGATACAGACCAAAATAATGCACAAAGTCATCTGGTATTTCAATTTGCTGAGCAACAGCCTAATTGACAAGAATATATCACAAAGATTTAAAATTATGAGCTTGTATGTCAATGATTGTGCCAGAGGACTGTTTCAACTAATTACAGAGCCTATTTATTTGAATTTGTACCAAGTTTACAAATAATTAAACATTGATATGGCTATTATTTAGACATTATGAAACAGGGTATTGATATTTTGAGTTGTACTTTGATTTGTGGCTATATACTACAGAATAGTTACCAAATTTGAGTAAGTGAATGTAGCTCTTGTAATTGCAGGCTAGAATGACTGCCAAAACTATGTGTTTATTATATTAAACTCCAATGTAATCCATTTACTAGCATGGAAGACTAAAAATTAACATGATAGAATTTGTGTCAAAAAAAATGTATAAATTTGTTAATATGCTATAAACATAGTTTATATTACATTTATGTTGAAAGGCTGATAAATTATCATAATATTTGAAACGAACGTTAAGAGCTCATAATAAAAATGAGACAATTTTGTATATTAAGTGGATTGATATCTCAGGGTTATTAAATACATTTTCACAATGGCCTGTAAAAATTCATTAAATTTTTATGCAGAACTGGCTGTACAAGTACCAATTAGGAAATTGCAGCAAGCTATAGCAACTTAAGGAAGGGACCCTATCAGAACTAATGCAGGCATACTGATAATATAATAATAAAATAGAATATGAAAGTTTTCTCAAAAAAAAAAAAAAGAAGCTTCTGTAAAATATTGTCAGTATACTATTAAGTAAATATTTAATTAAGGGATATTAGGGGATATGTTTGATTGGCATAAAATGTTTGGCTATCTGAGGAGGCTTGAGTTTGAATCCAGATAGAGATAGACTAGGAATTTTAATTTGAGATTCGACAAGCTGAGCTGTGTTTACTGAGTGCCTACAGGCAGCATGGAAACCTTCCCTCAAATGTCCACAAAAAGGATTGGACCAGGATGCTCTGAGCATGCCATAGAGGCATAAGTTACACAATAGCAATAATAATAATAATAATAAAGTAACATATGACATTGAAAGAATTCTCTGATTGAACATATCTTGATTAGATGTAGTCAGTGTACACTGAATGTTATGCATAAAGATGTAGGAATACTTATGCCTTCAGTTTAATTACTTTGAAGGCTCTGATTTGCCACTGAAATATTACACATTGTTTGTTTGTGCAATATATTTTCCTTAATTTGTTCAGGTAGCCGAGTGTCAGAGAATAGTCAGCAATATATTAGCCTACGTTCCTAACCCAATAGGATGAGGTATCGATGGCTAAGCCTGAGTGCATTTGGTTGCTAGCAACAGTTTTTTCAAACTTTCATATAAGAAGAGCTTACCATGTCTCGTTTAGAACGAGAGTGTGGAAACTCTTTTTTAGTGAAAACTCGATGTGTATTGCTTTTTTTTTCCCTTCAGATAATTTTTTTAAAAGGATGAGCCTGTAGCCCCAGTGTTAGAACCCCACATAGAAAATCAAGTATTTTTAAAGATTTTTTATATTCTAAAGGTATATATTTCTTTAAACGAAACATATTGTTCCATTTTTTAAAAGTTGTACCCCTTTTGCTTAGGAAATGTTGAGGATTTTTCGAAGCGGACATCACATAAGCAAATTTTAAATAGATTAACAGAATCAAATGATCTTTACAGTAGAAATTTCCAATTAAATGATGTTTATAGCAAGGAGAAACTTCCTAAACTGAAAAAAAAATTTAATTTGCAACTAGCAAGACAGCCTAAGTATGAGCCATGGTACACTCAGCTGATGTAAAGTTTTAACAAATTTTGTAACATTTAACATGTGCAAATACCAGCTTTCCTTTACTGTATATAAACCTTTGAAAGTGAATTTATCAAGGGGAATAAATCATCAATAGTAATTTGCTGTAATGATTGACCATAATAATCAAAACATTCAAAAAAATTTCACCTCTAATACATCTTCAGTTTGGTCAGTGGACATTATGTTGACTGTAATCTTGTGGCCATTCATAAGGAATGCATCAAGTGTCACCCGTTCTGCTTCTTCAGTTTGGGATTCCTGTAGATGAGAGTATGATGATTTTATGTAATTCATAAAGATTTATGTGACAAAATATATGTACAAAAAAGATTATTAAAAAATAACATAATAGCCAAGTATCATTACATACATTTAAAATGCTATAAAGAAACATTATTTTAGGTTAAATTTTCTTCTACACAAGTTTAATTTCTTTTGGGCAAATTTGGATAAGTATAAGAGAATATGAACTTAATTGTCTTCAAGAAAATAATTTGTAGATTTTTTATTTGCTTCTTTACAAATTATAAAATTACTGAATTCTATTATCAGTATTTTGATATATACAATTGGCTTAACACTTGGGATAAGTCATTGGAGAAACTATTAATTTTAAGAAAATATTAAAATGAGAAAGTCCCTTAGTTAACTACAAACAATTGAAAGATTTTACAAAAAAAAAAAAAATGGCAAAATTTAGCCAAGATTAATCCGATTTAACTCAGAACTAAAAAATATTCTTTTAAAAAATCCAAAACTGGGAAGGGGTGGAAAACACTATTGAGTTTGAAAGTGCTGGGCTGGCAAAACAAGGGGTCTGGAGTTCCAATCCTGGTGAAGAGTTAGATTTTGAATTTGGGGATTTATTTTGTCAACACCCATGAGTCCAGCCAACTCTAATGGGTACCTGACAAGTGTTGGGGAAGAAAAGGCACCTGGCCTTGTGCTGGCCACACGACACCCTTGTAAAACATTGGCCATAGAAGCAGATGAGCTTTGCATCATCTGCCTTCATAGACTGCAAGGTGTTAAATGGATACATTACATTTGCTACAATACTAAGGGAGTTTAAAATTATCTACCTAACTAACACTAACCCTAACTTTCCTAAGCTAGTGTAAAAAAAAAAAAAAAAGGAGTGTTCATTTGTATTTAAATTCTAATAAACCATTTGTATGTGATTAAAGATATTTTTAATGTTTAGTAATTTAATATAAAGTATTATAACTGTTTTAATTTATATTAGATTATTCCAAAACAATAGTTTACATGAGTCGTGTTATATTCTGCACAGGTGTAATATTTAAATGTACACATATATTGTAGACTTCTGCTAAAAGGAGAGCAATTCAAATTGTATAAACAAAGATAAGTACCTGCTGAGCAGTCAAGAGAAAATTATTGAATAATGAGCTGTTTCCAATTTGGGGATCTTGACTTACTGTAATAAAAAAAAGAGTGCCAGGTTGATTTTATTGCCCTTTCCATATTAGATATAATCTAATACTAAATTGGTACACTACCAAAAGACATATCTTGAATATGTTTTCTATAAATAGTTCAGCACTTTCAATCCAAGAAAAAATATTTTTCGGCAGCTTTAAAATATTTTCTGAGAAAAAGTTAAAATTTTAGACATTAGTTTAAATATATAAACATAAGAATAGTCTCATAGATCAGTGGCGTCACTAGGGGGGTGCGGTCCACACCGGGTGACACCCGTTATGGGGGAGTGACACCCAAGTAAAAAAAAATGCCATTCGGGAATAAATGACAATTAAAAAAATGAACGACAGTGGATAACTATTGGAACATGTTATTCACAATGAATAAATAGATCTATAGAAGCTCTAGCCAAGATGAAGGAGATATTACAATGTGTCTGTTGAATTATATATTTGAATATTTTAAGGGGAAATTTTTTCTTGACGTGTGCCAGTTTGACATAATTTACGAAGGACATTATCCAGGGCAAAAGGAAAAGTATGCAAGTTGTCAAAAGAATGGTTCTGATGGGGACAATTTAGTTTCTTAATAGCAAAATAAACCCCCCCAAAAAACAACCACAACAGTATTCTTTTGTTGTCAACTATTTTCAACTAATTGTATAGAAATGTGTGACTTAATTCATGTGTGGTTGAAATAAATTCCGTAATTGGAATATTAAAAGACGTAAGAAGATTTTATCAGCATAGGAAAATTGGAATACAAGGGCATCCGGCTACAAATACAATTGACAAGGAAGTCGTTGCTATAATTGTTGTAAAGAAGAAAAACAATGTAAGGAGATATTACACGGGCTGTTTCTATAAAAGCAGACATTTTGTGACCATATTAAAAACAAGTCTTTATTGAATACAAATTTCCCATGAGATGACGGAAACATTATGTAGATATATCCCATAGCTGAAAGTACATTTGTAACGTTAAAAAATTGATAAATGTTTTAGCAAACTCGTAAAACGATATTAGAGTCAGAATGACTGTTAGCACTTTTGTATTTTGTTTGACAGCACACCTGACATAGTACACACTGGTCAGATTCCGAAGTTATCAGATTTTATGGGAGAAAAAAAAGCTAATGAGATCAACCTTAATATCTTAAAAGTACAGGGGTATGAAAATGGAGCTTCAGTGTCTGGAACCATGGAGGAGTACAGGAAATTATTCAGAATAGACAAAAAAATATTTAATAGATGTGTATTACATTCACTTAATCACTAAATGTGTTCAACATTTCTTTTTCAGAAAATGCTTTTTGCCTAGCATTTTTTTGGTGCAATTGAAATACTTTTTTCGTTCTGAAATTATAGCCACTAGAGGCATAGCTTAAGATTATTTATTTTACCTATCTTTACTTTTTTTATTTCGTGGTAAGGTATTCTAGAAGGCCAAAGATACACAACTATTGACAATGTGGTGACTAATTAAACCTTTTCTTTAACAAAAGCATAACATGTTAGCGAAAATAAAATATATATATAAAAAAAGGGTCTTCTAAAAAAAAACATTGTGATTCAGAAGAAAAAAAAAATTAAACACAAGAAGAAAATGTCAGGCAAGCAATCACAACATGCCAGACTCACTATTTAGGAAGAGAAAAAGAGGTTCATTCTTATGTGCATTGATCATTTTTAACACTGAGCTTCAACTCCTACTGGAAGCAATCATTGATGAAGTAGACACATTTGCAGCAATCCAGCAAACATTCTTTAGCTCAAAATAACTGACGAAGTATTGTAGATGTCAGTTTCAAAACATTGGATTTTCCAAAAAACAGAAATACCATGTCTGATAAGAAATCTAAAGGCAGTAAAAGTTATTTTTGAAGAAAATAAAAATCTACTGCGCATTAGTCATATGCTACTAAGACCTTAAAGAATATCTCCAAATCATTTAACAAAGCCTTCAACCGTTTCTTACCACCTGCATATATTTGACGCCATGTAAAAAAGGATTTTAAATTAAAATTAAGAACTTTTTGAGCCAAAGGAATTTTCGACACTTTCACAACGGGCAAATTTATTAAAAATGAAACTGTTCAAGAAATTAAATTTGATTAAGTTAATGATAAGTTTTCAAATTTGAAATCCAGAAAAAAAAACAACAGTGTAATTTACTTATGGTTGCATTGTTGCAAATTTGAACTATAGATTAATGACAATGTCTGTTTGGGACCCCTAAACTCAAGAAAACATTAGGAAACTGCAACAGACACAAAATAGAGCAATGAGATTCATAACTAACGAATATTCACATTTGACTAGAGTAACATCTTTAGTAAAATCACTAAATTTAGAAAGCTTGGAATGGGTTGTTTGAGCCAGCCAAGAAAACCAATAACTTGGCAGAATTTAAGTTATTGGTTAACATGCATGACTAGATGCATGACGCGTTGGATGTAATCATCTTCTTTTTTGAAGTGATGTTTGTATTATATCAGATAAGATAAGATTAAAGATAAGTGATGAAAGCAGAGTTTCACATGACTACACAAACCCTATGAACTATAGATAAAATAGGCACTCATTTTAAATTTGTTCAATAATCAAATAACATAGGTAATTATAAACAATCAGTTCAGCAAACAAACGAAAAAAAAAAAAAACAGGATTTTTTTAAAGGGCTGCCGGGGTGTGGGGTGTGTGTGTGTGACAATCTGAGCTGACCGCACCGGATGACACCCACCCTAGTGACGCCACTGTCATAGATTGCAGTAATGACCATAAAACTTTGTAAACACACAACATATTTATTAAACCTACCAAGCTGTATGTACCTTTCCAACGTAGCACGCCTCTGTTCAATTTCAGCTGGTGACAATGCCAGAAGCTTTTTCTTAGGGAATTCTGGCAAAGTCAGAGAACCAAATTCCTTTCTCAACTGTATATGTATAAAGGCTTTGAGTCAACAATATAAATTTATATATATATTCATATAATAAAATTATCAGAAATTATAAAATTGGCAACCCTTTCCAAAACAAGAATGAGTGAAAAAAAAAGAAATGTATTATTGAGACATATTAAATGAATCAGAAATTTTAAAGGCTTTATAAGAAAATTTAGCACAGGAACAGAATTGTGCCAAAAGTTGGCACACTTGTTATATTTTTAAATTAAAAAAATAGCACATCAGATTAGTGCAGTGTTTCTCAAACTGTGTGCCGCGGCACACTAGTGTGCCGCCGAAGATTTGCAGGTGTGCCGCGGGAGTTTTGAGAACGCCACACGTAGAGCGTTATACAGGTCTACCTACTATTAAATTTTTATTTTACTTTGCGATGACATCTCCACTTGCAATGACCAGTAATAGTAGTTGATGGCTCCATAGTGACGGAAAGGGGTGCTAGCTCTTCAGTTTATGGAATTGTCCACTATACATATATTATTATAATGACTCAAATGTAGGCCGCCTTAGCAGACGTACAGCAGTTCTTGAATTGGTAACGATAATAATAAGCGATGTGTTTCATGTAAATTGTTTAGGTGTATGCTAATAATAACAAATTATCAATAAGCGTTATTCATTGTTATCCATGGAGAAATACGTTAGCAAGAATGAAACGTTTATAGCATTAAATGAAAAGCAAGGAACCAAACGAAGGTACAAAGAAGATTACATAGGATATGGTTTCATATCTTCGGGACCTGAAGATTCTCCACTGCCATTCTGTCTGATCTGCAATGCAACTCTGTCGAATGAGGCGCTTGTTCCAATCAAATTGAAGAGGCACTTGGAAACAAAACATCCAGCTGTAAAAGCGCAACCGAAGGAATACTTCGAAAACATCAGGACTTAACAAAATAAACAAGCTTAGAAACTTACGAAGTACCTAAAGCTGCCTGAAAAGGGATTGATTGCAAGTTATAAGGTTGCTCAGTTATTAGCAAAACGCAAGAAAGCACACACAGAGGCTGAATCAATCATTGCACCAGCTTTAGCAATAGTTGTTGAAACTATCCTTGGACCCGATGCCGCCAAAAAAGTTTTAAAAAAGTTCCTTTGTCAAATAATACTATCTCGCGAGAATTGAAGACTTATCGTCCGATTTACAAGATCAAATCTGCGAACACTTCGACGTGACTGAGGATGAAGTGTTTCTGCTGTTTCTCTTCAAGTTGATGAATCCACTGACGTTAGCGGCAAAGCCCAGCTGCTAGCTTTTATTCGGTTCATAAAGGATGAAAAATGTGTCAACGAATTCTTATTTTGCAAAGACTTACCAACTACGACTAAAGGCGAAGATATTTTTAAGTGGTGAACAAAAACATTTTGCTATTCAAAGTATAGTGGAAAAACTGCGTCAGCGTTTGCACCGATGGCTGTCCTTCCATGCAGGGAAATAGAAAGGGATTCGTCACTCTTGTGCGTCAAGAAAATCCAAATGTATTAGTTGTTTACTGCATGATTCACAGAGAAGCTCTTGCCTTCAAGTCCTTGCCGAAAGATTTGATGTTTGTTCTGGATCAAGTGATTCAAGTTGTAAACTTCATCAAATCTCGACCGCTTGCATCCCAACTTTTCTCAGAGATTAGTGAAGCAATGGATTCAGACTACAAATGCCTCCTGTATTACACCAACGTTCATTGGCTCTCCAATGGAAAAGTGCTAAAGCGTGTCGTCCATCTCAAGGCTGAGCTGATTTCATTCTTGGAGGCTGAAAAAAAAGACTTTGGATTTTCTATTCATGACGAGATCTGGTGGGTTAAGGGGACATTTCTCTCTGATTTATTTGACAAATTAAATTTTCATTGAATTTAAGTCTTCAAGGACCATTGGAAACCATCAAAACTGAAATCATTTGGGGAAAAATTGATTGTCTTCGTGGCAAAGTAAGATCTCGAAAGGACTGCTTTCCTACTTACAATGAATGTGCTTCAAATAAAGAAATCACCCCGAAATTCTGGACACTTTAAAACACCTGCAGTCAGCATTGAAGGAATCATTTCCAACAGTTGGAAGTAATGACTATGGATGGGTCAGCTCTCCATTAGGAAACAATGAAGCTACAAATCTTACATCTGAAGAAGAAGAGCAGCTCATTGATTTAAAAAACGATGCAGTTCTAAAGTCAAGTTTTGCCGAAAAAAGCCTGGATGTGTTTTGGATTTCAATCAACAAGTTATATCCTGCAATCAGTTTAAAGCAATCAAAATAATTCTTCCATTTGCATCTTCATGGTTTTGTGAGTTTGGATTTTTAGCACTGACTGAAATCAAGTCTAAGAAAAGAGAGAGACTTCTTACAATAGACGATGAAATGCGAGTTTGTTTGTCGACTTTGGCGCCTCGAGTAGATCGCATTAGCTCTCAAAAACAGGCACACCCTTCACATTAAATGTAATACTTAGGTCAATTTTTTTTTCTTTTTATTATAAAACAACTGTTGCTCTTCGTGGTGTGCCGCGAAATTTTTGTAGTTTTTTTACTGTGCCGGCAGACAAAAAAGTTTGAGAAACACTGGATTAGTGAGTTAGGTCAATATTTAGTGGTTTTGATCAATTCATTTGCGGCAAAAGATAATTTATGAACTGTAGGAACATCAAGTACACTCTTTTTATAGTCTTAAGACTTATTATTGAGATCTAAGAATCGACAGTTAGGCCTATATAGATCTTAAAGCATTAGGATAAC
The DNA here is from genome assembly GCF_947242115.1 of Biomphalaria glabrata. Lineage (NCBI taxonomy): Eukaryota > Metazoa > Mollusca > Gastropoda > Planorbidae > Biomphalaria > Biomphalaria glabrata. Next base: position 17,560,981 of record NC_074727.1, read on the forward strand.
CACACCCTCTCTTGACCATAAAGTAAATACACTGTGTCCAACTGATTTTAACTTCTGGTCATCTAGACATACACACGTAGGCCTAGTGTACTGTACGTGTGTAGTTGATGATACTACAAGACTAACTTGCATTTGTTTCATTACATGTTATGCAATAGTGTTTTTGCTTAATGTGGAGTGGTCAGACAAGGTATGGCTAGTCAAGCATGTTCTTTACACTAAAATAGTTACACACCCTCCCAGCCCAGAAAGTAAATAGACGGTGTGTCCAACTGATTTTAACAACCTGGCCAGATAGACGTACATGTGTAGGCCTATATAGTGTACTGAGTGTGCAGTCCACTTTTTTCCCTTTCGCATTTAACGGTTATGCAATAGTGTTAGTTGTATTTTTAGTGGTCAGACAAAAAAATAGCACATCGGCATGGTTAGTCAAGCATGTATTTTACACTATGAAATAGTTATACGGTCAAATGTTTCTTAAAACTGCAACAATTTCATTTCTATTTCATTGGTTACTTGATCTAACTTTTAAACTCTAATTGTATGTTATTTAATGAGATTTTAAACTTTACCGGAATAAGTAATTAAAATTTTCCGTTATATAAAAAGTTAATATAATTATAAAAAAAAAGAGTACCATTTTTTTCTAAAGGTTTTAATTGAAGGCAAAAATACAAGCACCCATATTTATTTAGACATTTTATTTTATTGTGCATTAACGTTTATGTAAGAAACATATCCCCCCCACCCCAAAAAAAAAAGTTTGTTATAGTTTAATTAATTTTCTTTAGTTTAGTTTAACTATATTTTGAAATTCATGATAAACTAATAGTTTAACTACTTTATTTTAGTTGATAACTAGTTTTAGTTTAACTTTTAAAAGTTAGTTTAGTTCCCATCACTAGCCAGTAATGGAATGACGCCAGAGAATGATTAGACACTCACAAACTTATTTTTACAACTAAATATATTAAGTATATTAAGTTAGATTAAAGAATGATACTGTCAAAATATAAACAAACATCTAATTATTTTTTGTATGTATAGATTCTATAAGTGATAATTTTTAACACTTCTTTTATTTACCTATGTTACAATTTACAATTTAAAAAAAAAAGGTTCAGAATACTCACCTCATCATGAAATTGTCTCAGTTGTTTATATCTGGCCTTGCAGTGGAAAACTCCATTTATATAGATATTGTATATCTAAAGAGATTTATGCATAATATGAGTTTAGTTTAGAAATGGCTCTTATGAAAGGCTAAGATTCCAATACAATAGTATCAATTAAATATATATGTCTACTAATTTTACCTCTATACTCTATTTATTCAAATCTCTGAACGTTTTTTTATCCCTTTATTTCTTATTTTTATTATCTTTTAGTATTTTAGTTATTTTGAGCTAAAAATCTACTTGTATTGTAAACATCAACACTTCAGGGCTTGGAATAAAACTAAATATTTAACAGACACAAATACCTCTATATGTTTTCTTTAGATCTTAACAAATATTTAATAAATATGGCAAAATTCCTGTAAATAGTTAAGTGACAATTTTTTTATTTAAACAAAAAGAAAAGTTTTGATAATTTATTATTGTAGCACTTGATCTAACTTTCCAATAGTTTATAAATTTATTATTTTATTTTTTTAAATAGGTTTTTTCTTAATATGGATGTCTACTGAAAAGTTAAGCCAATAAAATAGATGTAGATAAATGCATGATCTAAGCGATTCAAAAGATTTTCATTTTATACAACAGTTATTCAACTAATGATTTGATTAGATCTGGTTACCCCCTCCCCAAAATGCCAATGAACTCTATGCTAATTGCAAGTCCAACAGGTCATCTTACAAAAAAATAAAATAAAAGGTCAATAAATAGAATTCCATGGAATAAAAAAGAAAATATTGTGAAATGATTAGATTCAAATTAACAGAAAGTTTTGCATCTTACATTTATTGCATACTAGATTAGTAAAGCAGGAACACATTCCAGTGAATGAAAAACTGAAATCATAAAAATATGGGACAAAAATTGTCGTCACACTGCCCACACATGGATACTGAAACTGAAAGATATGTCGACATTTATGACTTAAAGCATTTTTTTCAATGCCCCAACATCATTTGTTCATGATCATACTGCAATTAGTGCAAAGTCTACACTGAGAATTCCTTGGATGACATAGTCATAGTGACAGTCTAGTCAGTGTAACTCAAGGCAAGTACTTACTAGACTCAACTAGACTAGAGTCACTCAAGTCAGACTAGAGTCCTAGAGCTAAGAGTAGAGTCTTAGTCTAGACACTCTAGATCTATATATATAATTTATATATACTTATATATAGTTATAGTAGTTATAGTATATAATATAGTAATACTAGATTTAGTAACTAGTAACTAAGTAAAGTAACTTGATTAGTAAGTAATTTGGTAAGTAAGTAACTGAGACATACTGAGACTCTGTTGAGTGACCAAGTGAGTCAAGTCAAGTGAGTGTGGTCCTCAAGTAATCTAAGTAGATCTACAACTTACATTACTTACAAGACTCAGTGAGTCAATTCAATAACAACTAAACAAGAGTACTCACTCAACTCGGTCGACTCAGGTCAGGAGTCAGTCAGAGTGAGATCTCACTGACTGAGTACTGAGAGTACTCTGAGTCTGACTCTCACTCTGAGTAACAGTGAGTGAGTAGCCTAACAATAAAATTTACAAAATGAAAATAAGTTAGATCTACTGTGATTTTGCTTAAATTACCGTGAATGAGACTGATCCTTCTTTCACTTCTTCAGTATCTGGTATTGAAAAATGCATTTTACATATCTTTAAGTATAAATCTATACCAAATGCAGCATTCAAAAAATTATAAAATTATTAAGTTATCACTGGAACACTCCCCTTCGGCCATTTTATATCACGTGACAGTTTTATTATTAGCATCAACATATTTATCTAACTTACGTACAAGTGTTTGAAGAGAAACATTCGAAGTTTTGTTTTAATAATAAGCAATCTGTCTAGGTCAGTGGTCGCAGAACTAGTCATCCAAAAGAGCCAAGTTTTAAAAACTAAAAAATGAATTAATTTTTTTTAAAGGGAAATTTTTGTATACTTAAGCTTTGATCTAGTTAAAACATTTTTATGAAAATAATTACGACTAAAAGTAAAATCTCGAGTTTATCTTAGCTTACAATATCTGATAAAAAGAAAATATTTTTTCTTTATATTAGGCCAACTAGTTAAATTTTATAAAAGCAATCCTTAAAAAGACTATACATTCTACACTAATGTGGAAAGTAAGGTTAAGTCAGATTTGTTTGTTGTTGTTCTAGACACTATTCCAAGTTATACCCTAATTGATATACATATTTCTTAATTTACACTTGATAAAGTTTATGCTTGAAATGATTGCACTCACAAATATGTAGACCAAAATAAGGAAAGAACTGCAAACGCAAGTTTCTTCAGGTGACTGTAAAAGTCGGGGATTGGTCTAGTATTTTAGGTAAGAATGATAAATCATAAACCAATCTTCCCTTTCAGAACCTTTAGAGTTTAGACCAATTGTGCTGTAAACTTAATTCACATTAATTTTTCTTCCACGGCTCTAAATCGGCACAAAGACCCTCGAATTTTGAACTCATCAATACTTTATATCTTTAAATCCATCAACTGCATATCAAAGCGGCCCCAAAAAATATTTCTGTTTAACGCAATTTTAGATAAACCATTATGAAACATTGTATTTTCTTTACTAGCACTGTTTTAAACCGAATGATATGTTGTAATTCATATAAAGGTCAACAAGCAAATTTGGAAAAAAAAATACATATAAAATGTGTAAATTTAATTTAACGAAGGAAGCTTGATTAAAAGTATTTATTAAACCAAGACAAGGGGAGGGGGTGCGTGATGGGAAATCAAATGAAACGTTTGTTATCTATTGCTTCGTATTTGGAGTAACTTAGGGGAACTATTCGAGGTCTATTCCCTGTAAAGGGAAGTCAACACATGGACTTCCGTTTACAGATTTATTCCTGCATTGTGATTACAAATCCAGAGAACTTGTCGCAAGTCATCATGTCTGTCTAGTATACATACACTCAAAAAGAACACGACAACCCCGTGGAAACGTAACCAGGCGAATGTGATAATCCTATATCCTGGCTATAGTAGTATCACCGTAGAGACAAGCCAAAATGACTTCACCTAAGGAATATGAACTCTAACCTTCTCTAAGCTTCTCTATGCCGATGATTGTTCCCTGGTAGCTCACAATGAACATGATCTCCAGATCGCGGTCACCGAATTTGCATACGCTGCCAACTCTTTCGGCTTATCTATAAACTTCGGGAAAACAGAAGTCATGTTCCAGAAATCACCCAATAAAGCCTACTCATCTCCAAAGATCACCGTAAACTGACAGCCCCTTAAAGTGGTAGACCACTTCACATATCTAGGAAGCATAGTATCAAATGACACATCGCTTTCAATGGAAAGTTGATAAACGTTTGGCCAAGACCAGTAGGCCTAGTGCTTTTGGACGCCTTCTGGGGAAAGTTTGGCGAAATAAATAGCTCCGCGTGCCTACAAAAACCAAGGTCTACCAAGCAGTGGTTCTCTCAACCCCTCTATATGGATCTGAGACATTGTTATGATACAGAAAGCAACCGAGACTACTTGAACGCTTTCACCAAAGATGCTTGCGCTCCGTCACGGACCTACGGTGGCATGACCGCATAACAAACAACGATGTCCTTGCAAGCGCCGGTATGGACAGTAAAGACTATAGAGGGACTTCATATGGTCCGACAGTTACACTGGGCAGGGCACGTATCCCGTATGGAGGACGAACGTATGCCAAGGGCAGTCTTTTTTTTTTTGTGAGCTAAAAGGTTGTCGACGTAACAGAGATGCCCCATGGAAATGCTTTAATGACCAGCTTAGGCGCCAACTTGCCTTAGCCGACAGAGAAGAGAGCACCTGGTTTCATGGTTATGCTTGCCCTGGATGTGGCAAAATATGTAGGCCTAAGTCACGGCAAGGGCTGCGACGCCACGGAAAATGATGCATTCCTCATTAATCTTTGGCCTTCCGGATACGCCTTAGTATTATTTTCTTCTCTAAATAAATCCATATACAAATTACAGGTAAGAAAACATATATATATATATATATATATATATATATATATATATATATATATATATATATATATATATATATATATATATATATATATATATATATATATATATATATATTAGTAGATTTTGGAAGAGAAATTGAAATCTATTTTTTTAAAAAAAAGAGACTAATATTTATGAAAACCACTTTAATTCTTATAATCGTGAATACCCATTTTATAGTGCAACGTTTCATGCTTACAACATGCTTAGAGCGTTATGATCTTATCTCCCACATAGGCCATTGGAGAAAGGGGTATCTGAGAGAAGATATTCCGTGCTGCCTTTAGGCCTTCAGCAAACACAACTCTGAGAGACCACTTGATATGTAGCCAAACCACTCTTGTCACTTGGCCACACATCTGACATCGTATACCTTACAGTAAGAGTGATGCATAAAATATAGGCCTATGTTATTTTGTTACACACAGTTTAATTTTTCTCAAGTCGCTTAATAATGAAAAAAGAAAACATTTGAAGAAGATTAAGTTTAGATACAAAAGAAATGAATATTCGTATGTTTGATTAAATGATTTTAGAATGTGCTAATCGATGACTCCCTTCACTTTTATGTACCTTTCTGATCAATTTAACCTTTATTGTAGACGTGACCTCGTAAACGAACTGATGGCAATTATAAATCTAATAGGTCAAGTATTTTTTTCTCGCCAAATAACTAACTCAGTTTTGATAGCTTTGTATAACTAACAATAGTCCTATTTAAACTGTGTAATATTTTACTTTGCGGGTAAGTTATTGCACTTTAAATAAATCCAAACAATAAGAGAAATTTTAAATTTACGTTTAGACTTTACTGCTCCGATGAAACCTTCTGTAAAATAGGCTGCTAACGCTATGTTTAAGTCTATTATTGAAAAGTGCGCCAATGTTACAAAGTCCATGTAATAGGCCAATAGTTTTACACAAAAGATGCACTGTGAAACGACACGTCGTGAGCTGAGGTTTTTCTAGACTGTAGAGGCACGTAATTTCTATTCAAATCGCCATGTACAGTGACATTTAGAACTCACAGAACATAAAAGCAGCTCTTCGGTTTGGTAGTCGTTTCCGATCACTCCATCATTTTCGTCATTACAAAAAAAATGTTTCCGAAATGAGTTCGGTCACCTGGTACTTCTTGATGATAAAGTCATGAAGCAAGTCATGGGACGAAAATGTGAAACTATGTTATCTGCTATGTAAATGAGTACCTCCCCAGATGGAATATGGGGGGATGCCCTCCAGATATGGTGGGCCAAAATCAAAACTGTTGCCTTGCAAGAAGTGAAGGGATCCACAAATGACAGGCACATTACCAGAAAGTCAATGCAACATTTTATAGAACTGTAGTACCCTCGCTCTATTTTTTTAAAGATGGTTTTGCATAGAGTTAACAATCAAGGCACAATTTTTTTTTTAAATTACTGCTATGAAAGTTATAAAACATAAGGAAAAAACGGATATCGACCCTGTCTATACAAGATCATAATTGTTTTCATTGTTTTGCAACATGGAACATACTAAACCTGTTTAGAGGAGGTGCGCTAGCCCAACTCACTGAAGTGTTACAAGACATAGACCAAGAAAAATAAAAATTAAAAACTTAAAAAAAAAGATTATATTAAGTGTAGTTGTATCAATTGGTTTGGATCAGTCATGTAACTAAATTTGTTATAGATTTAGACAATAATAAAACTGCAATTAGAAATATTTTTACCATTTTTTTTTTTTTTTGTTTAACGCAATTTCATTCTATTAGTTTTCTCACTACGCTATGATCTTATCATTTGACTGGACCAGTTGAAAAGGGGGAGGGGGGAAGAAAGAAAGGGATATCTGGGTCATCATGGATTCAAACTTGAGGTCTCCTCGAGCTAACACGGTAACCACTGTGCCAGGGAGCTACTCATAAAAAAAGATTTTATAGTTATTTTATAACTGTTTTTCTACAAACAATAAAGGGGACTTATTCAATGTATACCACATGTTAAACAAACTTCGGCATGGATAATAAAGATTATTATTATTATCAGTCAAGTAAAATTTCTTTCCCTTGTTTGAGATACCAAAAAAAATAATTAATTACCAATAGTTAATTAAATAATTCGTTAATTTTTAAAAATTGATTGTCAGGTAAAAGAAATAATTGTGAAAATTTTCAGTTTGATCCGAGATTGGGTGCAGGAGAAATAACGTGTACAAACTTTTTACCAGACAGACAGAGTTGATATAAGCATTGTAATAAAACAAAAAGGCAGGCAAGCCAAAAGCAGACCATGAATCGAATGGCTTGCTGATGTTTGACATATCTACAACTCGAATATGTTGAGGCTTGAGTAATCCATGGGCAGTAGCATGACTGGGATGGATTTTTAATATAATTATAAACAAAAGACAATAAATCATGCATTCAAATAAGGTCAATTATAATACATTATTCCTGATAACTGCAAAAATTTGAATCAGAGTTCTCGCTAATTTTAATCTCAACCAATACTGCTAAAAATGAAAAAAAAAAAGAAAAACTTATGACACAATGTGTGATTGATTTAATTAATGATTCATTATTACATCTTATGAAGTATGAGAATGATTAAAAAAATAGTGTTTAAAACTTAACACAAGTTTCTATTTCAATATTTACATAAAATCTACTACATAAACACATTCACTGCAATGTTCATCATTTATTTTCATATGCAAGTGACTTCTATTGAAAGTAAACAATGTCATCAATTTAATTAGTTGTTTTTTTTCGCACTAATGAAATCAACCTTAAAAAATATAACTTTTCTAAAAAAAACTAATTTCTCAAACTATTGAATGCTAAGGAATTAAAAGGTCTATTACCCAATGTAGCCTTTAATTGTTAAATTGACAAGTTTCATGAAACAAATTTTAGGCAGATAATGAATCAATGTGCTATTGATCGTAAGGTCTGAAGGGGAACTTTACTTTTACTATGATCAGAATGAGACATATAAAGGCAATGTATAATTTATTTATATAAATGAACAAAAATGTATGTAATTGCACATTGGAAAAAAAACAACAACTAATTAGTTGCCTGAAAAGTAATAAAAAGTCATGGTCCTCATTTTCCAAGATAATAATAATCTCATTTTTTTTTTAAAGTTATCCCCCTCTAATTACTCTGCTAAACTAATGAGGTAATTTCAATTAAATATTGATACAAACTGCATTTAATTGAAATAACCTCAAGTCATATGTTGGAAGAATAGTGATATAATTTTTACATTTAATTTGGTCCATTTACACATTTTGAAACTAATCTTGTTTTTCTGAAGGAATACTTTATGGACAGTTTTAAGTAATGTCTAGTCTTGTATCAAAGCATCTAAATAACAGTTAAATAAGATATAAACAAATTAGTCAGACTAATGCTGTACTATGTTTCTCTAGCTATAAAATTGTAACATTTATTTGCAACAACTTAAATGAAAATATTGTAATATACATTTATGTCAGAAATACACAAAAATGTGCAGACACACAAACTTATCATAACAAACAGCGAGACATTGTTTGTAAAACTATATCAATATAGGCAATATAGAATAACTTTGGCAGGAAAAGAAAATCAAATCTTTGACTAGACAATAAAAAAATGCTTTCAAACATAACTTAAAACAACAAGAAAATGCTATAAAGTGTTAAAAATAAAGATTTTAAATGAAGGACTTCATGAAACTATACATTGACTTCATTATTAAAGGAATGACAAAATTAATTGCGATGATGGCATACACACATTGAACATATGGTATCATACACACACAGAATAGCAGTAACATTCTCTTTGTAGTGTTCAAATGGCAGTTTCAGATGTTCCTTCAGAAATGAGTATTATGTCCTATCTGAAGACCTATGGCTGGACAGTGGGAATCATTGTTCAAACCCAGAACTAATGAGCTGATAGTCTCGAAAACATACTGAATGACCATACGGCTTACTAATTGATTTTTTTTTTAACTGAAGGGAAACTGTTTAAAATCAAAATATTATTTCAAGAAAGATTAATAATAAATAAGTGCAAATAAATATTTTCTTTTTTGTTTTTATAGTTTTGTGCCATAAATAGCTTTTGTAAACTATTGATTTCATTATATGTTCCATCTATCGAGATAAATCTAAGAAAAACTCATAATCATACATAATAATATATATAGACAGGTTGCATCATAAATTAATTCATTTTTTAACATTATACTTCATCTTAAATAAAAACATAGATCTAGTTGTGATTACTTTTTATAATAACACCAACTGATTAAAGAAACATTAGTCTGCATTAAGATAAGATAAACAATACCGTACAAGAAAAATATACATGTCTAGAGCTAACAAACAATAATCTGATTTTCATAGTCAACCTTATTTCTACATTAGTTTAGGCATTTAAATTCAATAGATACAGTCAAGTAGGCTATATTAAAATTTGACACTTAATATATTTTTTAAGTAATGAAAAAGTCTTCAGTGGCACAATTATCATTAGTTCAGTTAGGTTTATCTAAGCTTGGCATAGTGTGTTATCAATAATTAACTCCAATTCTGATTTAAACTTAAGAGAGAGTTTTTTTTAAACACAGTTAACTTTTGGTAATTTGCAACATATTATTTCTTTGATTGTTGTTATTGTTTTTTTCTGTTGACACATTTAGGGCCATATCATACCTACCAAGTCCTCTCAAGCTCCTATCTATTCATCTACACCAAGATTGACTTTTGTTTTGGGTGTTCATTAAGAAATGAAAATTATTATGTCCCCTAGCATAAGTCTCAATAATTTCAATGTCCAAGGGTTTATGTGACAGATCAAGGACCAACCTTCTATATTTCCTCTGCCCAACAGCCATTAAAGCTGGAAGGGCTAAATAATTCAATTTCCTTACCAGATAACAAAAATTATTAAGAGAAATATCAAAGAAAATATAATGAAATAACACAATGTTCACCATTTCCCTTAACAATTCCATTGTATTCTTCTAATGCTGCTATTAATTATTAGAATATTTATTCCACTATGTGTACTTAGTACTTTTAATTACAGGTACTTTGATTCTTACATAATTAAATAAAAGATAACAATAATACTATTAATGGTAAACTTAGTTTCTTGAGATACTTAACTTAGGGGGAAAAAAACTGTAACAGTGAACACATATGTAAAACTTCAATTTATATATCTCCATTTATACATGAAAGTCAACTAAAACAAACTCCACAATTGAGAACAGATCAATAACATGGCCTGCATAGATTTTTAAAGTCTTTGATTTCCACACATACCAGCTTATATATGCGACAATAAAATTGCTCAAACATTACAAATACACAATACAATGACATGGTAGGACATTAGCCAGATTTTCACTTAATCTGTTTAATAAAGATTATTATTGCTCCATTGTGTTTCAATGCATTAGCTTTCATTAAAATTACAAGATAAATACAACATTTGAAAATTAAAACAACAATGGAACACTGGTAATAATGTCTTTTTTTAAGAAGATGTATGATATAAGGTTAGTTTTTCTTTTGAGAATATGATGGGAAATCTGTGTGATTGTAATCCATGAATGTGTTCACTGTTTGTGCTGGACGCTCCTGAAACTCTTTTAACAACATTTGAATAATTTTATCTGGTTCGTTTCCACTGTGAACAATGATTTTTATCCGCTCACAAGTTTTGCAAGGCTCCTTTTTCGGTGCTGCGAGGTGAATTTTTGATTCAGAGTTAAAGATTTTAGCATAGACCCACATAGAAGCAGCCTGTAAGCCTTCTGCCTGGCACTGTTCCTGATATAAAGAATACATTTTAGATATAGTTAAATCTGGAGGCAAGGTTTGGGCACCCTTCCCCTGCTTTCCCTGTGAACTTGACTTGGGAAATGATTTTATATGTGCCCTGATCCGCTCCTCAACATCTGCAGGTGTTTTATTGAGCGGACCTTTTTTACCTCTGAAGTCTGTTGTTGCTATTGCAGTAATTGGGAGTGCTTTGTATCGTAAGGCATAATCTAACCTTTTATTTGTTATACCAAGCGCAGAAAGAAAAACAGGTTTACACACACGAATTTTCTTATTAGTCAAATGGTAAAGTCTCGATGATGAACGTTTTGCTTTTGAGGAGGAAATTTCTTGTTTTAATCGCCTCTTTCTTTCTTTAATGTCAAGTATAGTTACAGATGAGACGATAAACTGTGTTTGATTATTCCAATCTGCTAATGCATGAAAGTGGTCAAAGATTAATTTCCTCATGTCATGTGTTACATTTAGTGTACAGTTTAACCGACACTTACAGTCAATCGGCTCATATTCTTTTCTACCCACTACCTTCCCTTTTCTAGTCACATATTCTTCACCAGCATTACGTCTCCGTTTGATTTCTGCCCTAGACAATGATGTGCCTATTTGTCTACGCTTCCTTTCCTTTTTTGACTTTTTTTTGGCAGTTCCTATAACTGGAGCTTCAGGCTCTTGTCGTACCACTGGCTCTTGATGATAAGAAAATCCTGAAAAATATTTTTTTGAGCCTTAATGAAGAGATTTTATATTTCATAATGTCTATCAATAAAAAAAATGTAGATGAATTTTTAAATTAAAGTACAATCTAAAATTGACAGGGAAAGAGTGAAGGTTTGGACACATTATAAGCACCTTTACTTTTTTTATCTGTGTAAGGAGTTAGCAATTAATAGACCCTTAATTTCCAAAACATAACATACAATATTACAGAGAATAAATGTATTTCACTTTTTCTCCCTGCCCTTTCAACAGAGATAAGTTTAATACTATAGCTTTTTGTTGGATTACATTACAGCTGCATTGATTCAAGTCAGCAAGTGAAAAGGATTAAGATCAGATCTGATTATGGACTGGAATTGAAAAGAAGAGGCAGAGTTAGTTACTGAAAGACAATCAAGAACTAATTTTCATTCTCCAAAAGAGTCAAACCAAGACTAATATTGTACAGGTATCTGTACTATTAAAACTACAATAAGAAAATACTTATTGTAAAAAAAAAATCTTTGTATTTTTAAGCACAAAGAAAAAAAAAAAGGAGTGAACCCCCCCCCCTTTTTTTTTACCACATATTAGTAGACAGATAAAAAAAAAGTATAGATTATAGATCTATAAAGAAATGCATTAAAAAAAACAACAACTGATTTGCAATACAAATAAGCATGGCAGATAAAGAGTTTAAAAAATGGGGGAGGACATATAACATAAACCTTACACAAAAATCTTTTTTTTTATTTTGTTTTTGTTCTATCTCATTTAAAAGACAATGTCATAGTTTACAATTGACAATGAATATCCTGGATGATGTTTTAACAGCACTTCATTTTATAGGAATAGACAAATACAGTTTCAGGAATTGGTAACAGAAAACTACATCTATAAATATATAAGCTTTGCATGTAATATGATCTACACGAACACACATAGGCTAAAAGCTGTGTTGTTTAATTACTTCCTGGTAAATATCTAAAACTAGGTAAGTAGGTCTATGACTAAAAAAAAATGTGTATCATAATGTCAGCTACTTTTTTATTTATCAAACTTATGTTGTTGCTGTTTTAAAGTAGCATTAAAACTTGTTAGGATATAACTAGCTAACTGGTTTTTAAAAAGAAATATACAGCAGAGATTAAGCCTACCAACAAAAATATTTTACATTAAGATAAATTATGCCATATTATTGATGAGTTGATGGCTCTTTAGTTTAAAATAATAAGTTTCACTGTGTGTTAACTACAATGATTATTGGTAAATTCATATTATATATCTACTACTACACACGCACACACATATATATATATATATATATTTATATATAAATTTATGTTTAGATATACATATAAATCTATATAATAATTAAACTATTGACTATAACTGACATAGCAATTTTGATGTATATATATTAGGGGTGCACCGGATAGCCCTTTTTGATATTCAGCCGGAGCCAGTTATGGCCGGATAGTAAAATATGATATTCAGCTGAAGCCAGAGAACTACATTTCTTGTAAATATCTTGTGTTTCTAAACATTTTGCAAAATTGTTAAATAACATACCTATATTCCTATTAATTTTTTTTTCTTTTATTTACTTATTGTTTTCAACTCTGTTACTGATTGATGAATTAAAGCTTAACAGCATTTATAAACAGAAACAGATAGGTGTTTGTATGTACAACTGTAAAGGGGTGTGTGTGGGAGGGTCAATGTATATATGTAAATGTATATTTAACTAGTTACTAATGTAAATCTCTCAAAAGTAAAGTGCAATCTTTTTTGTAAATTGGGTAGATGTATGTGTTCATGAATTGCAGACCAAGTCATCAGACTTGTAATTATAAGGCCAAGGACCTGTTCTGGTTCTGGCATCAAGGGCTTAATAATGATATTAGCTGTTAGTTAATAGTTGGATGTCAATATTTATTGTTTTAAATTAATTCATTTGTGGCAAAGAATATTTTGTTAATAGTGGGAACATCAAGTATACCTATTTATAGCTTCAACTTTAGATGGTGCAGAAGCATAGATTAAATTGCAGTCTGTAGGCCTACTATTGACTATGTTTAAATCTACAGTTATATAGATATAAGAGCATTGGGAAAGCCAACTCTAGAAGAAGAAAAACTCATCCACATACTCACTACCCAAAAAAATAGACTGATTTTAACAACCTGGTCAGATAGAAGTTGTGAGCCTACATATATAGTCCTAGTGTAGTGTGTATAGTTGATAGTGTAGCCCAACATATGTTTTTTTCCTTGGGCATGATATGCAATAGTGTTGAATGGTAAGGCAAGAAAATAACACATTGGCATGGTCAGTCAAGCATGTAGATCTATTATACCCGTATACTTGTTACAGAGGTCAAGTATTTCTTAACACTCCAGCAAATTTTTTTCTTTGATTGCTAGATCTAAATGTGATTATAATGTAGATCAATTTCTTGTATGCGATTTTAAACTTTACTGTAAGGTTTTCCATAATATAATAAGTCAATAGAATTAAAAATGAAAGAAACTTTCTTTCTAAAGGTTTTAATACAAGGCAAAAATACACACACACACCCATCTTTGTTTTATTTTATTGTGCAAGAATGTATGTAAGAAACATCTCCCTTAATTATTACTGATTTTATCATGGTTTCTGTAACTGTAACAAAAGGGCATGGTAGTAGGTGTGTCGCGTCATGGCCTGATACACAGTGGCTAAGTACGCATTGTAAGTAAAAAAAAAACCAGTAACAACAAGGAGTTACTTGACACTCCCAAATTATTAAGAATATCGTTATCAAATCAAGACACTTAACACCAGAGTAATATTCAAGTTAACACGTAAGGAAAAGCAATTCAATTATAATATTTATATACAGTGTCAGTATGCTAACTTAGAATGTTACCCGTTTAACCATTCTGGCTTAAAAATGATCAATCTCTATCAATAAATTGAGTGTCAAGGACTAACAAAATAATAAAATAAGGAGTTGTCCAGTTACCCACATAGAGGTGTGGCTTGAAGTCAAGCCCCCTAATTAAGATTTACTAACAACAAGTAAACAAAACACGTAAAGTGTGACCTCTAGAGAGTGTCAATATGCTGAGGCCCATCTTATTTGACTTGTGGTCACCTGTCTATCAATTAACTCAATGTGATGGACTAAAAAAATAAAGGAGGGGGGAGTTGTTCATCTCTACCTCTGGAGACATACCTGGTCACGTTGTAGAGGTGTGGCTTGAAATCCAGCCCCCTAATAAAAATTTACTACCAAGTAAACAAACTCAGTTTCCTCATAAGGTGTGACCTCTAGAGATTGTCAATATGGTTACATTAAGCCTACGTCCATCGTATTTGTCAATGAACTCAATGTGATGGACTAAACAAACAAAAAGAGGGTGGGAGTTGTTTACCTCTGGAAATATACCCGCACAGCTAGACTGACGTTTGGTGAGTGTGACGTAGTCAAGGAATATAACATCTTAACATGTTAACTAACCCACTCAAAGGTCAAGACAAACAAAGAGAAAAAATGTGCCAGCCATTGCTGCTCTGTATGTAAAGCGCATTTATAATGTAAAGTTTCATTTCTATTTATATTAACAAGCCTTATCTTTATAATAAAAGATGTTTGGTGCATATTCATATAGGCCCTATTTTTAAGCACAATATTATGTTTTAAATATAAACGTTAATACATTCTATAAAAGACATTAATGGAATGAGGTCCACTTTATATATATATATATTAAATAAGTACAAGGTGTACTTGTAACTATCCAGCCAACTATCCTGCAGTGATATTTGAAATATGGCTGGATAGGGAAAAAGGGTGAATATTCGTCCAGAGCTGGTGCACCCCTAATATATATATGTGTATGGTATACGATATTAGAAACAAGTCTACTTTTCCTGATTAAGTAAGCATTTTTAAAAGATATTTTAATGTGGACTTACATAAATTATAATTGTAGAGATGAAGATTTAGTGTATATAAAAGATTAGTTTGAAGAGTGGGGACAAGTGCCTAAAAATTAAATATTAAACTAGATTTAGTTATCTTACTTTGGCATGATCAGATGATGATTTTGAATCTATCCAATTGTAAAAATAAAATTGTAACGTGAAATGTGACTGTTAGTGTTAGAAGCTAGATTAAAACTTCTGCAGATGAAATCAAATGTTTTTTAATATCTAGATCTATTTCTTCTTAATTCATTACATATTCTTAAGATCACGAAATGAAAAATACCATTGATGCTATTATTGACATTGAATGAGCCTCCTTGTCCCACCATTGGGCCCATTCCTGGTGGACCCAATGGTGGCAAACTTGTTAAATTATCCAAGTGATTATGATGATGTCCATGGTTGACATGATTATTTCCAGCATTGACATGAGTGTGCATAGTGTTACTTGTATTCGTGACTGTTGATAATGGAATAGTAGGATGATGATACGAAAACCCCGTTGGCGTTGGAGTCGGTTCTAGACAGTAGTCGCTCATTCCTACCATAAAGTTGAACGACATTTTGTGCTGCTTAGCGATGCTATTTACTATTTAGACTCTAGACAAGAAAGATATGTTGTTCTGAATTTTATTTTTTAAAAATATCCAGATTCTAGATCTATTTGTTTGGCTTTATTTTCTAAAGGGGGGAAATGCAAGTAGGCTAGATCTAGATCTATCTAGTACATCTAAGATGTCATCTATGATCTATTCTAGATCTCTAGATTCTAGTCTTGATAATTGATATGATATGATTGCAGCTTGGCCTACTTCCTCTTAGTTATCCTAGGGGAAGTAATTTCGTAAATATTGACAAGGAGAAATAACTCAGCTCCCCTGTTGACCTAATTACAATTTTATTTAGATCATATATGTATTCAACACAAAGTTAATATTTGTTTTCAATTAACAAAAACATAATCTAATCATGTATATTTTGTACTTGAATATTTTAAAGATTTTTACATCTCACTATCACAATGATAACGATAAATTCATAATATGGATCTAGATCTACTAATTTTTGCACGAAATCTCTTTTTTAAGAGATAGAAATATGCAGATTTTTCGGTAGAATGTGTAGGTGGCCTACTATTTTCTCCGTATTTTTTTTTTTAATTAATAAAATAGTCTCGTCTTAAAACTTGTTTACGAGTCTAGAATCTAGATCTACATTCTAGTTAGATTTGATTTAAAATTAAATAGACTGAGGTATAGATCTAGACAAGGATGTCAACATGTTGAGTTTTTACAGGTTTATAATTTTTCTACACTCACTACTACTTTAACTTACGGTAGTAGTGTAGTAGTAGTAGTATATATTAGTATTAGTACTTACTTACTTAGTCTTAGTTATAAGTCTTATACTAGCTAGATTGCTGCTAGATCTACTAGTCTACACTACACTGACTACAGTCACTGAGTGATTGATGTTTGACTTGACTTATGACTTATTATATTTATAACTTACTCTTAGTCTTAGATCTATAATTCTATACTCTAGTCTCTACTATAATCTCTATCTAGATCTATGTACTTTACTAAATTACTACTTATAAAAATTTAATTAATATTCTTATATTAAGTTATACTTATAATATATCACTAAATAATAATATCTAGACAATCTAGTCTCTAGAGTCTAGACCTTACTGTCTTTACTTTACATTGATAGATCAATCACATCAATCAATCTAGATTTTATTAGATTTATAATTAGATCATCATCTTAATTAAGTTAATTCTTATAATTATAATAGATCTAGATAAACTCTAGATCTATCTAAATCTAGACAGTCTAGATCTTATTTATCATTTTATGACACTGACAGTACACTAAGTTGGAGTGCATTACAACAAACACACTATAGACTATAATAAATAAATTATGTTTTTTATATAGCACTACTTTCATGCTTATAGCATGCTCAGAGCGCTTTGGTCCAATCTCAGTTGTGGACCAATGGGGGGGGGTGGGGGGAAGGGGTATCTAGGAGAAGGTTTTTCCGTGCTGCCTTCAGGCGCTCAGTAAACACAACTCTGCCCGAGTCGGGTGTCGAATCTCGAGCCCCCTTCATAGGTAGCCAAGCCAATTTCTAGCGCACTTAGCCTCTTGACCACACTTCCCACTACTTCTATACTACTATAGAGTTTAGTTATCATTACTTGGATCTAGATCTCTAATCTAGTAGAGGTCCAGGATGACCATATAACATAGTCTAGATAAATAGTAGAATAGATAGAATAGTTACAGGTAGAACAACTGGAGTTAGACTAGTTAGAGTCTACATTACTCTAGATCAGTAGATGAATAGATCTAAAGTCTCATTATCTCATCTGTCTCTTGATTTTGTCATAGATTTTCCACATTGTACTCATGACAGCATAAATCTAGTTCAAACAGGTTTTTCTCTCTTTTAGTGATCCACCATCTCTTATTATGTTTGAGCCTAAGTATTTAAATGGTGAAACTTTTATTTGGCTATTCAACTATATTATATGCATCATCTCATATTATCTCTACCACAAACTAGTACTTTGCTTTATTCTGCACTAGTTTCCATGCCAACTGCTCTAGGTGCATTATCCAGTATCTAGTACCTTGTCTTCATTTTTTTCCAAAGATGTTTATATCATCAGCACACCTGATATTCTTGTAGAGTTTTCTTCATTATATTATTTATGCTCTAGAAATATGCTAAAAAGTAACATGAGAGAGAATGCTTCCTTGCTGCACTCCTATGGATGTCCTTAAACTTTCTCCAATTTGATTGTTCAGAAGTACTGAACATGAGCCATCATGTTTAAAGAGTTATGTTGGCATGGTATCAATTCTAGGCAACATGTCACCTTTAAGCAATCTTATTGCTTACTCTACTTCGGACTCAAGTCTTGGAGAATGGCAGATGTCTTTGTTGTCCCAGGGTGTTTTGTTGATTAGACTGTAGTTGTGCAATACTCTGTCCACCTTCCAAGTTCATCGTCTTTAGTCAGAAGATATTCATCGTTGTTTTCCATCACTATGATTCTGTCTTGTTTTGTGTTGGTTAGTTTTTCTTCTTCTTCATTCTCATTTTACATGGAGGATTCAGATCAGTATCCTATATCTGAGATGAACCAGGCAGTTCTCCGTATAGTTTTTCTTCTATAGGAGAGTTTTGGGGCTAGAGTCTTGTTCGGGCCTCTTGATATAGTACGCAGCTTTGAAGGACATGGTCATTCCCTGGTGATGCTCCACAAGGGCAGGTTTCGCTAGTCTCAAATTTTAGCTTTGTTGGCTAGTGCTTTTAGTGTTTCATATGCTTTTTTTTTTTGGAATTGACATCTTTCAATCTACTGTCAGTTATAGTGCACTGGTCACTGATCCATTTTTCTTTTGCTGACTTTATTTTCATGCATATTTCTTAGTTCATTGAACTGTATTGTTCTGCCAGCAAGGCATTAACCCAATAGTGCATCTTTTATGTTTAAGTCCTACAACAGGATAATGCATTGGGGCACTAACAACAGTTTTTTAAACTTTCATATACAAAGAGCTTATTATGTCTCATTTTGAATTAGAATTATAGCCTGGTGACTTTTTTTTTTGTGAAAGCCGAATGTGTATTGTTTTTTTAATTATTTTTTATATAATTTTTCAAATTAACAAGCCCATAGCCCCAGTGTATAAGCCCCAAGCTGGGAAAATGAGTATTTTTAAAGCTTTTTTTATTCTTAAGGTATTTCACTCCCACAGTGGCTTCAAACAATTCAACTTTTGAATATTTGATTTTTTCAATTCATATTCAATGCAAGGGTTTGTTGGCTTGTGATTCTTTTTTATCTCAATTTCACAGTCATCACAACCATGTCATGTTCACTGCCTATGTCAACTCCAGGGATAGTTCTGGTTTTAGCTTTGTTGATGCTAGATTTGAACCTTAAAGGAAACAGGATATAGTTGATTTGACTGTATGTTTTATAAACTGGTGCATGGCACATAGTTATTCTGGATGGTTTGTCTGTGAATAGGGGACTAGCTATGTTGAGTTTATAGCAGCTGGAAAAATCTAAAAGCCTTATTACTCTATTGTTAGTTTCTCCTAATCTAAAACATCCAGTGGTCAAATGCTTGGCATCCAGTTTCCTATTATAATAAGGATATCCTTTTTCAGAACTTCTTTAATGCATTCAACTATTTCGTTGTAGAAGCGCTCTAGTACCTCATCTCCATACACTTTTATGCCTTTTTAAATGTTGATTCTGGTTTTGATTGACCCTGAATATTTGATTTCCTTGGTACTTACCATATGTTGTGGGCGTTCCCCTATCTGTAACTTGGGGAGGCGCTTGATGGGAGAACCACAACTCAACACGATATAGATAAGTTGAGTTTAAGTCTCTAATCAAATACATGACTAGATATATTAACACATGGTTATATTGAATGCCTTTCAAATGTTCAAATTCAAATGAAAAAAAAGGGAGTTAAATAAATGTCCCAAAAGTAATGTTCATGTTCAATAATAGTTTTGTTAATTTTCCAAATTTATAACAGACTTTCATGTAATACTTTTTTAAAGATGTTTGATTGTTATAGTTATTCATGAGTAAAGTTGACTGTTTGCTATATCTCAATTTTCTAAAAATTTTTTTTAGTGAATAAACCTTTCTGAACAATTTACCTGTCTATCAAACTTTCCTGTATTTAATAATAAAAATAGGTACAGCCATATTTACACTAACATGCGCGCACACATAATTATTTATTAAATATATTTATTTATATTTATCTTAAGATGAATACATTTCTGTTGTGGGTGATTATAGGTTCATGGAATAATCATCCTATTTAGATATCTGAAGTTTCCTTCAGCTTTGATACACTGATCGCTGTCCTTGTCAAATGGATGGAATCAATCATGGACAGCGCCTTCTTTTGGCGCTGTCACAAGAGACATTGGAAAAGAGTGATGCAGCTGATATCAGTATGGCCCCTATTGTGTTTACTTTAGGTGGAATCATATGCCTTATATTTCTAGTTCTTCTTTGTGTCTGCAAAGATGGGTAAGTGTTTAAGTTTTCATTCTTTGACTTTTATGTGAGACAGTAATTAAGTAAAAAGTAAACTAAAGTGCCATTTTAAGACCTTTTTTGCAGTTTATAGGGCAGATAATGCCAGATGGTTTGAGGTTGTCATGTTTTCAGTACAATGACCAACCACCTTGACTTCCCCTAACTAATGTCAAGGTATACATTAGAGTTGGATGGACTCAATGTCCTCCTAAAAATCCTTAAGCTTATGATCCCAGTCTTCACCCAGATTCAAACCTCTCAGTTCGGAAGCCAAGAGCTCTTCCTCTCAGCCCTCACAATAATATATATAAAGTAAAAATTGAAACCATTCTTACATGTTACATAAAATATATATATATAATACGTTTGTGACCAGACAGGTTTTAAAATGTGCCTAATTCAACATTGTACACTCTTCACCATGAGAATTGTAAATTCCATATTTATAAAAAAAAATTTTCAAAATCAAACAAGAGGATTTTATTTTAAAGCAATTATTTTATAAATCTGATTCTAAGGTTAAGAAGTTTACATGCAAAAATAATTAACGTTTATTGAACAAACAGCTGAATATAAGGTTAGGATTAAATAATGTCATCAGAATATACACACGCAGAAGAAGGAAGATGTAGACCACCAGTAAATATTCAAATATTACAAATTTAAACAAGAAGAACACTATTAGAAAATTGAGTTGTTGTCTATTAGAAGCCACTTCATTATTGCTGATAGTATTTTAAATTCAACCACTCCAATTAATTCTCATTGGCTTTTTTTTTTTTTTCGTTTTTTCCCTTATAAGCTTGTTTGTTTGTTTTACATGTTTCGGATGTTCCTTCAGAATTGAAGATAGTTTACTTCCTAGTCCAAACCTCCTGCAGGACGACGGGGGATGGGAGCGGACAGGGTTTGAACCCGGGACCATCGATAAATCCAAACGACAGTCCAGCGCACAAACCAGGCAGCCATCCTAAACTTGTTCATGTTGTAAGATATTTATAAGGGATGAATAATGTTCATTCCTAAGTTATCCAAAAATGGATGCTGAGAATCTCAATTTTTGCACTACTATATCTGTTAATTTTCTTTTTCCTTTAGTTTTGTTTCTGAGGACCTCATTCTCTGGGTTTTTTATTATTATTATTATTTAACTTCATGCTCTATTTTATGGCACATTGAATTTGTTAAGTGAAAAAAAGTATGTCTCATTCTCTTGTGAGTGCATTTGTCTGTTTGTATTGATGAATTGTGATGTAACCGTAAGTAGGATTGATGCAAATGAGTGGGTTCGAATTTGTGTATAATTATAGTACTAGACCAATCAGAGTTAGTTTGACTAGCTGTCTGGAGTTACACCCTATCAACACCCTTTTTTTATTCAACATTTTTAAAAATATATAGTTGAAGATGAAAATAAGGATTAAGTTATTTGTTACTTTTTATCCTCATTCATAAATTGTCCTTTAGTTCTGCTCATCAGCTCATTAATCCAACATTCCATTCAAATTGTTTACCATTGTCACTTCAATCATCTAACGATGCTCATTCAATTATAATTTGTTTCAGAGAGAAAAAAGAGGAGGACATTTCTCTTCAAGAAAGAGGACAAGTCAATGTAAGACACATTAAAATATATTTTTTGTCCTGTTTGTTGAATATTGGATGTTGTGAAGTGCCTTACATCTTTGTTTTGGCTAATTACATTACATAGGACTGTATAGTACTGTATCAAGTTAATACTGTACACCCCCCCCTTTTTTTTTATATTCTTAATGATAGGACATCTTTGACAAAGTTACGAAAAGGAGATCCTGATATGAAAATGTGTATAATTACAACTAAATAGAAATTAGTAGAACATGTCTCAGTTACTTTGTTTGGCAGTGACAACTAGAAAATAATGTATAGAAAAAAAAATGCTGGTATGAAAGAGATTTAAGATCCTAAGTGAATTCATATTAACCTTACAAATAATGCATGCATGTTCCATACCAAAAACAAAAAATATTGGATTTTCTCAAAAGGAATGTTTATTTGAGTTTATATTAACCTCCATAATGAATGCTGACAGTTTCAATCTACATGTATTGTTTGTTAAGTTTTTTGTTCAATTGATAGAAATAATTTTACTGTGAATGGAAAAAAAAATGTTTTTGAAACATGAAATCACATTTTATCTGATGTATTTCTCTAGGTCACGCCATTATTAGAAGAGACAGAGGAAAAGGTCAAGCCAGCTAATGATGCAGTGACTAACTGGACTAATGGAGGTCCTAAATCTCCAAACACTGGGTTAGAAATGCTATATTTAGCCATTACAAAACTAAATTGTGTTGTTTAATTATCATAGTAGTGTTGATGTTTTTTTTAAGTCAGTGCAGCAATCAATAATAATGCCAACATTGTTAAATGAAATTTCTATAGAAAATGTAAATATGTCACTTTGTTTTGTCATGTGAAACTTGAGGATACTTAAACATTTAAAAAAAAAAAGAAACACATTTTTTTTATCTTCATTGCTTAATTGTAGTGAAATACTTAGGGCCTATCCTAGTGCTGCAGAGGAAATCATCATTCGATTTTCTGAGTATTTGTTTATTTTTCTTATTTTTTTTTTAGTTAAGGTATAAACTGATGGAATATTTTGTAATCTTGTAGCCACAGCAGACAAGCTAGTGCTGGTTCAGTCAACATGAGACCTCAGAGTCTGAGAGAACTTCCTGAGCCCCCAGTCTCCAACCACACCAGAAATACCTCCATGTCAGGGATGGAAATGCCTAGCTCTTCAGTAAAAAACAATGGTGCCACAGATGGACCAGAGTATGCATATCCGCATCATGTTCCCTTGTTCAAAAACAACCAGAACAATCGTGGCTCATCAGGAATGGACTCCAGTGGGGCAGCTAGTGGTGAGAACAAGGTCAAGTCTCATTCCGAAGGATATGACCATTTGGGAGTCAAGTCTTCCAGACCTACTGGTAACTTAATACTATTACATTTTATATACTAATATAATGATTAACTCTCTAAAAATTCTTGTATTAATTTTTTATTGTTATATTCTGTTTCCATAACACCATTTATATCAAAACAGAATCGTAATTTTCAAAAAAGACATTGTAGCAAATATTTATAGTCGAGAGTTTGCAAATGTGTTCAAATAAATATTGTTGGTCAAATGAAAATTATTATCCTACGCAAGTGACAGCCATGGGCTTTTTACAAATTTGTTTTATTTACACAGTTAAAATAAAACTTAAATTTATAATCCCATTTGTTTTAGAAGAGTCTCTATTTTCAATTACACGAAAATAAAGTAAATAATTTTTGTCTCACTTTGTCCTTTGCAGACTATGACACATTTGTTGACCCAGTTGGTGCAGAAGAAGTGGAGACACCTGTATCTGAAACAGGAAGTGCTAGGGATGGCCATTTCTCTCGTTTTAGAGAGGAGATCTATGCGGTTGTCAGGGATGTGGGTTCAAGCAAAAAGCAAAGCTCATTCAATAACTTCATGTCTGCACCATCATCTAGTGGAGTTGATCACTACAGCCTGGTGAGTAAATTCTCTGTACTTGTAAATAACAATCAAACCTAATTCCATTTTTAAAATTTTATAATTAACACTTATTGTCATATAATAAAAATATGTCAAGGTATCCAAACTTCAACATATTGTTTACTTCAGATTTAGTCTCACAACTACTGTATTATTAAAAATAGTCCAGGGTAAAATAATAATTTAATCAAACTATGCAGTGACTGTCATTGAGAAGGTATATTTACATCTTCACTTTATAAAGAGTAGAGGAAGAATTCTAAAACCTATCTGTCCATAAGTTTTAAGCTCTATGTTGAATCTATTTATGTGGATTTGTTATTGAAAGTAATTTATTATCATGTATTCTTTTTTTAAATATCTGTGTTTTCATTTTATTATTTCAATATTGATTATTACAATAGTAAATTCTTTAAAGAGGATTTATGTTGGTTCTTCACCAATTAAAATATCCCCGGCTACATTTGGTAATTGTGTCTATGTCTAAAAGCACTAAATTGTACAAACCACACAACACTATTGACATACCCATAAAACAAGGCAATCGCAATAATTGTTAGGCTACTAAAGATAGTCTCAGGTTCAATTCTTATGACAGCTGGGATTTTGAATAGTCTTCCCAATTGTAATGAGTACATGAATTCTGTTTTGAAGAATAGATGTAGAAGCTTAACAGTCTTGTATAGTGATAAGTATTATATAGTGATTACCACAAATAAATATAACTTCACCTTCTGTTGAGACTATTAGTTATTGAAAGGAAATTTTATAATACTCAGTTATTTTTAATAACATAATAATTTTATAACCTGGACTTTTTTTTTCTTCTTATCCTTGAATTCTTGTTGCATTCTGAAATAAGGTGAAAGATGAAGATCCTTACAACTCAATACTTGATTCAGATGGAACAGTCTCTCCAGCAGCTTCTCGTCTCATCAACAAGCAAAATGCTAATGATTTGGATGACCCTTACTCTACCTGCCAGGATTCTGGCGGTGGATTTAAAAGTTTGATGGAGGAGATTGGAGCAGTTGGGGGTGAGGAGACAATATTTAAATATGATCCACACATCTTAACTGCCAGATATCTGTAGTGTGTAGACTTGAATCATTCCTATTTCCAAAATAACTATAAAAAAAAATTCTAAAAACAAACACAATAAAATTAATGCAATAAATCTATATGACACAACCCTGCCATCCTCCTTTTTTTCTTAACGCGTCCACCCCATCCTTTTTTTTTTTCAAATGTATTCTTTTATTTGATGTCAATACTAAGTGAATGCTCGATACTAAGTGTGTATGCTAAGAACTAGATGTAGATAGCCAGTTAAACTCTGGGCACACATTATCCTAAACTTGCACTACAAGCAATTTTTACTCAATATTATGAAAATGAAAAAAAAAGTCTTGTGCTTGTGACAGGTTTTGGCGTGTGACGTGCGTTTGGCTTGTTTAGTGTCTAGGGGATGATTATTTTTGAAGCTATCACACACCGACCCACCAGCATATAAATCGGGAGCAGGCACGCAGCGAGAAAAGCAATGAAAGAGAGATGCAAAGTTAAAAATTGAAGAATATTTATTTACATAAATATTTACATAGAAGAATAAAAAGGGGGAGTGTTTGCATCAATCTCTAATCAATACTTTATTTAATCATCACTCTTGCACTTAATAAGAGAGTATGTCACTTTTGTCCTCTGACTTAGCTGGTTGTCCTGGCTTGAGGTTCTGCAGCTGGAGGTGGCACTCTAACGGGTAAAGGGTCGCCGGTGATTCGGTTCTTGTGGAGTCTCAATCCAAAGTTCTGATATCTTCGTGGGCACAGTAGGGCGGGTGGCCGGCTACCGTGGGCACACATGTACTGCGGGCAGAGCTGATTTGTCATGGGCAGCGTGGTTAGCAGGATATGTCCAGTGAGTTTCTGAGGGTGTGGCGAAGCTATGACGTCTCGCACAGACAATGAATCTATTGGGGATGTCGTACCTAACAAGTTGACAGGCGGGCTGTCGAATAGGCAGGCAAGTAGAGCCGATAGCGCCAAGTACTAGGTCGCAGTGCTGAATAGCACCAAATAAAGTAGTTGATTGATGTGGAATAAGTAGGCAAGTGATCCGATAAATAGTTGAGTAGATCCCAGTAGGCAGGAGATGATACTCAATGACAAATAGGCAGACATCTGAGGGAGGCTGTGGATAAACAAAGACAATTTAAGACATGTCTCTCATGCATCTTATTGATGCCCTTAACTGAGGTGCATTGGTCAGATTGGAAAATTGCTTTTGAGCACAATTGGGAGATGATGACAAATGGGATTTGGAAAATAGATGGCTGATAGTAGAAATATAAAAATGTACATAAAAGGGGAAATAATATCTCAAATAAGTGGAAAGAGAAAAGAGGGGGTGGACGCTGGTCAGCGACCATGCCGCTATTGTTTACACATGGCCGTCGGCCATAAGCAAAGGAGCAAGCTTGAATGGGGAGAGCGTCCGTTCAAGGGGCGCAACTCTCTTCAAAGTAGGATGACTAAAGGGAAGATAATTCATATCTCTTTTCTAAGCGCAGTCTTAATACGCTAGTAAAATTATCAAGGCGGTCAGCCAAGATAAAGAGAATAAAATAAGATATATATGGTTGCATCAACGATCAATTGAGCAACGTAGCATTAATAGATTAATGCAATATGCCATGTTTATGTTTTCTACTTAGAAATATACACAAAGTAATTAAGATGGAACTGTGATTAAGTTCAGCTTACCACCAGGTATTCCTCTAAGAGTAAGAGTGAATGAAATAATCCAGACTCGACTAGTCAGCAAGAATGAGAAGTGAGAGAGTGTCTGTCCCGCCTTACTCTACCTTGTAAAGGGGAGATAAGTGAAAGCCGTGGCCTAGTTGTCCCCAAGGTGGTGGACTCAGTCTAGTGAGAAGAGGAAAAGGTGGGGCGATTGATGAAATTGGGGAAAGAATGGGAAAATAATTCAAATAAAATAAATAAATAATAATAATTAATGCTGTGATAAAATTGAGTGACTCTGACAGCAAGCTTTTGACTTGTCACAGGGCTCCTGAAAAGCCTTTTTCCTTATTACTTATAGTTAGCTGTTAAGTACGATAAATGTATGGATGTTCATTACTCAAATACCTCTTTTTTTTTTTACTTTCATGTGCGCTATATTTTTATTTAAATGAAATTTTAAACATTTCATTAGGAGAAATTGTTTTATCATAGTTTATTACAAAATTTCATTTACTTTTCTCTTGAATCAGCTAACTCTTTTGTTACCATAATATTTTTAGACATCTTTCACATTGGTTAATGACTTATCTTCAGGTCTATCAATGCAACAACAGCCTTTGCCTGACTATGGAGATAGCAATGATGAGTATGCTATGGTGGATAAGTCTGGCAGAGTCCACAAAGAGGAAAGAGACAAACAGTTCTTGTTGACAAGAAATGAACCAGACGAGGAGGACATACGTCCACCTGAACCTCCAAGGCTGTACAATGAAGAGGTAGACACATTCCAGGTGATCACATCCTCAGGACACAGAAAAGGTGAGCCTGTTTCTAGGTCATCTTGTGACATGGTTACTAAGTGAAAGAGTTAAAATGAAGGTCTTAAGTGTGATTGATATTAATGGCTTGGGTTTTAGGATATCAGGACATCTGAAGGAGAGTGAAAAGGCAGCTAGTTGCTCTGTTTGCCACATTGTATGCCTGACATTGAAAACTGGTTCACTTTAAATAACCTGACTGATAAAGATTTTAAAAAAAGACTTGACATTTCAACTTTTTATAACTGTTAACATTATAATTGAAAAGTATTTCAACCAGTTTAGGTTAAAACTTTTGTTAATATCTAAATAGTTAATTTGTCAGAAATCTAGTAACTATGATCCACACAAAAAGTAACTCAAAAGATAACCATCTTAAAATAAAGTGGCCTCATTGAAATCAATTTTCAACTATGTGACATAAACTGAAAATAATTTAGTTTGTTGGTCTTTTAATGGAGTGCAACCATTTACATGTGAGACAATGTGAGGTTAAACCTTATACTTGCATAGAGCTTCATAATGCATTTATTACAGAAACAGGGGAATTGGAAATCATCTTCCTTTTATGAATTTTGTGTTTCAATGTTTCGATGTCTAATCTCCACACATGTTTAATTTTTAGTTGGCACTAGCTCTGCGCATAGAAATATATATATATATATATAATATATATATATATATATATATATACACATACTGGAACAACTTATAGATTTAATGAAGTGCAAAGTTTTGGTTGAAACAGGGTTGTATTATACAACTATTATCAGCAGTATAAAAATAGCCTAAATCTTTATTATAAGCGCAATAATTATAAAACTATTTTTTGGTATAATTATAAGTGTTTCTATTATGGCAGGTGGCCAAAATGATGACATTTTAAATTTAAAGTTGTTTTAAGTATAGCTTATTTAGGCATTTTGATCAAAAGAAATGTCCCTTGGCTTCCAAACTGGGGGTCAAGGGTTCGAATCCTGGTGAAGACTGGGATTTTAATTTTAGGATCTTTGGGTGCCTCTGAGTCCACCCAACTCTAATGTGTACTTGACATTAGTTAGGGAATAGTAAAGGCAGTTAGGCGTTGTGCTGGCCACATGACACCCTTGTAAGTCATAGGCCACAGAAACAGATGACCTTTACATCATCTGCCTTATAGACCACAAGGTCTGAAGGGGGAACTTACTTTTTTTGGGCATTTTGATCAAAACAAATGTCCCTAAAAAAACTAACTCAAAAATTTGAAGCAATGAGATGTTGGCCATAGATCAGTGAAGCCATCAACAAAAAATAGATATAGATTGAGTGCAACGACATACTTTCAAAATTGATGATCATAGTTTTTACACACATATAAATTTGTCTTTCACCAAAAGAAACCAATTCCTGTTGACCCGGCTATATATTTCTATGTCTATAGCTCTGCAATAATCATTGTGTATTAATTGTTGTCAGAGCACAAGTATTCTAAAGTGACAGCCAGGGAATCGCTAGCCAGCATGACAGAAAGAAATGCTCTCAATCCCTATGAAATAGTCTCAGACCTGCCAGAGAACATGTACGCTACAGTGAGTAGAATAGTGCTTTCATTTGTATACTTAGTATAATGATTCTGAGTTCTGTAAAAACCTTCAGTATTACACATGAGAAAAAAAAAGATGCATAATGTACATCAACAAAAACATAAGTAAATCAACAAATAATGAGAATTTTAGTCTCAACCATATATAAAAAATGTGTAGGCCTATTAAACTATATATGTCTTTCTTCCCTTTCTTAATAGACTGTATTTTCTGACTAAGGAAAAAACAACTTTTGCTGTATATTTACTTGTATATTATATTGACTGTTGATTTAACTGTATACTTTTTATTGAAATAGGCCAACTTTGTAGCATGTGGATTGTAAATGCTTGCTCTCATGTGGCAAAATATGTAGGTCACAGCTGAGAGGCTGTGTAGCCACGGGAGATACTACACTCCTCATTAATCTTCAGACTCAAAGACAAGCCTTATTAATATTATTATTATACCTAAATGCTCTCGGATGAAAAGATGTTAATATTTTTCTTTCCTTGTAGGTAGAAGGTGGTTCTGGGGATGGCGTTGTTCTGAGAAATAATACTGCAGCTTCCCACCCTGAGCAGAGGCTAAGTCAGCTCAGTGATACTTACGCTGAAATTGGTTTGTGCCTTTTTTTTTTAATATTGTCTACCCTTTTTAATGGGCTATTTGAAAAGTTATGTCACCAGTTTTAAGCCTAATCTTGTAAATCATGTTTCTGTGGTGACAGCTTTTATTTTTAGCCAAAATATTTTGAATAAAAATGTAAACAATTTTACTGCATAGTTTCCTTTATTATCTCAGGAAAAAAAAACACCACTGATACCAGTACTATGCATTTTCTAAAACTTATTATTTATTACTCATGTATATTTCTCATGTAACACAGTATAAATGAAAAGGTTATTGTTTTTATCTTGGTCATGTTAATGTATCTCTTTTAAAGCATAATTAATATGGTTGTTATTATGTTTCTTGGTCTTATCAAGGTATCTCTGGAGGAGGCCTGAGTACCAGTGTGATCAGCAACAGCAGTAGTGTTGGCGGCAATAACAACAGTGTCAGCAGTGGGGCCCCTGTTCCTCCGTCTCTGGACTCCCTGCACCTGATGACCAAGTCGCAGACTTCAAGTGAAGGGGATCGCCTCAGCGACCGGCACCTTGCGACTCCAGAAGACACAGGCCTGAACCTATTAGATGATGATGACACAGGGGAGGACACAGAGGATGGCTACAGCACCTTGAGGAGAAGTGACGGGTTCTCCCCGCGCAACTCTGCTCTTCAGAGCAACCCACTTTCACTACTTGCCAAAGAAGGCTCAGAGGAAACGTCTGTAAATTTTCAAAGAGTTAGGAATGACATTGATAGAGAGACTGACAATGATCCCAACTATGAAAGTGTAGATGAAACAAGAGCCAAAGTAGCAGCTCTGAGAGCCCAAGAGAGTAATGCAGCAGGCTCTAAAACCACCGAATTCAAATTGGGCTCTTTAGGCAACAATACTGCATCCAATAATGTAGCTAAAATGCCAAGGCGTAGGATGGATCATGACTATGAGGAAGTCGACATAACACCACCTTCCTCACCTTTAACCTCTCAGCGCATAATTGTCACATCGTCCTACATGAGCTCTCACATATCGTCTTCATCAAGTGTCACCACTAGCTCAAGGACATCTACATCAGTATCATCCAGTCACCAAGAGGACAATCCTGCCATGTACGAATCTCACATGTATGAAGAGCTCTCTGAAGTCAGGGCTAAAAAAACTGATATGAACAAACCCAAGAAAGCCCCAGGGCATGGCAAATCCAACCAGGAGGACAAGAAAAAAGGAGGCGTAGCTGACAAAAAGAAATCAGCCAGTGGGGAAAAGAGAAAAAGTGAAGCAGAGGAAAAGAAAAAAGAAAAGAATGAAGAGAAAAGAAAGAGTGGCTCGGATGAAAAGAAGAAAGAGGAGAAGAAGAAGTCAGAGGAGAAGAAGAAGCACAACTTAGAGGAGAAACACAACCATGCTGCAGGCCACAGTAATGGTACGAGACTGTAAACTTTATCCTCATGATGGCACTAGACGGTAAAGGTAAACTTTATTCCCATCATGGCACTAGACTGTAAAGGTAAACTTTATTCCCATCATGGCACTAGACTGTAAAGGTAACCTTTATCCCCATCATGGCTTATCTCTAAGTAACAACACATCACTGTAAAGAATCTTGGGCTCTAGATCAAATGTATAAAAAGAACATGTGCTCAAAAGTGCCATTTTAAAACAAGAAATATGAATGCTAGTCAAGCTTAATTTCTAATTGAAGTTAACAAAATAAAGGTAAATATAACTGCTCAAAAGTACTGTCATGATCTATATCAATAAATGTTAAATTGATAAGTACCAAGTGAAAATCATCTCTCTGGTGGGCAAGACGTTACATACTTATTGTTCTAACAGCCTACAGGACATCTACATTTTTTTAGAAACCTATATGAATGAATAGTTTAAAAAACCAATTAATTAAATATTGAAATTGATAATTAAAATGAGCATCAGTCACAACCATGGTAACATTAGGAATACTATTGATAATGATCGACTTTGTACCTGAGGCTTAACAAACTTTTATGGGGCAGTAGGTCTACACTTTAATTACTTTAGTATTATACATTATAGTTACCTCCTTTCTCTCACTTTTAAAGACTTTTTTTTAGTTTCAAATCCCAACCTTCATTTGGATTCAAACTTGTGACTGGCCTTTCCTGTCTTCAATTTTTATAATATTTTTTTTTCTCATTAGCTTATGCTTACTCTGTAAAGTATTCTCATCACGCCACTTGGGAATATCAAAAGTCAAACGTTGAATAAAAGACTTGACTAACAATTGACCCATTCATTGATAAATAATTTTGTGCTAGTTTTGCAATAGGACTGAGTTACCTCTGACAATATTGTATTTTAGCTTTATTGTTGTTGGTATAGATGTTATTATTCTGTACATATCTACATGTTTTTTTTTATTTCTGTGTAAATGCATTTAACTTTTGTATAATCAAAATTTGTAATGTTACTTATAGGGCTTCAAGCAGATCTATTTCATTACATATTTAATTGTAGTTTATTGTATTAAATGTATTTTTTTATTTAAATTTTTTTGTCCATTCCAAGATGTTTTAGACATTTATTTTTACATGTAAAATATTTTATTTAAAGACGGAATATTACCTACATTGTTGTATTGTACAAAATATTTGTTCAAAAATAAAATAGTTTGGAGGAATTTTCTTACATTAAAAAAAGGTATTGATGTTTATGAATAACTCAGCCCACACGTGACATTGTAGGATTCACTCACTTGCTCATATTAAATTCTTCATTTTTAAATGCCTAAGCAACTTTTAAAGACTTTTTTTCTAATTTCTAATTAGCTAAAAAAAATCAAAATGTGAATTTAACAGAGATCTATAGAATGCTCTGGAGTTTCATTCGGAGCATTGCTTTATTAAGACGTGTCCGTAATTAAGATATGATGACAGACATTCGAGTATGTTCTGTGTGTAAATACTGTACAGGACCCTGCCTTGTATATTTGTTTTTATCACATTTTTATTTTATACTGAATTTCAATAAAAACAGCACTTTTTGTTTCGTTTATGTTCTGCATGTTTCTGTAGCCCAAATTGTTATCCACACAAGCCAACATTCCCCATTTTTTTACTTACCTCCAGAGTTGTTATTTATTTATTGTTTAATTTTCATAATTTAAAAATCTGAGTGTAGATTAAGTGAGAAAAGAAAATAATGAATGTTTCGAACATTAAAAATCAAATGTACAATTTATTTTTTAAAATAAAAACCTAGCTTCTCCCCCCCCCCTTTTTTACATCCCTCTTAGATTTTTTTTTTCTATCTATATAGCTTTAGAGAAGACAACAAAAACGTTAGTGATGTGACAAAGTTTTGTGTGAAGTGTGGTTGAAAAACATTTTGTTTGACAAAAAAAACATGTTTTGTGTTTTTAGTGGGAGTGTTCTCTGCTAGTGTAAGCGTGACACTAGTGTTGAAAATCACAATAGTACTTTTTACTGGACTTTGGTTGTTTTGAATGTATTAATGTTGTTTTTACAAGTAGCCGTATTTTTGCTTTTTTAAGAATCAAAAATGTTTTGGCTTCATTGTGAATGTCATTTCAAAGTATTACAACAAGCAGTTGTGATTGTGTTATGTTGTGATTGTGCTTTTGATGCCAAGTTGATCAGTTATGTCAAGATTGAAATATCACAGATATTGAATAATGTTGCTAGAGTGTCACTTGTCTTTTTTGTTCAGCTTTACTCTCTACTCCTTCTATTTAACAAGTTCTACTTTCTACTTTTTCTCTTTCTACAGTTCACTTACTACTTTTTTGTCTTCTATAGTTCTACTTTTTGTTTCTTCTGCACAAGACAAAAGGATCCCACTTGGATCAGCCCAGAGAATCTCTTGTCATCACTACATCTTTGCTAAAAAAGATGTATTCTTGAATAACTAAAAACAAAGATGTATTCTTAATTTAATAACACTTGCTATAAACAAAGATGTATTCTTTAATAATTGTCTTAAACTTGTGTTCAGTCAATATTTTTCTGCTTAAACAATTTCACTTAGTGATAAATATAGAGGGTAGAGGTCCCTCTTGTCTCTAGCCATTGACTAGCTTGGTTGTTATATGGACAGGAAAATTTACAATGATCTTGACACTTTTAAATAGATTTTTAATTCAGCTCTTCAAATTTGGAGTAAAAAAAAATAGTCTCATCTGGGTATTAAAGCTCAATGCTTAGTATTAAGTCTAGCACTCTCACTACAAGCACCATCTCTTGCTCTTCTCTAACATGTTTAAAGCACTGTCTCTTGTCATTGGTTGCTCTTCTCTAACATGTTTAAAGCACTGTCTCTTGTCATTGGTTGCTTTTCTCTAACATGTTTAAAGCACCGTCTCTTGTCATTGGTTGCTCTTCTCTAACATGTTTAAAGCACTGTCTCTTGTCATTGGTTGCTCTTCTCTAACATGTTTAAAGCACCGTCTCTTGTCATTGGTTGCTCTTCTCTAACATGTTTAAAGCACTGTCTCTTGTCATTGGTTGCTCTTCTCTAACATGTTTAAAGCACTGTCTCTTGTCATTGGTTGCTCTTCTCTAACATGTTTAAAGCACCGTCTCTTGTCATTGGTTGCTCTTCTCTAACATGTTTAAAGCACTGTCTCTTGTCATTGGTTGCTTTTCTCTAACATGTTTAAAGCACCGTCTCTTGTCATTGGTTGCTCTTCTCTAACATGTTTAAAGCACTGTCTCTTGTCATTGGTTGCTCTTCTCTAACATGTTTAAAGCACCGTCTCTTGTCATTGGTTGCTCTTCTCTAACATGTTTAAAGCACCGTCTCTTGTCATTGGTTGCTTTTCTCTAACATGTTTAAAGCACCGTCTCTTGTCATTGGTTGCTCTTCTCTAACATGTTTAAAGCACTGTCTCTTGTCATTGGTTGCTCTTCTCTAACATGTTTAAAGCACCGTCTCTTGTCATTGGTTGCTCTTTTCTAACATGTTTGACATGATGAGGTATTGAGTGATACAGAGCCCTAACTTTCTAAGACAATGTGTGAGCTGTCAAGCAGCTACTTAAATATTAAATGAAAATGCCATTCCATTGTTTTGTTTGGACTTGACTTTGTGCAATATATCTACATGTAGCATGACTGGGAGTTCATTTTGTCATAATACAAAATGTTTGCAATATTTGTGGTGGAGCTAGATCTGCTGATTGTAAAGGCTTCGTAAAGTGTACAATTTTTAAAGCAAACATTTTTTTTGAAGCATACATTTATTAAAGCATACATCAACTATATGAGAAATTAAACCAATACAAAATTACAAGGTAATCTCAGTACATTGTCATTGAAATGCTAATAGTCTCTACTTCAGAATAACTTCTTATATTGTCAAATCAGTCTTAGACTTTATTTTTCTCTCCCTTATCTAGTAAAAAAAAAATGTATTTATGCACTATCTTTACAAAATGATTTTGTCTTGTCTGTGGGACTTTCTTCTTATCAGTGCAAGAATGTTAATTGGTTAAAAGTAAATCATTTGTAAAGTGTTGATTGATTCAATGATTGATTAATAGCAAAAAAAATGTTTTTATTTTTAAATTTAGTTATTTCATTTGTAGATATGCTCTGCTACAAGCATGTTATTATTACTCAATTGTCTGATGATTATATTTGTTATTGGTGCTACTCTAAAGGAAAGACTAAAACCTTGCTTTACTATATTCAATATACTTTGTTCTACTTTCTTGTACAGTGTATGCACATATTCTAAAAAGCTCTGTACAGTGGATAAAACCTGGCATGTTTTATTCCCGTAGTTTGTGTTTTTGTCACTATACAAAGTTGGTGCCTCTAGTAATATTTATTCCGCTTGCCCTGGTGTTATGTTGTGTGTAGGAGCAGAATAGCACACTCAAGTAGAATTAAGCCTTGTAGGTCAGATCTCATATGCTCTGCTAGCAATTAAACACTAGGGAAATAATTAGGATTCAAATGTCATAGACTGTAGTAGTTGTCACTTATGCTGTGTAATACAAATAGTATGCTAAAAGTATTCTCCGCAAACCTTCAAAACTTTTTTTTTAATTTAAGAGGAGACCAATCCAATTTCTGTCATACTTTTGAGTTTTTTATAAAAGAAAAAAAAAAGTATCATTGTTCTCATTTTGGCCTTTAAGATAGAATTTAAATAAGAATGTGTTGACTTGCTCTAACTTGTCCACACTCCCCAAGAGACTAATAGTGAACAACATAAAAAAAAAGTTTTTTTTAAAAGATAAGTCCTTGTTTATGTAGTTGATGACTTTTTGTAAGCGCAAAAAGAATCTTGGCTAATTAGGTGTTGTATAAATCTACTCAGAGTACATACAATTCTAAAATGAAATAGAAGATTCTGGTTTGGCAATAGGCTTAAAGATTCAGACCTAGATGACGGTGCGCAAAATGTTCCTAAACATCTATTTATTTATTTAACTCTTGAATATATAGATTGTCTAGACCTCCAGACCAAATTTAATTTTAAGGAGATTATGTTTTGAAATTTATAACAGTCAAACCAGAGTTTTTCCCTGTGTAATTAGGGAATATTGTTTTCCCAAAGATATACTTAATTTGTCAAATTTCTAGGAAAATTGTTAGAGCCTCTTAAAAGAGGAATTGTATAAAAAAAAAAGAACTAGAAAATAGAAATGTGAAAACACAAGAATTCTTAGGATTCTTATACTAAAAAACAGAAACAAGAATTTTTAGGATTCTAATGTCTGTGGCACCAAAGTAGACACACTTGAGCTCATTATAGGATTGAGTTGAACTAACACTTAACACACATTTTTTAGTTTATTGTCATTTTTTTTTTACTACTAATATGAGTTACACTTGGTGTCAACTTATTCAGTGTAGGCTGAACTATAGTTTTGAAGTATTGGACTTGTTAGTGTCTGAGTATACAATTGTCATAGAGCAGACATTTTATTCTTGGTTTTTGTTGATCAAAAAATGGAAACAACTTTGTCACTAAGGCTAAAAGTCCACCTGAAGCTACTGTAAAATCCCAAGTACACTTGTAAACTAGGAATGCTACTTGCAGTATTTCAGTTTTCACAATTTTATTTTAATAATTTTGTTGTTTTGTTTCAAATCTTTTGTTGACCTTGGTTTCAAATTTTCCTTGACAGTATTCATATTTATACAGTTTTTTTTTTAATTATTGATTTTTAAAACTATATCTGTAGTTTGTATATAATGCTGTGAACTATTAGCCTTCTTTGTTCTCTTCATTGGCTTTGTATCCTTCTATGTTTGACATGAACTAATAGTTAATCTTCCTTAGGATAAACATGTATTCACAATTAATGTAGCTGTTTTATTTCAAATATATTATTTTGGCTGATTTTTCCTAGAGGTTATCTCCTGAATCCTTAGTACCGCAAGGCAGTAGAGTTTTTATGTCGAAGACCCTTCTTCTTGTATGAATAGCCTTACTAGGCTGATGAGCTCCATCTGCCAGAAGCTCCCGGTTTTGAGGTGTCTGGTATCTGCCTTCACTCTTTCACCTGTTAGTAGGAGCAGTTTTGCTGAGCTTAATATTTCAGCTACTCAAGCAGGCCAGGTGCTCTATTTTGACCAACTATAAGTAAAAGGAGTAAATGGGGGGGGGGGGGGCATTAGCCTTTAGTTCAGTCTGTTAATGAGGTGTTTTTTTTAATCAAGAGTTAATTATTAAGTAAGTTGATGTGTCAGCTATTTCTAGAAATGCCTGATAAATATTAACATGCCCTGCTAATGTTCAACAATTTTATTTGCTAAAGTTTTCTAGCACTTATTTCTCAGTCTTGCTTTTTTCTTTTTAACAGTAATGGAAACTTTTTTTTTTTAAATAATCTACAGAGTTACCAAAATCAAAACATTTTGTCATTTATTCAATGTAAGTCCTATTCATAGTTCCATTGATCTTCTCAATAAAGTAAAATTATATTTGTATACTTTCTGAAGGAAAATATTTCATTAATGTGGATCATTGTTAATTTCCATATTGTAATATTGTACACTATTTTGTTCTTATTCATCACTACTTCTGGCATAGTGACATTTTTCTAAACCTACGATGTATGTAAACTCATTTTGTTTTATTACATTAGGTCTGTCTATAGTCTATACATTGTTACTAATTTCCAACATTCTGAAACAACAAAGCATAAGGGTTGACTACTGGCTGATAAACTACAATCAAACTTCACTATAGAGCTTGTTAGTATTGATTTTCTTGTATTCTGGACTACAGTAGCAATATTTTATTCATACTCCTCTCTCAGCTGGGACTGAAAGATGAACTGTAAAATGAAAGCAGCGTTTTTATAGATATTTACTTTTTTTTTTTGTCTCTACAAGTACAACTGAAACATGTTAATATTATATACTTGCCATTTTTATTGTAAATGAATTTAGAGCATTTTTAAATCAAAGATTTATTATTTAATTTGCTTGCAAGATATGTAGTTGTAAGGTGTATATGAGATCGTTTTCTTTTTTCATAATTGTTTTGGTTTACATTTGATATTTAGACTAACCATTTGTTTTATTTCTTAACTCAATGCATCTATAGACTTTCCAGTAGATCTGACATTAGCCAGTTTATTTTGTATATTCAAGATATTAACCTTACTATATGCATCAATGTATACATGAAAACATAAGTCAGAAAATATGAACTTGTATGTCTGCAAAAGTTTTTTGAAAGCATTAAACATAGACTCAAATTCATTTGATTTTTGGCTGTGACTTACAGAATTGTAGTGCAACCTTATCTAATTCAATAGTATAGACCAATCAATAGCTGCCCACAGGTTGCGATGTCTAAGGTCAGTGTTGAGGCCTTCTATAGCAATTGGTTTTGGCATGGTGGCTTAGTGGGAAAACAGTTGGCTTCCAAACCAAGGGATCTCAAAAAGCTATGAGAACTGGTATTTTGAATTTCTGGACTTTCAGGATATGAGTCCACCCAACTCTAATGGGAACCTGACATTAGACATTGGATAAAGTAAAGTGATTGGTCACTGTGCTGGCCTCATGACACTCTTGTTATCTGTTGACCATAATAACAGATGACTTAAACTCATATGCCCATAGATTTCAAGGCCTGAAAAGGGTACTTTACTGCATTTACCCTTTATTTTATTCAATTCAATGATACCTTTGGAACTTGTTTAGTCCAGTTAACCTTTCCATACACCACTATGGGAATGTTTGCCAACCAGAGGCACTGCAGTTCTTTGTTAACACATTAGGCATAATTTGCATTCAAGTTTTATTTGTATTCTAAACCTTGCTTGTGAAATAGTTGTTACAATAGTGAATGTCTATTCTGAGCTGCAATGACAATATTTTGTAAGTAGGCCTAGATTATGCTGGAACAGTGTTTCTAAAGACATCACATCTTTTGCTCACTCAATACTGACTTGGACTATTTCCTATACACCAGTTTTGAATATAAGGTTTACCTTTGTCCCTTCTTCACACTGAGCATATTTTTTTTTAATTCAATTTCCCACTGATCACACTTGTTAGTTCTCATATCACTTCAAAATATTTGTTTTATTTATTACTTAATATTTTTTAGTATCTATTTTATTAATTCCACAGCATTCCAAATTTCTTTGTTTGTTTTGTTTTTTTGGTCATGTTAGCACAAATTTGGCAAAGGCACAATTAATTTATGAAATATTTTATTTATACAAAATATTTATTTTTAAAGAAAATGTTCACATTAATTTATGGTTATAATTAGTACAACATAGAATAATCTTGGAACTATTTCTTACTTTTTAGATTCAGGTAAGATGATTTTTTTTTAAATAACTATACTCATACCATAATTTTATTGACATATTATCTATGATTTATTTTTTATGACATTCTTCTCACCATATTTGGTAATGAATAAAAATAACCTAATCTAGACTAGCAGCTAATGATAAACAGTTTAAATATTTGCAATTTTAATGTTGAGAAACATTCACTTGTACCAGTAGCATAAAAAAGTTTTTTCAAAATTTACCAAAAATTCATGTCCTAATTTTTTGCTTAGTGTTCTATTGTAATGTTCATTTTTACAAGCAAAAATTATAAATAAATGTTGCCAGGAATGATTGATTTTTATTATTTTTTTAAATACATATTTTTTAACTAGAAAAAACACTTAAATGTCTTAGTTTAATTTATTGTTTAAGTCTGGTTAAAGTGCATGAGCTAAAAGATAATTTTCTTGACTTGTAAATTCAACCATTGTCTTCAATATGTTCAGCATTTCTTTGTTTAATATGTGTCATTTATCATGTATAAAATAAAAAAAACATTCTTACTGTAACACATTGCGTTGGACTGAAACAGTGTTCATCAGATTTTGATACCATATGCTCCATACAATTGACTAAAGAATGGCTCTTGAATGTTTGACATCAATTATTTTTGCAGTCTGTAGTCAAATGGTTCCCTAAGTGTGAAGTGTTAATGACTTTAGGATAAGTAAAAAAAAAAATATTTTGTCAACAAACAAAAACTGGCTAGAAGTCTGCTTTATTATAATGTTGTGTTAAGGGATGAAATCTCTCATGAAAACCTTTGCATGTGTTAAGGGATGAAATCTCTCATGAAAACCTTTGCATGTGTTAAGGTATGAAATCTCTCATGAAAACCTTTGCATGTGTTAAGGGATAAAATCTCTCATGAAAACCTTCACATGTGTTAAGGTATGAAATCTCTCATGAAAACTTTGCATGTGTTAAGGGATGAAATCTCTCATGAAAACCTTTGCATGTGTTAAGGGATGAAATCTCTCATGAAAACCTTTGCATGTGTTAAGGGATGAAATCTCTCATGAAAACCTTTGCATGTGTTAAGGGATAAAATCTCTCATGAAAACCTTCACATGTGTTAAGGTATGAAATCTCTCATGAAAACTTTGCATGTGTTAAGGGATGAAAGCTCTCATGAAAACCTTTGCATGTGTTAAGGGATGAAATCTCTCATGAATAATAAGCCTTAAAGATATTTATTAAAACATTACAACACACAAAACAAGCTGTATTCTTTAAAAAAAAACAACTTTATTTACATATAGTGAACATTATAATTACACCGGACAAATGACTGATTGCATTGATTGGCAATGTTTATAACACTAATACGCAAAGATATTTCTTACAACTTACAGAATCAAACCAACTAAACATTAAATTTTTAAAAAAAAATCAACAATTAACAAATCTCAAGAAAACAAATGTCAAATTTAGACTAAATAAAAAAAAAAAAAGACCATCTCTAGATAGTGTGAAATGACTCCCAAAAGGAATATAGCATCCATTATGTTCACATGGTGTAGCCAAGGGATGCAGAAAATGAAAAACATGAGCAGCTCCTCTATACTGTGACTATTGAATATTAGACTCTAAAATATTTTTTTGGCTAGAGTACCATCAAGGAAAGGGCTAGAAAAGTTCATCTCATGAAAAGTTTGTGGACTTGGGGGGAAGTAAAAAATTCTTGTTTCTAAGTATAATCATACAATCTTCATCGCTCCCTTAAAGAAGCATGTCAGCTGTAATCAATGAATGCCTTTTAATAGTCATTAAATTAATGATGGTTACTTTAATCATCACATAACATTATCTACGCAAAGGTCAGAGGAATAATTTAAAGATAATTTTTTTTTTTTGCTTTCTAAATTCTGTGAGCAATATAATCTTTAGCTACATTTCACTTTCAGTCTTACATTCACTCTAACATTTATTTTGTCATAAACAAATCAGCAGGATACTGAATAAAAACTATAAGTATAAATATATAAAAACTAATTTGAATTCAAAATTCATGTAGAGTAAGAATGAAAACAAAAAGAACATAAATAAGTGCAGATGCACCTAGAGGATCAGACAACAAACAGGAAAACATATTCATTGCATGGACAATTATTTTCTGTCCACATTTGAGTTAAAATATTATGTACATCATATTATTATAATACAAACAATAGATCTTATCACAGCCTTGTGCCTGGAAAGAAAGACAACTTTCAGAATCAGTTCTAGACACAACCAGAGTAGCATACCAAGATACCCAACACATTAACTCAAGGCATATTTTAATTAAAACTTTGGTAAATCAAATTAATGCACTATAAACGATAAATAACAATGTATTATAAGGCCACAGTTACAACATGGTCAAAAGTGTCTAATGAATAAATTGGTGAGGATGATTGCTACCTGCCAATGAAGAATTCAAGGGAAGAATGGAATAATATGACATATTGTTCTGATTCTAAAAAAAACCTTAAATTCTAAGTTTTACAATAATTGGTGTTTCCACACCAAATTGAAACAAAAAAGAAACTTGTGCATTAGAAAAAATACTAGTCCATAACAATGTTTTACGACTACATTGCTAAGACTTAATGTTTCATGAGAGAAGGGAAGTGAAATGGTCATGGAAATCACTTAATGAAACCCAACTCAATGTGAACTTGTATGCAATACTTATATTACATGAGGCTTTTACAAAATTGATAGTATCTGGTTATCAGTTGCATAATAATGTGATGTAATAATACTCTGATCTCAATAATTCACAATGTTTTTGAAAGATGATCTCACTTTAAAATGAAAAACAAACGAGCCCAGCAGAAAAATTGCTTCATTGCAATGCATGTTTATTTGGTACATTAAAATATTGTGGCTCCTATTTGAGAAATAATGGAAACACCAAGAAAGATTCCTTTCTAAGACATATTCCTGAACTTTAGAGGCATCATGAGTCCATCACTGAACATCTCTCCATCTGATAGTGTAATCCAGGCATTCAAAAAGAAAACCATATTTGGTAAAGCCAATGTCTGAGGAACTTCATAACATAACCATTGTCACCTCTAAAACCTGGAAGGCAAATGGAGATAATCAACCTTCTTTTTTTAAGGTCAAGCAGTTTACCAGGGCAAAGGCTCACTGCTGCCATTCAAGTATTAAAGCTTCAGGAGTAAACCTTGAAGAAAATTAAGGTGTGGAGCTTTTTAGGTATAATGAAAGCTCAAACAAGCATATTACAAGTCATCAGTAAAATGATCTCACAAAGACCTTTTCACTTCATACAACTGGCTGTTATCTAAGCTTCCAATAAATTTGACCAATACATTAAACAAAATTTAAAAAAAACAACATATATGTTTTTATACAGAGGCATTTGTTCATAAACAACAAACACAAATTCATTGACAGAACATTTTGAGGTTAAAGAGTTAACTAATCAATTTGTTTTGTACAGTTTAAATGGTAGGTGAATGAATACAACTTTTTTTGTTTCTTAATCTATTAACACAATAAGCTAAAATATAACTTTTGTTTTCCTAGATAAAAAATGTTGAAAGCATGTATCAACTCCATAATGTTGGCTAGTAGAGAACTCAAACACAGGACAAATTTAATAATGAATAATTGAATTCCATCTTGACTCAGGGATTTCAATTCCCATCTCATCTAGACAACCACAAGCATTAACAGGATAACTTTATAAGGCCTGATCTTTTACTTAACATTGAAAATCTAAGTCTTCATCTCATTTCTAGAAAAACTGGTTTACAAAGACACAAGGTATTTCATAGTAAAAAAAAATTAAAAACAAATAGTAGTGATAATATTGTAATAATAAAACACAAAATTAGTTTCAAACTTTGCGGGTAACACAAGTCCTATAACTTATAACTACATCAAATTCAAAGAATTGAAATAAAATTTGACCACAAGCAGCACATTGTGGCAACTAAAGAGTTAAATAAACATCCAATAATATTTTTGACATAAATTCAAGTATATAGATCAATAACAATATTGGTCAGTGACATGATGTCATATAATTTAAATGAGATTCCAAGAGAATATTTACTCTCAAAATCCTATTTCACAATCAAATTTATTTTTTTTAAAAATGGTCTGCACAACACATCAAAGATTTTACACCATAAATTATTCAGACTGATTTAGATTAATACATCTTCATAACATGTTTTTAAGGCAATTAGACCACAAGCATTTTTAATTTTATGTTGTCATGGATAATGTCATTACTTCTTTTTTTACAGCACATGCAAAAAAGTATATAATGTTATATAAGCTCATACAAAAATACATTCTGAAAAAAAAAATGCAAGTTTTATTATTTTTAATAAATAAAGGTTTTATAAAACTGAATTATTAGTTTTACACAAGTACTCATTAGCAACA
This sequence comes from Biomphalaria glabrata, assembly GCF_947242115.1. Lineage (NCBI taxonomy): Eukaryota > Metazoa > Mollusca > Gastropoda > Planorbidae > Biomphalaria > Biomphalaria glabrata. The sequence continues at coordinate 17,605,305 of NC_074727.1, forward strand.
AAAAAAAAATATATTGCCTGCTTAAACAAAAAGCATGAAGCATTGATACTGATGAAGAGATCAGTTTTACACAAGTAAAAATACAAATATGTAAAACCTATTTACACAAATAAAAACTTCAGGAATTCAGAACAAAATGTAATGTAGACTGGATAAATAATCCAAGGATTATGGAGTGTAGTAATAGGTCAACTCACAGAAACACCCAAAAGAGCAAAGACTCAAAACAAAATTAACAAAACATACACAACTTTCTGTAATCATTTTAAATGTGGATTTTGAAAAAAAAAATTAAAGTCTTGTCTTATACCAGAAGATGAATGTAAAAAAAAAAATATTATTATAACCACAGAATTGGACGGTTAGGACCCTAACATTAATACAAGAATACTACCCATATTAAAATTTGAGATTGATTTACATCTATGTATCTCCAAAGCATGTATAAAGCACCTAAAAAGTAATGTACTCAAAAATATGATTGTATTTTGGCACTAGAGACTAGCACTTTCCAAGTTACTGTTAGCAAATTACAAGCTCTTAAATTATGCTTCATTTTAAGCAATTACAAACTATTAACACAAATCTAAAGTAGTTGTGTTTTTTTTTCAACATTATAATTTTTTTTTAAATATTATATTAATAAACATGTATGTTATTTATTTCCTCGATTAAAAAAAATATTAAAAGAGTGCAAAAAAAAAAGCTTGTCAAAATTTGAGTAAATAGGAATAATAGTTCTGCACAAATATTATGCACAAATATTAAGGTCACTTGGAGAAAACTGAGATTGCATGTTGAAAATGTAAAAAAAAAAAAGTTTAGAAAAAAACAACATTTGAGCAGTACAAAAGGTAAACATCCCTGACAGACTTCATAGCCACTGACATATTAATGAACTATATATAACATTAACAGCCAGTGAATATCTACAAAGCAAAGTATAGACACTAATTGGGTTCAATACGTTTGGTCTGATTTGTTACAAAAAATTGCAAACTTTTTTTCACAATAATTTTATTAATCACCATATATTACAAACAAACTGGTGATTTAATGTTTAATTAATATTTGACTAATGTTTACTAATGAGTAAGGAGGCACTGCCAATGTTGTTGGAATCATGTTCCAGAGCTGCACCACAACCTGATTTCAACACATTTCACTTATTGACTAAAACTATTTAGACATTTATTATAAAAAACATAATAATAAGCATTATTATCCTGAAGGTCATATGATTTTCTTAAGTTTCACAATTTAAAAAAAATATGAAAAGATTTGAACTATCTCAGCTTTTCTAGTAAAAAACTTTCACAAGTTTGATCATCTGTATGTCAGCTAACACCCTGTTTGCACACATCTTGTCACAGATGGTTGTGACTTGTTAATCTTTCTACAATCAGTGCAGTCCAATGTTAAGTAAAAAAAAACTTTTATGGTGGTGTAGGTCCATTATCAGGGATTGTGAGGTCTACATTAGTCCCAAGTATTAGATGTGGATGTTTGCAGTCTAATATATCTTTATGCTTTTGTTCCAAAGGTTGATCTGTAACAGAAATCAAATAATTAGTTTCTTTTTAATAATGCTGTGACAAGTACTTTGCAGATAACATTGATGGCCTAGCAGGGACAGAAGAAGAACTAGCTGACCTGGTAATGCTCATTGACAAAAAAACAAACAAATTATGACCAATAGCCAACAGGGCTTTAAAAGAGGCATCAGTATTGGAGGTGAAAAGCTGACTAGTGTTAACAGCTTCAAATACCTCAGAGCTATTGTCTCAGATGAGGGAACAAAACCAGAACTACTGGCCGGAATAGCACAGTCCACAGCAGCCCTTTCAAAACTGAAAATGATTTGGAAAGACAAGGGCATGGCCCTTGGCACCAAAATCAGACTGATGCGCTCCCTGGTCATGGCCACATTTTTATATGCTTGAGTCTTGGACGCTGACTGCAGAGCTAGAGAGGAGGATCCTAGCAATGGAATTGAGATGCTACAGAAGGATCACTTTCTAAGACCGCATCACAAACCAAGAGATTAGAGACTGGGTTACTGCAGCGATTGGACCCCATGATGACCTGCTAACTATTGTAAAGAAACGCAAGCTTAAAATATATGGCCATATTACAAGATCCACGGGGTTCACAAAGACCTTCCTTCAGGGAACAGTACCAGGAAAAAGAAGAATAGGCAGACAGAGAAAACGATGGGAGGGCAACATAAAAGAATGGACAGGCCTACCATTGATAGAGGTATTAAACAAGGCAAAAGACACGGAGGAATGGAGAAAGACGGTCAAAAAATCTTGCTTGGTGCCCCAACGGTCCAACAGACTAAGGGATAGGTAAAGGTAAAGGTAAGGACAAGTACTTAGCCTTAATAGTCTAGTCCAATACTTAATAGTCTAGTCCAATACTTGCAGTAAAAAATGTGAAAATACAATTTTCTCATAAAGAATATATATTTATTTAAAAGAAGCAAAAAATAAATAATGCTAAGGCCCTCTAGATAATTTATCTGGTTCTGTATAATTTAAATTCTGATTAAAATGGGCACTCACCATTAAATAAATGTTTAGCCAGAAATGCCAAGGAAACATTCACACAAGCAGACATTGCCAGCTTTGGTGCCAAAGTGTAGCAGACGTCTAGTAAGCGGCCTAAAAGTTGGGGCACAATGAACTGAAAATCTGTCATGCTCTGATGGCAACCACCCCTGAAATAGTTGAAAGTAATATGTTAGTAAAATTAACATCCAGGTTTACAGATTTTTGTAATTAGTGACTTTATACAAATTGCTATCATTTGAAAAGTATTTCATAGATTATAAAAAAAATTATTTGTTTTAAACTCATACTTATTGTTATCTATTCATTTATTTGTTTGTTGTTAAGCAATGTCTGGTTATCAATTGGTATGGATCCAAATATACTTTCTATGTGTTCACTTATCTTATTTCTTTATTGACATACAACTTTCTTTATAAATGCAACTAATTTTAGCAATTAAATAATCTCTAATAATAAGGTCCTTCACCTTTAAGGAACAATGCTATTGAAATGCACATTAAAAACTTGGCAATACTGCCTGGCTACCAATCAAAACTTAAGAAACATTGATGAATTGACCTACTTAAGGGTGATCATTGGTCTGTCAGATGACTCTTTGGCCTTCTGAAACTTTATCATCCGGTTCACATTTCTCTCCCATTGAAAGTCTTCCATATTTAAAAGCAGACATGGTTGTTTCACTGACCTATCTATAAAGTCATCAAGTGGATGCATCCAGCCATCCAAAGAAATGCCAACTCTAAAAAAAATATTAAATAATAGAAACATATTCATCCACATCAAACAAAAAGTTCTTATTTAAAATGTTGCATTGTGTAGGGCAGGAATATCATGTGAAAGCTGTGTAAACACTACTTGCAGCAGAGACTGAAATGATGTAAGGATGATATCAAGGACTGCACCAGACTATCCAGGGAGGATTTCCAGATAGCAGCAGAGAGACAAGAAAGATGACTATAAAGTGTTGGCTTAAATTCTTCCCTGAACGTAGAATAAATGAATATGATTGTGTGTCAGATATAAAGAAGACTGTATCACTAAACTGACATCCATTCGACTCATAAAGTCTGTGTGTCCATTGTTAGAGTAGCATACAGAAAAAAGCAAAGCTGTTTGATATGGGACACTGGAACATGACAAGGACTATTGAGAAGAGAAGTTAAAAAGAAAAGTATAAAAACTAAATTGAATTATAACTGAAATTCATATTAGCAGCTAGGTGCATTTAATTTCCAAAGATGACAAAATAAAAACAAAAATATGAAAAAAAAATATTTATAAAGACAACAACAAACTAAAACTGGAGAAAGGCTTAGAAAGGACAATGACATACTTGAATCGTTCATCCACAGCCAATGTGGCCAGTGTTGCTGCACCACCAAAAGAGTGACCAATAATTGCAACTCTTTCTAGATCTAATCGATCCTGTAAAAAAAGAAATGTACACTTAAACAAAAACCATAAGTGTATTTTGATTATTATTATCTTAACATCATAAAAACAAATGCTCTGCTGCTGGTTGACCTGGAATATATATATATATATATATATATATATATATATATATATATATATATATATATATATATATATATATATATATATATGGCCTAAATGTTTGGTGGACCACAGGATGAAAAACTCTGATCAATAGCATCACCCCTACCTTGAATTGATTTGTTTTGAAGGCCAAGTCCAGCTTGTTGTAGACATGGTTTCCTTGGGTCATGTTAGTCAGTTCATCCAATACTTTACTGATTTCTTCAGTCCTATGATACATCTGTCAAAGTATAAACTTTGTTTACTTAACAAGGCATAGAGTTTATTTATATTAATATTTACAAAACAAAATTCTAATTAACTTATTTTTGTGGATAATTCTTGTTAATGGAATCATATCTTGTTTTGGCGTCACATTTAAGATTATTATTATTATTGATTTTTTTTTCCAGGATTTTTTTTTTTTAAATGTACAGTAATCTTATAATAAGTAATTCATGTATGAAGCCAAATAACGAATGAAGATTTAATGATGAATGCTGAAATATTCAATCCATTTGTTCCCTAACCCTTGAAAGTTTACAATTAGATATTTTTTTTATTGATTGTTGTGTCAAAAAAAAAATTCCTGTAAGAATGAAGTGATGAAGAGGAGAAAAAAGATGTCGTTATGAAATCACATCTTGTCTTAGCTGTATACAGGTTTAATGTTAGGCAGTCAATTGACTGATAGTAGAAAATATAACTAAATCTAATCATAAACATTTTTTAAAAAAATCAAAATATTAAAAAATCCTTTAAAAAAAAAAAAAACAAAGCTTATCTAAAGGGGAAGAACTCTGTCCTTAAAACTATATCTACCAATAATGTACAAGTTATTTTCCTTATTTGATATCAAACAAAATAATTAACTACCAATCATTAATTGACTAATTGAGTATTTTTGTTTCTTGATTCATGTTTTGTTAAGTACAATAAATAATTGTTTAAAGTTTCAACTTGATCAGAAAATGTGTGAAGGAAAAATAGCGTTAACAATTATTTAAGAAGACTAATGCCAACAATTTTAGCCATATCTGTGAATACCAAAGTATTAGTTTCCTAGTTTCCCTTATTGCTATTAAACAAAATAATTAATTACCAGTAATAAATTGTCGAATTGGTTACTTTTTTTTTATTGATTCATGTCTTGTCTATAACAATGTATAATTGTGCAAAGTTTCAAATTGATTCGAGAATGGGTGTGGTAGACATAACATGTACACCCTTTTTACCAAACAGACACACAGACAGACAGAGTGATTTAATATAAGCTTAGTAATAAATATATGAACGCCTAGTAATTAGCTAACCAACCTGTCCATTCCTTAAATTGAAGTCATCCCACACTTCTACATGCTTAAATCTTCGCCATTCTTCTGTACAATTGCGGGCATTGATAACCGACCTCCTGTTATTCTGATGCATTTGTTTGACCCTAGCCCCTCGTCCACCTTGGCTTTCTGTGTTCTCTTCCTCATCTACATAGAACTTGACTCTTTCCTGCTCTACCATGTCCAAATCCTCATTGCCATCTGTAGCCAACGCAGTATCACTGTGTGAGAGTCTAAGGTAGTGTTCTCTGATGTTGACTGTGCTGTTGTCCTGAAGGCAAAGAGTCATGGAGGCAGAGCCATCTCTGTTAGAAGAAAATAGACATAGCAGTGTGAGTCTGAACAAGCACTATAAGGATACTTCCTTTGTTAGTAACAATAAAAATTAGCAATCTGTTGGTAGGTACAGAGTCTTTTGTAAGCCTTAAAATACAGCTTGTATCATTAAATCAAAATCAAAGAGAAAATCCATGACATTAGATATACAGTGGTACTTTGGTATTTAAAAGTATCTTCTGAACTCAAATGATTCAAAGTTCAACCAATGTAATGAGCCCAATATATTGGCAATCTAGCCAATGCCAGTTCTTCTTCTTCTAGCCAGCTTTTTGCTGCTGAGCTGTCAGCTCTTTTGCAGACTGTGCCAAGGAAAAATAGTGTGCTGTTTTCTTCAGTTGTTTAGCACTGCCGTACAGGGTGTTATGTTGGGCTGTAGTGGTAGTAGGGTCTGCCTAAGGTGGATTAGGAAGGGGCATTCAAAAAGGATATGGTTTACAATTTCATAAGGGTGGGCGCAGTGTCTACAAAGGGGAAGTTGTGTGGAATTTATTTTATTGAGATGGTAACACCCAGCCTACTCTAAATGCCAGTTAAGTACATGCACTACCACTGCATTAATTAACCACTTTTTATCTTAAATCGCCGGTCCAAAGAAAGTCATCAGTGAACAGAAGGAGAAGAGAAAGACAGAATGATTATTAAATTGAAATAGGAAATAATTGCTAAAAATGAAGATGTCATGCATTATTCAGACCTTGCTTGCCAGTAAGGAGTGTGTTTAGTTTTAGAATATACATATTACACAATATCTAGTCTGATCAATTAAATCACATTATTTCTTATGGGAAAATTAGTTTCAGTTTTCAAATAATTCTGGAATGAATCATTGTCAAGAACCAAGGTACCAATGTAGTAAAGTTCATTTTTTTAAATTTAATTATCAATTTTAATGTATTGATGAAATTACATATAATTACAATTTCCTTTAAAAAATCACACACAAAAAAAAAAAGGTTTGATATATACAATATACAAAACAAAAAAAAACTAATAGAATTTACAAATTTATAAATTCTAAAAAAAAATTGGAAATACATTTTCCTACCTATGTTCAAGTGCTGCAACAACATAACCATACGAGGCCAGCTCATAGCAATAAGTTGTCAAAGTGGTTCTGTTACCACCAATGCCATGAGAAACAATTAAAACTGGGAATTTCTCTTGACTCTTCAGCAACGGTGCTTGCCATAAGACAGGAACATAGATCTCACCTGAAGAGCAAATGTCACATATCAGCATAAAACTTCAGGTGATACGTAAAATAAAATCAGGGGGTGACACCCAACTGGAAATTAATTGCATTTAGCTAAAGCATACAACTTTTTAAACTGAAGTAAGTGACTATAGCTAGATAGCCAAACATGTGTTGCACATCTAATATAAAGAACTAGATCTTATATACATATATATATATAATTTAATGTTTTAATTATTTAATACAAATGTCCAAAATGTTACGTGCTTTAAAGGGAAGGTGACATTTCTTATGGACGAAAAAATTCTGTTGTACCTGCAGTGGTTCCTTAAGGTGTTATTGCCTGAAGTGGTAACATATAAGCAGTCCACTATCTATAGACCTACAATACTTCCAAAGGCATGCGTCTCAAAAAACCTCTGACAACAAGTCCAACTCCAGCCTTTGCATATGGCTTACATACTGGATCCAATGAAACTTAGAACTGAGAGAAGGAGCTGTAACGGCAAGCAATTGGTGCCTGAACCAGCAAGCTTTAGACAAGAGGGACTCATTATCCTTGGCTGGCTAGGAGAAGGAAAACTCTGATTCCAAACATATGCTGCCTTGCATATGCAAACATCAGAATGGCTTCAGGAGTCTATCCTGAATCTGAGGGAAAAAAATAGGAGCCTTAGCCTGCCTGCAACACTGCAGACAGTGCTGTCCTAAAGCTGATCCCGAATGGTAATGCCAGTAATGGCACCTCAGCCACCTGCATTTACTTTGGAGACACTACCTAGTTGTTTGGAGAGAGAAACTTCTTACTGTGGGGTGAGGGGGAGAGAGAGGGAGGGAGAGAGAGATCTATACAGTCTAGATCTATTACCAATATATCGAGATCTTGTAATGTCATTAATTTAAAATCGATTCAAAGATTTACCTCCAATCAGATTGGCCAGTTTTCCTAGCATCTTGTTTTTCTTCAAAAAGTAGATGTATCCATAAGCATAATGCTTTCTTGGCAACCATAAAGGCCATTGCTTGTAGCTCTTCTGCAAAAAAAAAAATAGTTTAATTTATAAACATTTTTGTTTTCATTTGAAACAAAGCACTAAAAGTGAAAGTCATGATATACTGAATGTACTGATGTAGATCTTCGATCTAGACTTTAAAACTAGAATAACTATACTTTCAATAACCCATTATTCCTGTAGGCCTAAAACATAATAACATCAACTGAAGGAATTTATCAAAACTGAATTGGAAGAAATTTCAAGAATTGATGATGCAATTTATTCTTACTATACTCCTACAGCTATAATGCAACGGCCATATAGATATATATAATATATATTATAATATATATATAATTTTGTACACAAAGTGAATGTACACTTTGGTTTCTTATAGTTATAATGTTTTTTTGTTTGGTGTAATGCACAAATTGTAAGACAAATTTCCATACAGACAATAAAGATTATTATTATTATTACAATATTATATATATATATATATATATATTATAAACAATTTGGACTAGGGCATAGATTCGCGCAAATATGCATATAGGCTTAATGTCCATTGTCTAAGTTAAAGGCAGTTAAAGCTGACATTCAAAATTAAGGATCTTAAGTTTCATTAAGTCTTTGCACCGTAACTTTGAGATAAATGGATTGCTGGTATGCGCGCTGGACTGTCGTTCGGATGTTTCGATGATCCAGGGTCCATACCCTGCCGTCGTCCTGCGGGAGGTTTGGACAATTAAGTACGTTGTCTTCAACTCTGAAGGAACATCCGAAGCACGTAAAACAAACAGGTGTGAGACAGAAAATGACAGACAAAAGAAAAAAAAAAAAAAAGAAGAAGCAATGTGGAAAAAAAAAAACAGAAGTAAATAATGTAAGAGGGTTCTTGTACAAAATATGCTAGATGCTAGAGTCTCTCCTAAACGTTAACAATAGACATCTATATTAAAATATTTCCAAGGCGCTAAGCTGTGATTATTACCACTGCCTTTTGAATCGTAGGCTACAAAAACAAGATATATAGAGCGGCCCACTGACCTATATTCCTTCTCCCCATCCCAATAAGTTATCCCGACTGCAGCCATCAATGCAAAAGTAGCATCCTATTTTTCACTTTACTTTTTTCAGGCCACACTATTACAGCTATGACCTACATTTATAAACTTCTAGATCTATTTTAGATCACAGTACGGCTGTTACTTTTGGCTAAGTGGCCATTGGGACAGAGAGGATGAAAAAACTAGATTTACAACTGGTTGAGCAAGTGCTTTAGGAAAAGGTTTTATTGACTTAGCAAGAAAAAAACAGCTGGCCAAAACAAAGATAACTAATTGACTTGTAAGCCTCAACGGCCATATAAAACAATATTAATATGATGTTTTCATCAAAATGATATTAAATTAGCGTATAAAAGAGAAAACTTCAAATGATTTCTGTTTCTTCAGTTTCAATATAGTAATCTCCGTTTTTAATATCTATAAAATTGAAAAATAAAAATTGCCTTTCACGATGTGATGTCATAAGCTCGGCCCAACGCAGTGGCGTAGATAGGGTGGGGGAGGAGAATTTGAAAATGAGTGTTTTTTCACATTAAATATATACCTACGCAAAATGCAGGGGCCCCCAAAAAGGTCAAGCCCCCCCGGGTCACCAAATGATGGAAAATTCCTAGCTACTCCCCTGGCCCAACGCTATTATAGGCCTACTTCCTGGCACTACTCAAAGACTATCCTTTCAGCAGAACTAGCAGATTATCATTCCCACACGACTTTGATTCCTAGTATTACTTTCATTAAAAAAAAATAATTAAAGCGGAAATAGACATTAGCAGATAATATTAGACGATTGTAAGCCTTTGGCTATTTGAAGACCTTTAAACTGTGCCTCTTGGATATAGGATTACCAGATTACACATACACATACTGCGTATATGTTCGTGTTGCAGACACAGACTGAAGACACAGCCTGCTTATATGTTCATGTTGCAGACACAGACTGAAGACACAGCCTGCTTATATGTTCATGTTGCAGACACAGACTGAAGACACAGACTGCGTATATTTTCATGTTGCAGACACAGACTGCGTATATGTTCATGTTGCAGACACAGACTGAAGACACAGACTGCGTATATGTTCATGTTGCAGACACAGACTGAAGACACAGACTGCGTATATGTTCATGTTGCAGACACAGACTGAAGACACAGACTGCGTATATTTTCATGTTGCAGACACAGACTGCGTATATGTTCATGTTGCAGACACAGACTGAAGACACAGACTGCGTATATGTTCATGTTGCAGACACAGACTGAAGACACAGACTGCGTATATGTTCATGTTGCAGACACAGACTGAAGACACAGACTGCGTATATGTTCATGTTGCAGACACAGACTGAAGACACAGACTGCGTATATGTTCATGTTGCAGACACAGACTGAAGACACAGACTGCGTATATGTTCATGTTGCAGACACAGACTGAAGACACAGACTGCGTATATGTTCGTGTTGCAGACACAGACTGAAGACACAGCCTGCTTATATGTTCATGTTGCAGACACAGACTGAAGACACAGCCTGCTTATATGTTCATGTTGCAGACACAGACTGAAGACACAGACTGCGTATATTTTCATGTTGCAGACACAGACTGCGTATATGTTCATGTTGCAGACACAGACTGAAGACACAGACTGCGTATATGTTCATGTTGCAGACACAGACTGAAGACACAGACTGCGTATATGTTCATGTTGCAGACACAGACTGAAGACACAGACTGCGTATATGTTCGTGTTGCAGACACAGACTGAAGACACAGCCTGCTTATATGTTCATGTTGCAGACACAGACTGAAGACACAGCCTGCTTATATTTTCATGTTGCAGACACAGACTGCGTATATGTTCATGTTGCAGACACAGACTGAAGACACAGACTGCGTATATGTTCATGTTGCAGACACAGACTGAAGACACAGACTGCGTATATGTTCATGTTGCAGACACAGACTGAAGACACAGACTGCGTATATTTTCATGTTGCAGACACAGACTGCGTATATGTTCATGTTGCAGACACAGACTGAAGACACAGACTGCGTATATGTTCATGTTGCAGACACAGACTGAAGACACAGACTGCGTATATGTTCATGTTGCAGACACAGACTGAAGACACAGACTGCGTATATGTTCATGTTGCAGACACAGACTGAAGACACAGACTGCGTATATGTTCATGTTGCAGACACAGACTGAAGACACAGACTGCGTATATGTTCATGTTGCAGGCACAGACTGAAGACACAGACTGCGTATATGTTCATGTTGCAGACACAGACTGAAGACACAGACTGCGTATATGTTCATGTTGCAGACACAGACTGAAGACACAGACTGCGTATATGTTCATGTTGCAGACACAGACTGAAGACACAGACTGCGTATATGTTCATGTTGCAGACACAGACTGAAGACACAGACTGCGTATATGTTCATGTTGCAGACACAGACTGAAGACACAGACTGCGTATATGTTCATGTTGCAGACACAGACTGAAGACACAGACTGCGTATATGTTCATGTTGCAGACACAGACTGAAGACACAGACTGCGTATATGTTCATGTTGCAGACACAGACTGAAGACACAGACTGCGTATATGTTCATGTTGCAGACACAGACTGAAGACACAGACTGCGTATATGTTCATGTTGCAGACACAGACTGAAGACACAGACTGCTTATATTCCCAAGTTGCACACACAGTGTGCTCATATGTGCATGGTACATACATAGACCGCTTTTTTTTTTACCCATGTTACACACAAACAGACTAGTTATATGCCTACGTTAGTCTCTAGATTAGTACACAGGAAAAAGGAGGGTTGAAAAGGAATATTAGAATAAAAAAAAAATTAAAAAGAGATGAATTTCGTTTGTAGAGCGGGACAACTGGGGGGACACTTCTCCCAGACAGATAACAACGTGTTTCTTACACACTGGACCAGAAGTCCAAAACACACGGAACCTGCTATAGTAGCAGGGGGAACTGCTGTAGAAAAATAAATACTAATAGCTAGGTGCTGGTGTTGTTTTTTTTTTATTTTTAGAAAAAAAAAGATAATAAAATAAAAGGGAGGAAGAAACCCTGATATTTACAACTTCATTAATGTATACTCATTATTATTCATTCCAACCATAAATTAATAATTTGTTGAAATTTCCCAAACATTTTTGTTATTCTCTTGCATAATGGTGATTCAGATATATGGCTAACAAAAGAAACGTTTCCAAGTTAAGGTTATAGGTCACACAGTGAACAATGCTTCCACTGCTCCATGACAGCGACTAAACACTGCTGAGCGGCATAAGGATTACTGTTGCGTGTCGGCATTTCATTAGGTAAGCTTGAATGGCATAGTGCCTGAGAAAAATATTTTTTTTTCTTTAAAGATTCTCAAACCAAAGTCCTCGGAACTAACCAACCAGCCGTGAAATATATTATTTAGCTTACTTTATACATAACAATGTAATAAGTTTTTGTGAATTAATTATTGCAAGGAGGCCTAAATTACAGGTGAATAAAGAGTAGCGTGATAGAGCTATGTAGCCTAGTCAGAACCTTGTCAGCCTAATCGGAAGCCCAAACCCCTAGCAGCCTAGTCACAAGCCCACTTGGCAGCCTAGTCACAAGCCCACTTGGCAGCCTAGCCACACCCAGATCCCTTGCAGCCCATTCACAAGCCCAGATACTGGCAGCCTAGTCACAAGCCCATATTCCTGACAGCCTAGTCACAAGCTCAGACCTCTGGCAGCCTAAGTTTGTAAGACTCTAAACTTCCTAAGTTAAAAACGAAGTGCGTGTTTGTAGCCTAAATGTTTTAAAATGTTCCTTCAGGGTTGATATCTACTCCCAAATTCAAACCTCAAGCAGGACGACGGGGGATGGCAGCGGGCAGGGTATGAACCCGGGGCCATCGGGACCGCACGACCAGGCAGCCATTCTATTTTTGTGTGTTGGGTACTGATACTTAAAAAAAAAAGATTGAGAACCGCTGGGTTTCGCCAATCCCTCAACAAAGAGTAGGGAAGGGGACGGTGGTTGTAAGAACCTCTTGAAAGCTAATCTAATCTATTACGTCTCTAACCAAGTGTAGACAAAACAATTAAACAAGCATAAAGATTGCTCTAGTTACAAGAGAAGGGAATGGGGGAGGGGGGGGGGCGGAACGTTTTGTTACGTGTCACTTATAATCGATGAATTAAACGGAAACCTGTCAATATTTATCGGTTACCTAGCGCTGTAAAGGTCATGAGAAAATTCGAAGGAAAGAAAAAACAATCAGGGCAACTTCACCCAGTTGTAATCATTAAAATGCCACGGTTTTACTTGTCTTAACTCGGTCGTGGTTAAGGAATATGCACTCGTAGCGTGCTCGTTATAATTAATGCAGTTCCAGATTTATGGCAGTGCGTCAACCCAGGGGCCTTACCCTCCAAAACTATAAAAAAATATGCATATTTATAAGCATATTAAATATTTTAATTTTAATAAAGTAAAATGATATTAAATTAACAAGCTCTATTTCTTTCCTCTAAAAATAAAATGCTTTTATTATTAATGTATGCATTTTTATTAAAGCTTTCGAAATGTAAAAACCTCCACTTACTTAAATCCAGCCCTGATCCCAGAACATAGTATGTCACACAATTAATCACAACTTAAGTTGAGCAGAATGCTATACTAAACTTTTCTGTAGATCCTAGATCTAGTTGGAAAGCACTTGTCTTTCATTTTTAGAATCCTTTTTTTTTTTTTTCTTTCATTCTGTGGATCAAGATCAATGGCATTGCGTGGGTCTGCGGTTTGTGAATTCAAATGAAGTACAGGAAAGGAAAGAGGAATTGAGAGTTGGAACGAGATATTTGACTTATTTCCATAAGATTCAATTCACGTAATCATTCTCAGACATACATAGTAAGAAAGATTTTTTGTCGTAAAAATTAATGCATTTCATATTTATCTTAAGTTAATGTTTAACTATGTAATGTAAAACTATTCCGAGAATGGTTCAGTCCTAAAGTAGACACTCAGATTTGTACACGAGATGTGGGAAAACCTGGCTACTTCTTATTAACTGATACACATTGGTGAAAATAAAAATGATTGCTAGTTGTTACTGCATACAGTAAATAATAAGTAAACAGCCTAGAAGCAGGCTAACGCTTCACCTGCTCTACTGATTTTGAAGTAAACTTACTCTTAATCCAAACTTACAACCAGGGCCGGCCTTAGGCATAAGCAAACTAGGCAGTCCCATAGGGCTTCCGATTGGTGGGAGCCTCGCGTAGTACTAAAAACAATTCTTTTTAGAGAAGAAAAAGCAAAACTTGTTCCTAGAGTTATTGCTGGAGTACAGTAGATTTTAAATAAATTGCGTAATTTTATTTTTTCGCGTTTTTTTTTTTTATTATATTGTTCTATTTCATTTGGGGCCACCAGATTCACTTCGCCTAGAGCCTCCGATTATCAAGGCCTGCCCTGTTACCACACACAGCCCCATGTAGCTAATTGAGATTAATATGCGATAGTGACATTAGACCGCTGCCCAGTTTCAATACAAGTTTGTGATGAAAAGGAATCAAAATGAACTTTTCAATCAGCTGATGAAAAATAAACATTTAAACAAACAAGTGACAAAGTTACAACCTGCGTAACAAAAACAAAACGCGAGTCATATATAGTTCTATGTGTTTGTCTGCTAATATTTATATGGAACAGTCCTTAAATACTTAAAATATGCTACCGATACAAGAAGCATTCTGCAGTAGCACATTATCTTATTGTATATACATGGTTCTGTATTCTTCAACTTTCAAAGAATTGCAATATATTTTTTAAAGCTTCTAAGACGAATATGAATATTCAGTAAATATATGGAGAGAAAAAATATCATGAATCATCTTTAAAAAAAACAAACTAAAAACAAAACAAACAAAAAAACACGTACTGTGCGCCTGTGCCCATTATTTTGGGAAAAAAAAAAAGTTGTTGGATACAGCTTCAGACATAAGCTATTTTTGAGGAGCAACTGTAATTCAAGGAAACGCCGAGTTGATCTCCCTTGGCGTCACGGCAACAGGAGGTCAACAAGTCCCGAAAGTAGTCTACTTCTACAAGGGAAATAGAGCGTGAACATGTCTGCGTATATCAACTACAACTTTGATTTTTAATACTGAAAATACAGCAAGCTATCAGCAAACATTCTTGGAAGGCAACGTGATTGAGGAAAAGTAGAAAAAGTTCCTTTCAAAGGGCGGCACTTAAAGGAGGCATCCGAGACGCCTTAGCATCATCCTCATTACTCTCTTCACCAGATTTCCTTTTTTAACTGTCTTAGTTTCTAGCACGTCACTGGCAGCCACCAATTTTCTATTTACATACACAGTGGGTAGATACATTGAAAGAGTACAGGTTTGATGTTGGTAAGTGCATGATCCCTCCATAAGTACACCACGCAAGTCCCACTTACGTTACACAATCTTCTCTTTTCAAGAGTTGTCGACGCTAATGTAAGGAGACACCTTTACATAATCAGTTGACTATGACCAACTTACTTAACGATCAATGGCTAGACAACCGTGAACTATGTTTCGTTTCTATTAGTGTGACGGTCAAGCCCTGGTTCACGTGGATGAAAAGAAAGTTCCCATTTTCAGGTCACAGCGTAGCTAAGGTTCAACGGAAAAGTCAAGAGGTCGAAAGCTATGTTTGACTTATAGTGATTTGAGCATTTTGTTTTTCATAGCTGAAACAGGTAACCGCAAAATATAGGAACAGTTTGCCAGAATGTTTGAATGTGAATATGAAACTGATATGGTCAAACATTACGGGACTATATATACTGTGATGTAATTTAAATAAGTTGCAATACAAATGAAAAAAAAAATAAGAGAAAAGGGGGGGGGGGCACCATGTTAGAGAGATTTTTATTAGACCTACGTTTAAACGAACTAGTTATGTCAATTATCCGATCGTGTCAATAACCGATTTGTTGGTCCCGAGCATCTTTCTATTAAAGATTTTCACAACAAAAGTGTATCACAAGTTTATCACAGTTATCTGCTCTTTGTCTGCAGTTAACGTTCTTTCAAAACAAAACAAAACAAAAAAGATAACAAGATATGAAGAAATGTGGGTGACGATATAATAAACCTAATGAAGAGCATCAGAAAATGAAAGGAGGAGTATTGGGAGAACTAAAACTGCCTCTAACAAAAGAAGAAAATAAACAACGAACTTGACCGTGCTGTAGCCTTAAAAGATTTTTCGGACTTTATGTGTAGCCCGTGGATTATGAATAGTCTTCAACGTATCCAGCTGCATTCTTCGTCCACCCACTCCGAACATAGTGCTCCAATTAGGGCGTGATGACCTTGTGGTAAAGAGATATCGGGGTACTGAACCAATGGTCTCAAGTTTAAAATCTGGTAAACGGGAATTATGCATTCTCCTAATTAAATTGGCTAGTCTCCAATCTGCTACACAAACGAAACCCTCGGATACAGTTCAACTTTACATTCCAAATCCCAGTATGTGGACATGTAGGTCTGGACTCGTTTACGTATTTAGTATTTGTGGTAATTTCTGAACGCCTCGATAGATCTTGATAGACCTTAACATAAAAAATGACACACAAACCCAGCGTTACTCAAACTGTGGAGTGTGTCTTCCCCCCCCCCCCCCCCATTCCAAAACATATTGTAAATAAATTAAATATATATACACAAAGAGGAAAATAGCTGGCAGCAGATGGCCTCTGGAAGAGACAGTTGGAGAGCTCTCACAAAGGCTGCAGGACACACATTTGAGACCTCAAAGGAATGCCATTATTGAAGGCGTTGAAGACGGAAAGAAAACTTAAATAGACCGTCGGTGGACAACGGCTTTGTCTGCACGAGATGCGGAAGAATATGCAGGTCGCAACTGGGTTTACGTAGTCGCGTAGTCACTGAAACATGGAATCGAAGACATTGCCATTATTATTTGATATATAAATAGATATTGATAAGTTTCTTCTCTTTTTCATACATTCTTAAAACCCTGTCAGAGGCAACTGTGGAAGCTTACAGAGGGAAGGGGGCGTACGAAGATTTTTTTGTCAAAATGAAAAAAAAAAAGAAACGGGAGGGGGGGGGGGCAGGAGCCACTGATAAATGTTTGAGAAACACTGACCTAATATATTTCATTGCAAACGACGACGAATTCAAGATCTAGTGTGTGACAGGCTGTAATGGAAAGTCTAGAATTGAGTAGACGGGGATCTATGAACTGTGGGATATCACACAAGTGTTCATCGCGTTCCCAGCCGACTTCATCGTAACAACAGCTGACTACGAGGCCGCGGCCTTCAGACGGCTGTGTCAGCGAGTTATTTGGGGCGGTGATTAAGTGCCTATAAAAAGGAGAGACAATGCCTACCGGACAAGGACGATTCCAGATTTATCCAACTTTATTCTACTCCGACATTTTTGGCTCAAAATCAGCGGTACCGATGCTACTATTTAGTATCAATTAATTATCGACTTTTTGTAACACTTTTAAAACGCTTCATGTTGGTAACACCCAACCAGTATTATTTTGTTTTGTTTTGATTGTCTGTCCGTCTATGTAGTCACGTTTAAATTTCTAAAAAAAAGTCAAAACAAATGTAAATGTTCACCTAGCGACTGAGTCATGCTTGTTACTAGACTACTTCAGAGAGCCTATACTCTATGCAATCTTTTTGTTGTTGTTGTGGTTTTTAGTCATGCAAACATACACCATTTTAAAAACCTGACTTAAAGTCTTATTTTAGATATAGGATAGTACTTTACTATGGAACACAGTGTTAACTTATTCACTCTCAGAGAATCTACCTTTAGGGTCAATGTAGACCTATCATAGTTAATTCCGTCTTTCTTAACACTAAGGTTAAAAAGTTACCCGTTTAAGACATTGCGATCCATGGGGGCAGATGATGTAAATCTCATGTTTCTATGACCCACGGTTAACGAGGTTGCCATTGGCCAACTCAACGACCAACAACCCTTAAATTAATTTTTTTAGCTAGATCTATATCAATTGACTTCCCCCAACATGTTTCAGATCACAAAGTCCCAGTCATAAACGGGATTCAAACTCAAGACCTTCGGCTCGGATGGCTAGCGCTTTACCATTCGGCCACCACGTCTTTTTCCTTTATACTACAAACAAACACACACAAAATGTAATAGTCAATAAATCTGAAAGTGAGGTGAGTGCCATCAATGTGCATAGCAGCAATGGAAAGACTGAATACTATGCATTAGTGACATGGTGAATTCCATCATCTCTTTTTTTTTTTTTTTTTTTGAAGTAACATCTATGTTTACTAGTTTATAAGATATGATAGATAGTGTATCATTAATTTAAAAATATTTCTATTATTAACAATACAACGCAATAATTGAAGCCATACAAATTTTCACCAGCACATGCCTACATTGGCGACTTCAGCAAATTGCATTCCTAAGTTCTTTTAAAAATCTCATTAGCTTTATTCTTCGACTCTTCCTGTACTAGGCGAAGGAAACTAGAACTCTTCAGACAAAAAAAAAAAGTAAACATCCTGTGTACCTCCTTTCCGCTCCACCCACCCGTTCACTTTCAATCAAACATTCTTCATCAACCAATGAGGTTACGCCCATAGCAAAACATTGCTAAACGAAGACAAAAATAAACACATTCGACAGGCACTCAATTGACGTCACAAAAGCGGTTTGCACTTCGTGAAACAGAGTGTGATGTCACGTGGGATTCGCCTTCCCCCCCCCAGCGTTACCAACACTAGGACCTAAAAGCACACACAGAACAACGCAAACAAAAGAACAGCACACCGTGCCTCCGTACTAGATTAGAAGTAATTCACCCAATATTAGAATACATGTTACCGCATTGGGTCTACCCAAGGGACAGGGAAACTGGGTCACCGCCAGAATAGACACCCCAAAAAATCATGACGTAGTCAACGCCATTACAATCTTTTCTAGCGTATTCTTTTTTTTTTCCCGGGGGGTCTTTTAAAGTTAAATAGACATATGTTACTATTTACAGAATTAGGCTACCATGAATGCGAAGTAGCCTATAACGGCTTAAGAATTAAAAAACATCTGGTTCTTTTGTTAGCACAGGATTTACAATTGTAGGCTTAAATATGCATTCTTCTAAGGCCGAAGATTAACAGACTAGATTACTATGATACTCAGAACCGGAGTTACATACGTGGAGGCCCAGGGACAAGGCCCCTACATTCTTTCGAAAGCTTTAATAACGATACACTTATGAATAAAAATACTTATATATAAAGGCATGCTATATTTTAGAAGAATGTTTGAGTTTGTGGAGGGTAAGGGCCTTGGTAGACGCACTGCCGTATATCCCATCTGTACCGGTATGTACAGATTCCGAGCATGCTACAACTACAAGCGGGCACTTCTTAATCACGACATTGTTGCCACCCGACGACAGATTTTAAGGGTTAATAAAGGGGGAAAATACTTTAAAGTTTCGGCCCGTCGAAATTTGTGGAGGCCCTGGGGCTGTAGCCCCGCCTGGTCTCCATAAAACCAAGCCCTGAGAATACTTCTTAACACATGGGATTTGCTAAGTCAGGTTACATGTCATTAAAGAAGAATCGCGCTGAAATAAAGTATGCCATACGTACAGAGAAAACTATTCATCTACGTCAGGTGGGAGATTGGATTTTAAATAACTATTCGGAACTATAAATAGTACAAGTGTAACTAATTGAAATGTAACGCAAACATTACAACAAGAGATATAAAAGTAGTCCAAATATATAACTAGTAGGATACAGCGCTGAATACAGAATAAGATACAAGTGTATGTGAACATCTCAATTTCCTGTTAACACTATCAGCTAATGTACTGTAGTGGAAAATGCTATCTTTTTTTTTGTCAAGGCGTAGATTTAGTGTCACATAACGGACCTATATATAATCATCAAGTGCTAAGCGTACAAAGGACTCCTTATCCACCACCTCGTGGCGTCACAACGCGACCACTGCACGGGCCGAAATTTGGACCATTGCTAACACCCACGCAAAACAAAACTAACAAGGTGACGAAAGGAGTTAATGTGTGTGTGTGTGTGTGTGTGTGTGTTACAAACAAACGCATTCCTACCACTGACTTAGAATAATATATTGAGACAATTATTATCAGTAACAGACTGTAATATCAAAACAAACGAAGCTCTATGTCGACTTCCTAGGTAATATTTCAAACGATGCAGAGGTGGTCCGTGAGTCGCCGTCAGCGGTCCGCAAAAATTGGGAAATCGTAAACAATTAAAACTTGTTCGCTAAAAGCCAGTTTATCCAATCGAATAATTGTAATAATAATCAACTCGCTTTTTTTCTGCATTTGTCATTTATATTATTATATTTTGTTATGCAACTAAGGCAAAAGACAGAGAGGAATGGAGAAAGACGGTCGACGAATCTTGCATGGTGCACCAACGGTCAAACAGGTAAGAAAAAGAGGTCCGTGGGCAAGTTTCGATTAAGTTAAGGGGCCCCAGGGTCAAACAAGTTTAAGAACCTCTGTTATGTATAACTAAAAAATAAACAATGAATAAAAAAGAATAAATGTTATTTACGGAAGACAGTGAATAGCCGATGTAGCTACGAGCATATTTTTTAAACGATAGTAAAATCGAATTTTAAAGAGTGCGTGCTGTGTACAAGAAAATGCCATGCGCAGTACAAACTTTCTCAGTGTGCAAACACGTAGTTTTTGTGTTTTTTTTAAAAGACCAAAAGTAACGATACAATAGTTTTGAACATAATGAGGGCGATGGTGTAATTGGTTTTGCAGAAGTATTTCTAAACATGACAGACGGACAAACAAACGGAACAAACACAGCAACTTTTTTCTTACGAGCACCGCTAAAAAAAATACCCAGTAACAATTTCTGTCGTTATTGCAAAGTGAAGGTGCTAAAAATACCACCAGATTTCTTTCTTTTTCCTTATCTGTTATTTAATGCATTTCCTGTTTCCCCAGACCCTCAAGAAAAAAAAATTATTTCATGCCAGATTTTCCCTTTATCTCAAACCAAACATTTAAGGTTGCGGATTTCAATTGAAGGATTAGTGAAGTTCTGAGCCAGTTGTTTAGCTGATATCTTTCGTCACCAATGTTGCAAGAAAAAAAATGTTGTTTGCTAAGAGAAGTGTCTGGGTGCAGATAAATTTCATTCTTTTTAAGCACATTACTAAATGATTTT
Organism: Biomphalaria glabrata; assembly: GCF_947242115.1. Taxonomy (NCBI): domain Eukaryota; kingdom Metazoa; phylum Mollusca; class Gastropoda; family Planorbidae; genus Biomphalaria; species Biomphalaria glabrata. The sequence continues at coordinate 17,626,639 of NC_074727.1, forward strand.
CGGAATAAAATTCCTCCTACAGAAGAGAACCACACATTTATCAATCACTTTAGTACAGGGAGATGTAGGCTATGTAAAGAAAATCCAATAAGACTGATCCATGTACTATTGTGAGGTGTACTCCTCACTCCAGCATTTCTATTCCCCAGCATACCGGAAACAACGTTCAAACTTAACTATTTGATAAATGCTCTTCTCAAAGATGTCTTGAAAAATAAAGTCAATATACATATCGGCATCAGAACATCGTTGTGCTATAGAGTCTATGGCCCCCAGTAACTGAAATGTGAAAAGCAATTCTTCAAAATTTAATTGCTCCCCCCCCCCCTCCGGCACCAGAGAAAGATTGACATCAAGACCGGCCCTAACAATTGCGGGGCCCAATGCGAAACGGATAGCGCGCGGCCCAGTCAGTGTATGGATAAGGATAATAAGTGAAAATTAAAATTTTGCATTAGAAAAAAAAAACAACTTTGTCTTTGCATTACATTTTTATTAAATGAAAGCTGACAATGCCGTTTTTTCTTTATCGCGCGTAGGAATGGCGCAATGTCAGGTGGTTTCCTGATTTAATTCTTTAGTATTTCGTATCATAGATTTAATTCTTTAGTATTTCGTATCTCATAGATTTAATTCTTTAGTATTTTGTATCTCATAGATTTAATTCTTTAGTATTTTGTATCTCATAGATTTAATTCTTTAGTATTTTGTATCTCATAGATTTCATTCTTTAGTATTTCGTATCTCATAGATTTAATTCTTTAGTATTTTTTTAAATAATATAATATTATGAAGATGCTATAACAGGCCTACAAACATTTCTTCTTGGTGCTAGGACATTGTCACATTTTAGACCAACGCTTGCTGGACGGAGGACACGACCCCAAAAAGGAGGACATGTCATGTTTGCCAAAACTTTGAGAGCGTCACTGTGTAAAATAATTACATCTCTTATGTCGCGTGTGTGCGTTGCGGCTGGTGTACCGAGAAATGTAGATCTCTAAGAGCAACCACTAAAAACAAGTATGCACAAGTACTAATACAATTAAACACGTGAATATGATTAGCCTTTAAGTGAGCACACGAGGAATGGGTGGGGCTCTTGTTTCTCATTGTGTGACGAAATAGCAACACACAAAAAAAAACATTTACAAAAAACATAACCCTAATATCCTTGCTGAGGACGTAACATTTTAGCTCCCGTGTAGTGGTTAGAGTCAATCTTAAAACCACATCCAAACAGGCAAATCATTTGAAACCCGCCCATGTATAAAGCTACAACCAAAAATGTAAACAATTTTGAGGCAGACCTCAACGAAAGAAAAACAAAACAAAAAAAAATGTACAAACATACAAAGTATTACAAAACATCTGACATCCGGATGTGTGTCACGTGCCCTACTTATAAGGACGATGGCTTATTATAGTCATGAGATCTAAGGTGAACTAAAACGAACTCAAAGCGTGCCCTTCCCCCCCCCTCACACACACACACACCCCCCCACATTTCTTAAACGTTTAGCCCTTAAGCTTTATTTTGATTGGTCAAACGTTGACCACTTCAAGTGCACTATTGCTATTGAAGCAAAGTGTTTATTTCGTACCTTTTTTTAAAAAAAAAAAAAGGTGAAACTATTTTTCTATCCCCTGCTATCATTGTCACCTGTCCAGTGACGTATTGAACCGGGCTGGATCGAGACCAATAGTTATGTTATCGAAGGCCTGAACACAGACATGTGACGTGGCAACGAGCTTTTGGTTTCCACTGCCCACAGGTTGTGACGTTGCAGGTCTGTGCTGAGGCCTTCTATAACGAATGACTCGGTTGGATCGACATCAATCGCAACGTCGCAACCTGTGGGCAGTAGAAACCAATAGCTCGTTACCATGTCGTACAGACTTCTGACGTGGCAACGAGCTATTGGATTCCACTACCCACAAATGGCGACGTTGCAGGTCAGTGTTCAGGCCTACTATAACCAATGGTCAAATGATATATACTCAAACTAAGAAGACAGGAAATGCAAAATACTTGGCAAGTTGATAAATAGTTTCAATACATTATAGTATACGCGTAAGAAGAGTCAACGTAAAGATAAGAAAAACTATTTTTATCTACTTTTTTTTTGGTAAGCGTAGGCGGTTTAAAAAAAAAAAAAGCAAATATGCCTTTGACACTGACCTAAATAGCTTCGATGAAGTGGAGACGTATGCCAGGTAGGAGGGTTTTCATTCCCCCTCCCTCGTTGCAAGCTCTATTGGGTGTTGAAAGTATTTGATTTGACGTAAGAAGAAAGAATATGTGTGTGTGGTTCTATTCATTTGTTTATTTTGTTTGTTTGTTTGATTTTTAAAAAGAATTAGATCTACAGAAAGACGTTAAAATTACACTGGAATGCGTGTACATCTATCTGAGATTTTTTTTATATAAAGCTCAATCAACTCACTCCGTCTGTCTGTCAGCTATACATTTTGTACACGTTATTTTTTCCAACTTCCCATTCTCGGATCAAGTTAAAACTTTGGACAATTGTTCAGTGTCCCTAACAAAACATGAATCAATAATTAAAAAAATATATCAACATCAGTGATAATTGATAAAATTTTGTTTGGTATAAAAAAAAAGAAATAAATCATACATTATTGAGACATATGTCTGAAAATGTTCAGTTGTTGTTTTTTTTTTATATAAGCATAGAAGCTTTTTTTTTTTATTATTATCATTTATATTTTGTTTGTATTTTTTTAGGTACATCGGCGAGTTGCAAAGTTAAATTGTCAGAGACTGACAGACAGCCTTAAGATATCACGTGGCAAAATGGACCTGGAGAAACTCAGAAACGAAACCACTTCCCGAGTTTATATTTTATTACAATGTCTACTGAGGCTCAAGCTCGTTATGTAAGCAATCAATCGGTCCTCCACCACGCCTAGAAGTACTTAAAGGGAAGCCCCCATTTCGTAATAATCATAGAGAATATTGAGTTACCAGAGTTAGTGTCATTCAAGTGTCTCACTTCAGTAAGGGGACACAATCGGACATCCTGAAGTGCAGAATGGCATCGATACTGAACGAGCCAAGGGTGTAGCCACATTTCAAATAATTAGATATTAGGGAGAGAGAATGCTGTAGAAATTTGTAATAACAAGAGTTACATTTTCTTTACCATTTTGTTTTCCAGGCATAAAAGAGCTAATTGATTTCGTCATATCCAATGTGTTCTCGGCGCATAAGAGAGTGTTTGCCTCCCCTGACACTTTTACCCATCTCTACCGACATGATGCACAACTCTTCAGTTGGTGTACTTGAGTTACGTAGCTAGCTCTTGTTTTACCGAGATGTTAATCAGCCTTAGAAGCGACACTTAGCGCACCGGTTCTCAGCCTGTGGTCTACAACCCTCTTTTTTTTTTAGAGCGCGCAAAGAGCTATTGGTCTTCAATGCCCACAGGTTGCGACGTTGCATGTCAGTGTTCACGCCTTCTATGACGATTACTCTCGGTTGGATGCGCTTCTGATTGTCTCACGATGGTTCAGAGTTCAAACCCTACCAGCCCGCCGTCATTCCCCCGTGTGCAGGCTAGGGCTATGAAAAAACATCTGAAACTTGTAAAACAAACTCTATGAGGTTTGTCAACTTTCCAAAACAGTTGGAGAGAAATGATTTGCAGTCACTTTTGATTAAAGACGTTCTGAACTAGCATATTTAAATTAAAATTATTGACCTCTTAAGATAAATATTCTTTAAATCGAATTTTGTTTCACAGATATACATTATATTCCTTAAAAAGTTCCCGTGCTCTACATAGGCGTAACCCAGGGAATAATTTAAAAAGTGGTTCCCAAGTTTCAAAAAGTTGGAAACCGCGCTGTTGAGTACTTGAACTATTCGCGTTGCCTGCCTGAACAGATTTTGATCTAGTAGGTGGCGAAGGGTGCAAACAATTTTAAGGTTGGTGGAGGTGAGGAGAAGCATACAAAAAAAAAAAAAACAACTTTAAAACATGTACTCAACTTTTCAGTCCCAAATACTTCGTAACAATGCTCAAGCCACACCCCGCAATGGACATTAGGGGAAAAAAAGGAGGAGGGGTGAATAAAGAGGGGTTTATTTGTTATCTTTTTTTTTTTTACAAATGTACCCTAATCGAGTCATATCAGCATATTATAAGTTTTAAAAATGAAGACAGAAACAGCATTCGCCATTGTACTTATCGTCGCTAAGGACGCTAATAATAAACAAACAACCGTCACTGAATTACTAAACAGAATGAAGAAAAATCAGATAGGGAATTACCGGAAAACGTTCATTTGTTGTTTACCTTTCGGTATAACTAAAATCACGAGTTCGGAAGGAAAACAAATGTAATGGGGTATCATTCAGTTTTAAAGATATATGCAGTCTGGCTGAGTCTGGTAAGAGAGTATTCCAACGAAAAGAAGAAAAAATGTCGCAATTTTTTTTTAAAGGATTGTCAAATGAGCTGTATCAGGCAAACTGGTCAGGTTATCTATAAACTGTGCAAATAGTTGTTTGCATGTCTGTAGGCTATGGAAGAGTGGCGCTGTCACTTAATTAGAACAAGACTTCAATGGCATACGTAAGGTTTACGCATACTGCCTCTAGATCTAGATCTGTATCTTTCAAGAAACTTATCTTTCAAGAAACTAATTAAGTCCCAATTTAAAAAGCTTCTCCTTAATGACAGAAAATTACAATAGATAACTATAAAATCTTCTATTTTTACAAGCACTTCACTGGCACAGTGATTAGTGTGTTGGCTTGAGGAAGCTTGCGCCCTCAAGTTCGAATACAAGTCGTTCAATTTTTTTATTCAAGTCGTTCAACTTTTTTCCTTTTTGTAAATGTATTTAAAAAGCGATCGTAGTAATATTCACCCAGATAACCCTTTCTTTTGTCCGCCCCCCCCCCTTTTTTTTCTCTCCCAAGTAGTCCAGACAAGTAATAAGATCATAGCGCATTAAGATAGCGAAAAGCAAGAAAAAGTCAACTCCTTCATTATATCCTAGTTGCTAGTCTTCGACCTACTTTTTCATGACATATTCAGCTAAAACAGCCTTTAACACAGTCAACTTCAAACAGATAACTAGCAATGGAGAAATGTTGGCCCACGGGCTACAAGCGGGGAACGGAAATGGCTCTCACGTACAAGATAAAAAAAAATGTAGAGAATTTAGATCTAAACTTGTTGCTATTTTTATCACAGACAGTTGCAATACGAAGTGAATGCGGGGGAACTGATACGTTTTATTCCGCTGCTCTTTCGGTTGTGAGAGACATATGTCACAAAATGGACATTTTAAGTCAGTAAACAGAGCGAAACACACACACACAAATAAAAATAGATTTGCACGTAGATGCATATCCAGTAAGACAGGCAATGGAAAGTAATGGGGCAAAAAAAGGGGGGAGGGAGGGTATTATATATCAAAATTGTAACTAGGTCAGACACTTATTTAAAATGAAGAAAATGTATTCTTAAATTTCAAAAGTTACGTCATTGAACCGTGTGCATGTATAAGTTCATCATTTGCGTGTGCTCCAGACTCCCGCGTCCATTAAGAGTTACGGTTACAGTACTCCGATGTGAAGCATCGAGTAGAGAAAGCAATAATTACATTAATACGGATAGTTATCATTTATATTTTTAAAAAAAAAATTATTTTATTATGTTGATTGTTTTAGGGATTTTAATTTCTAAATTATACCGCTAAAAGATGTCCAAGTTTGGATTACTAATAACGTATTTACCACAAAAATAAAGAGAAGTTAATAAAACACAACATGCAACGTTTGAAAATCACTTTTCTGAAGTTCAACATTTTACATAGCGAAGAATGATTCATTGAAAAATTGAGATTTAAATGGAGAGATTTTATTTTATTTAGTCACGCTTTTAAAAGACATCAAATATTTGTACTCGAATTGGAAGACCAATTCTAAACACTCCACTAGCTTGCCTCAATCATTGCAGTACCTACACACAAATACTAAATGTAGGTCTTATATCGTTTGCACGCATCCTCGTAGCGAAGTCTTTTTCTTTTCACTATAAACTCTATTTCAGACTCATGCATTCACTGACAAACATTGTGAAACATCAACACCGAAAACATTCCCCATCCCCTTTTCCCTTTTTTTTTCTATGTAAAGAAAACCAAAATGTGAAGCGCCATTTTCACCTCTCCCAAAAACTGCACACACAGAAATTGTTCGATTTTCTTTGATCCAAGAGAGTCCTGTCTTGGGTTTGATCTAGGGTAATACTAGGCAAGCAGTCCTTAGGTCAGTCTGTGAAGGTTCGAACTAGACAAGCAATTATTAGGTACAGTTCAGTTTGTGAAGGTTCGAAGTAGACAGGCAATCATTAGGTCCAGTTCAGTGAAGTGAAGAGTCGAACGTGCCGGTTCTAAATTAGGTTATTAAAGGCATGTTTCATGAAATTAAAAAAAAAAAAAACGTGAATAGTAACTCTGTGTGTAAACAATAGTGCAGTATGGCCAGCACAACGATCAAAACTCAAGACTCAATGACGTAAAGATTGTTTTTTAATCCAGCAGAAGTCAGGTTTACAAAGACAGTATATATAAAAAAAAAAGTACGTTCTAAGATGACCGGCAAATCATAACGCTGATAGCTTGACCAGTTCTTTAGTAAATAAGTCTAAGTGGCCGACATAAAAGAATACACGAATCAAATGTTAAAGAGTAAATGTGGCTTCTGGAAAGGTCTCTTATTTTTCAAATACTATACAAGAAAGACCGCGCCCATGTCGAGGTCGTAGAAATATTCAAATTCACAAACTCTCGGGAAAAACAAATCATTATGTGTATAAAGAGCGTTCACGCCTCTCTGCCTATATACGGACATGCAGTATATATAGTAAATAATTGGGATTTAAAACAAAAACGAATGAATGCTGGGGCTACTTTAAAATGTAATGTAGATTAAATGCTAAATAGATCATCAGTGTACTCTGAACAAGGCTGGATTATGTAGGTCAGACAGTGAGTAATCAGTCAAGGCTACTGAAAATGTCACACTTTGAACATCCATTCAGATGTCACATCGGTCTGCAACGGATCAATAATAAAACTTTCCAGTTGTCAAAACAAACAACGGACTGTTTCTTTGTTTGTTTACCCCATCATTGTCCTCCATTATCACAGAGATCAGAGAGGCCGACATACCACTTTTCAACACCCCCCCCCCCAACCTCTAAAGTTTTCTTGTCTTAAGCTTACATCGTGAGCAAGTGAAGAGAGACAAATAGAGAATTAAACCGACTGGAGGAGATGCAGCGACACATTTGATTGAAGTGACAAACAGTGATTCTCACATTGCGTTGCAAAAGTCGGCGACTCGAGCCAGGCATATTGACACGCCAAGAACCACCAAAAAATAATTCATTAAAAGAAAGAAGAAAAAAAGCTAATAGCTCGCTGTTCGGTGTATCCGGTTTTCCAGTGGCGTAGCTAGGGTGGGGAAGGGGAGTCCAAATTCGAAAGTACTGTCAAATCACATTTCTAATTCTTTTCGGTTGTAGCACAAACTAATTGTTAGTAGTTAGCTGGCAAGTGATCTTTTAAAAGAGCGTCCATGATATTGTTTAGAATCAAAAATGTATCGCGAAATACCCCAATTGAAAGAAACTCACAAGAAACACAACACCACATTCACTCTATGAGATTGAACACCGACAGTATCTCTACTTTATCTTTTTGTTGTAGTGTCGCAATAAATGTTTAAGCTTTACCATTGTTTCACAATTACAGAAGTCGTACAGGTATCCTTCTAGATGAACTCGCCGCAGCTCAAATAACTTATATGTCTTTACGTCATTATGTAGAAGCACATGCCAAGAGTTCTTTCGTGAACCTGATTCCTACAATCCCTACAAGACCTGCGTCTTAAATGTACCACCTCCCCCGAATCTCTTTTGCTCAGCCCGACTTTTCAGTCTAATTTCTTATTTGCCAAGCCACTTTTCATTTTCTGGTTCACAAAGACCAAGGCCTCACTAGGGCTTTTCATTTTAAATTAAGGCTAAGGGCCTCCTGTATTGGTTGGCAATAGAAATATTCTAAAGATCCAACATAAGCTATTGTTGCCACGCCTTGAAAGGTTAGGGCTAGTTTATGGCATAACGAAATATTCAGACCGAGGAATTAAAAAGACAAGCTTTGACACTTGGTAAACTTGGTATTGTGTTTAATTTGGGAATTCAAGAGACCCGGTTCTCAGTTTTATTTGTGATCCGTAAAAAAAAAGACAGACCATAAACCGTAAACAGGATTTCAGACCAATTTTAAAGTGGCTAATTGTAACCTAAATATTTCTTTAGATTTGGGAAGTCAATATTATGAAAGATTCGGAAATCCTACAGTGGGATAGTAGTTTTAATTATTATATACTCTTATCTTCTTATCTTATATAATACAGACGTTACTTCAAAAAAGAAGATGATTACGTCCTACGCGTCATGCATTTAGTCATGCATATTAACCAATGACTTAAATTCTGCCAAGTCACTGGTTTTCCTGGCTAGCTCAGGCAACCCATTCCATGCTCTAATAGCACTAGGGAAGAAGGAGTATTTGTACAAATTTGTCCTAGCATATGGGACGAGGAATGTGCCTTTATATTTGTCTTTCAGAGTATTTTATTAAATTTTGTTTTTGTATTTGAAGATTATGGTTCAGTGTTTTATGTATGATTGCTACTTTACTTTTGAGCCTTCTGTCCTGAAGGCTTTCTAAATTTAGTGATTTTACTAAAGGTGTTACTCTAGTCAAATGTGAATATTCGTTTGTTATGAATCTCACTGCTCTATTTTGTGTCTGTTCCAGTTTCTTAATGTTTTCTTGAGTTGAGGGGTCCCAAACGGAGGATGCATATTCTATTATTGGCCTAACCAAGGTTAAGTAACATTTTAGTTTTATGTTCTTATTTGATTTATAGAAATTTCTTTTAATAAATCCTAATGCTTTGTTTGATTTTTTTGTAGTTTCATCAATATGTGGATTCCATGATAGTTTTTCATTTATTATAACACCTAGGTATTTTGCGTTTTTAGTCTGTGATACTGGTTTGCCATGAATAAGATAAGTGGAATTAATTTGTTTTAGTTTTTTTGTTACTCTTAACAACTGACATTTTTCTGGGTGGAAAGACATGCTCCAATTTGATTCCCATTTCTGTAATTCATCTAATTCTCTTTGTAAAATATCTGTGTCTTGTGTTGTTTTTATTGTTCTATATATTATGCAATCGTCTGCAAATAATCTGACTTTTGTTCCTGAACTAATGCAATTTGGTAAATCATTTATGTAAATTAAAAATAGTAGTGGACCCAAGACTGTACCTTGAGGTACACCTGAGTTTACTGTTATCGGTGTTGATTTAGAGCCATTTATTATTACAGTTTGTTCTCTCCCTATCAGAAAGTCTTTAATCCACTGATGCAGTGGGCCATTAATGCCGAAATATTTTAATTTTTTAAGCAAACTATGGTGGTGAACTTTGTCAAAAGCCTTAGAAAAATCTAGTAAGATAGCATCTATTTGTTCACTATTATCTAAACCTTTTGAAAAATCATCAATTAGTCCTATTAGTTGTGTTTCACATGATCTATATTTCCTAAAGCCATGTTGGTATGGTGTGAGGACATTATGTTTGTCTAAGTGGTTTATGATGTTGCTACATATTATGTGTTCTAGGATTTTACATGTGATGCTGGTAAGTGATACTGGTCTGTAGTTCCCTGGGTCAGATTTTTCTCCTTTTTTAAATAGGGGGGTGACATTAGCTTCTTTCCAGTCCTTTGGTACTCTGCCCTGGTTAAGTGAAGCCTGAAAGAGTATTTTGAACACTGGGGCTAGCTCATTACTTAGTTCTTTGAGTAATCTAGCTGGAATACCATCAGGTCCAGAAGCTTTATTTGGTTTGGTGTTGGCTAATAGTTTTTGAATTCCATTTTCTTGTACTACTATATCTTCTATGTTGTCTACTTGGTTCAAATTCAGTAATATGTCTTTGTCTCCTGGGGCTGAGAATGCTGATGCAAAGTATTTGTTTAGAATGTTTGCTTTAGTTTCATTATCATTATGTATTATGTTATGTTCATCTTTTAATGGCGCTACGCCTGTTGTTTCCATTTTCTTAGACTTAATGTATGACCATAGGTTTTTGTTGTTATCTTTAGATATTACATTGTTTATGTATTCACTCTGCAGCTGTCTGCTTACTTTTTGGGTTAAGTGTTTAATTTTTATATACTTTTTGTAAACTCTTTCTGCATTAGTTTCTTTAAATTTTCTATAGAGGTTTTCCTTCTGTTTACAAAGCTTCTTTAGTCTATTATTAAACCAGCATTTATTTATTTTGTTTGATGTGTATTTAGTTGGTATATGATTTTCTATAATGCTTTTAAGATGGTTTTTAATGAAATTCCAGAGGTCATCGACTGGTTGGTTAATGTCTTTTTCTAATAAGAATGTTTGTTGAAAGTTTAGTGCAGCTTGGTGTAGTTGTGTTAGGTTACATTTATTCCAGAGTAAGAAACTCTTATTATAATTGTTATTAAATATATACATTGGAAATAACTCCTTTGTGTTACAGTTGTACTCTCTAATTCAATCATGTATATGAATACTGGTTTCCGTTGTTTGTTTAACGAAAAAGCAACCAAAAAGACGCTCTCCAAGCGGATGTTGTTACTGAATAAGCCTCAGCGGATATCAAGACACGTGGCCTACAGACTTCTGAATACTATACATCCAAGAGATCTATGAACTGAAGTACTAGACGAAGTGGTGCTCGGAGTTGTTCGGGTGAACACTATGAGATTGTAGGTGGAGGAATGTGATGACTCGTTTGGGGCTTGGAATATACAACCTAATAAGCGTTTAAAAAAATAATAATTTTCAAATAGAAAATGAGTGATAAAATCTTTTTAAGTTTCATCTGCTGCTCATTACTTTTTGGCAACATAGCTGATATTTGTACAAATCTGGCTACCGGGAAAACCTTTCTATCAATTATTGACCGCACATTTCTAATCAGGTTGTCCCCCCATCTACCTAGGTGGAAGCAAACGTTAGTTAACGTTAGTGTAATTTAGTTGATGAAAATATCTTCCTTACCTTTATATCCGTCTTCTTGGTTGGATAATAAAGTCTGTAGAAAACTCCACTATCAGATACATCCGACATCAGATCCACGCATCCTACGACGTAGGGACCGGTAGGCAGGGGCAGGTGGCGGCGGCGCGGCCTCTGCTGGACCTCTGCCTGCTCCTCGATGCTGGACGCCTCTTCCGAGGTGTTGTCCTCTGCCTCCTTATTCTCCTTGGGCACCCCGAAGCCCACACAGCCTGAGCCTAGCCGCAAAAGCGCCGCCGAGCTATTCCTCTTGTGCCGGTTGAGACTGCTGAGGTTCCTCCTGAGGCTGACAACGATGTTGCTGTTGCTGCTGCTGTCGTTGTTGTTGTTGTCGCTGTTGGGGAACAGCTCAGGGAGGTGGATACTGGTGATGTAGTTTTTGACAGCACCTAACACGGTTGCCATACTGTCTGTTTTCTTTTTATTCTTTTAGTATAAACTAAAAAGAAAGACAGCACAAGACGTTACATAAGCTTTAAGCAAGCCTTAATTGCAGAACGAGGAGGAACAAACAGAAGAAAAAAAAACAACTCATGGCTAAATAAAACAAACTAACAATGGAGTTTGGGATATACAAACACGCAGTCGGGCCCTGAGGGTCAGTCATTACATTCAAACTCACACATACGTCACATTTACAACAGTGATCATAAACTGAATAAATAAGAAAATTTTTGTATCATTTACCGACATTCTGACAATGTAGAACAAAGAAGGATATATATCAATTTAAAAAGGAAAATACTTGTTTCCATTATGCCTCGTCTTCAAAACGAGGTCGCATGTAAAAAGTAACTCACAGAGCATGTCAAAATATTATACAAAAGTGTCGCACTCTACACTAGTGACTGTAATAATGGTGACAGACCGAGGGGACGCACTCAAAAAGTAAAAACTACAATGGTACTAGACATTATAAATCGGTTAATGACTTTATGAATAACCATTAATAAAGACTATTATGTAAGACAGTGTCTACCCCTCATTACCCCCCCCCCCTCTTGTCGAAGCTCACAACAATACCTAGCACATGCAGAACTGGACTCGTTAACTGTTAGTGCACAATGTATAACATGATTAGGTGTTGACATGCCAGGATGTAATGTGCAATTGTAGAATATAGGCTTTTTTCTTTTTCCCATCTCGCCTGATGGAAGCGAAGGCGTTAATGTGTGTGTTGGCAACGAAGACGGTAACACATACGAGTTTTATTTTTAAAAATCAAATCCCAGATTTGGTTAGGTTAAGTTGAAAAAGGAAGAAACAAAAAAAAAAAAGGGGAGGAGGTAGAAATTACACAATAAATTAATAATTGAAAATACAGTCCCGCTTATAGACACAATAAGGCGACATTTGTTTTTATTGACAGGTTATTAGATTATACATTAACTAATGATTTCTCAGATAACAAAAAAGTAATAGTTATTAATAGAATATTTTAAAGAAAACTTATAAGCAAGAGTAATAATATATATTTAAACAAAAAAAAGAACGTAGTATTTGATTGTCTTAACATTACAAGATTGTGCAAGTCTCTTGGACCATTTTCCCCACTCAACTCATTATATCGCCTTCTGCCTTTTTTTCCCTCGTAAATCTGAAAAAACTTTACCAAAGGTAAGATTTGTAAACTTTCTGGAACATTGAAATTAATTTTACTGCTTTTGGTAGACTAGGTAAAGTAAAGGAACTTCATATTTAAGATCCACTGTGTAACAAAAAATCGATCTTTTTACAAAGCTTACATGAATTCATTCTGTCTGACTGGTAAAAAAGTTTTTACACGACATTTCTCCCACAACTATTCTTGGATCAAGTTGAAATTTTAAGAATTATTTATTATACCCAACAAAACATGAATTAATTTAAAAATCAACCAATTAGTTATTTGGTAATTAATAATTTTGTTTGACTTCTACATGAGATATATAGTTGTAACTGCGGGGTTCTTCCCCTTAGATACACTTTTTTTTTTTTTTACTTTTTTTTTTAATATTTTGTTTGTTTGCCGTTCACAATTGTTTAAAAATCATATGTCATTAGAGTGCACCCATCTGTGATTATATAAAGACCTATATTCAGAGTGAGAGAGAGAAAGAGAGAGAGAAGAGAGACAAGAGATGAGAGAAAGAGATTTTCACATTAGATGTTAATGGGCTGAGTGCCTAGGGGCTCTAAATAATGTACGCCGGCTCTGCTCTTAACCTACGGTGTGTATATGGTTATCTTTTAAGGATAAAGTGCACAATACAAAGCATATGACATCATTATAACGAAAACGTGTCCAACTAAAAATAAAGGTGAGCATGCAAGAATAGTTATTTTTAAACTATCGTAATTATTTGCATAAGCAATATGCTGGACCCTGATCGGCAGGGTGTAATCAGTGCTAACTTTACAAATTGTCAAATGAATTTTTTCTATGTCACTGTACAGAGTAGCCTACTAATATGGCCATGGTAAAGTCTCTCTGTAGCATTAACTCTGTAGCCAGAGACGCTCTGGGCTGTGGTGGGTCACACATAGTAGATCTACGGATCCCGTCACCAAAGCATAGAATCATTTTCAAAGTGACTAAAATCAGATTTGTTTTTATAAAGATTTGGGGAAATGCTGCTATGAATTCAACGTTCTCATCCCCCCCCCCAACCCAAAAAAAGTTTTTAATGAACAAGGTGTTGTTATTTTTTATCCGAAAGCTCATTTAGATCACAATTTGTATCATTAAGTAATCATAACTTCCTGGCGTAATCCAATGCATCCATCATAACAGCTTTCTCTCACACACCCACTCATTCCCTCACATCACACTTGAGAAGGTGGGTCTTCGTGTAGTTCACGTGACCATCTCTCCTCCAGTTGTATACAAGACGACAACCACTAAGTGATCCACACAACCATGCCGAAAGATGAAATCGCCCAGGTCAAGAGCAGGTGTGAGTCTGGCTAGTTTCTATTCAAATCAATATGTATTTATGAGCTAATTACCCCACCGCCACACACAACCATGACGCCCAAATCCGATATCCTCCCAACCAAAATCTCAGCTGTGGAGATGATCACTGTTATTAGGCCTATATGAGTTAATTCTAAATACATGTAGGCCTAGTATAGCCCACACCTCCCTTTTGAGTTACCCCTTCCCCAACAACATGGAAATAGGCTTAGAAAGCGTATCAATGTTAGATTATTGTAAAACATAGGCCTATGTGGTCGAGAGGCCAAGTGCGCTTGAACTTGGCTTGGCTACCTAGAAGGGGGCTCGAGGTTCGACACTACTGAGCGCCCAAAGGCAGCACGGAAAACCAACTCCTAGATACCCCCCCCCCAACTGGTCCACAAATGAGATTGGACCAAAAGCGCTCTGAGCATGCTATAAGCATGAAAGTAGCGCTATATAAAAGCTATAATAATAATATATATTCCATTCTCACTTGCAAGTTTCAAATATAAGAACTAAAACTTGTTTACCCAGAACCAACCAGTATCTATTAGAGTGAGATCAGTGAAAACGTATCAAGGAAAAAAAAGGGCTATGCAGAAATAGTATGCACATTCAAAGATCTCATGCACCTTCTGCTGCCGGTTCGAACCTTCTGTATTTAAAAAAGACCTCTTCACAGAATCTACCTAAATAAGTGTATTGACATTTGTTAACCAAGGCATTTTAATAGATCTGATAAAGTAACTTAATAAGGTAAGGTATTACTACATAATTACTAAATTAGATCTAGTGCCTAGGCTAGGGGTACCTATTTATACGTAAAGTTTAGAGGCTATTATACCCGTTGATAACTTTCTTTTTTTATATAGTTTATATTGTTATTGAATTGATCTACAATTCTAGATTTTTTTTTTTTGGGGGGGGGGGAGCAATGATTATTGCGCTAATTAAAATTTATATTTTGTATTTATTTTTTTTCTTAAATCTGTAAGGTCTATAATATATAAGAGAACTAAATTACTGTAAATGTAAGAAGCTCGACTAGATTATAGTTTACTTTTAATCATAGAATACAATAAAATGGGCGTGACCATGTTACGGCATGCAACTAAAATAAAAATACACACCAAAAGTATTTTTCATATATAATATTTATATATAGAGATATATCTAAATCTAGTCTAATTTATAGATGTACAAAAGTAAATATAATATAATATTATAATATTCAGAAATCAATAATGAAGATTGATTTAGAAATCTAGACTTAGATCTAGGTTCTGAATCAACACTAGATCTATACTAAACAATAAAACCTATTAACAAATCTAATACTAAACTTACCATGAAGTTGTACAAACAGCCAAGTCTGCTAGTTTCTAGGTCTTAATTTTAATAAATGGTACAGTATCGTTGTGCTAGTCCCGCTAAACTAGATTAGTGCCTCCCTACTCCCATCGCAACGGGCGACGCAAAGCTAGCCAGCAGTTTAGTGCAAGTATTTTGATAGCCCTCTCTTATACTTAAAATCTGAGCCAAATAATAATAGAATTTTCGAATGAAAAAATTATTTTATAGATCTAGTATGGATTAAAATTAAGGGTAAAATGGAAAGACAGTTAAATTCTAAAGAATTAAAAAACTTTTTTTTGTTTTGATAAATGAGAAAATACCATTATAATTTTCAATCATGTCTAGAAATATATATAGAGTCTACATGAATAGTAGATCGATTCGGTGTATTTTGTTGTAAGTACTGCAACTTTTTAACAGCACAGGAAGCCCAGATGAAAGAAATAGATTATAAAAAAATAAAAAGTTAGATCTAGAAGATAAACACCGAGACTACGAGTTTGTCTCATTTGTTAACATTCAAATTATCGTTTTATTTTCGTTATTAACTTACGGCATTCAATTTTTAGTTTAGTTGATGGGTGTCAGATTATAATTCAGTAAGTTTAGTAAGTATTCTTACTATTCTAGATATCATAGATCTTGATCATCTATGATCTAGATTCTGCAGGAATATCCGAATCCAAGGCCAAGACATGATGATGATGATAATTAATAAATTATTTATTTATACTTTATATTTATACGTAACAATACTAACATGATGATGATTATTTCATGATAATCTGAAATTGATACAAACAACTAACTACAATAACTACAACAGCTTCATCGGACTTCAATGAACTTTTGTATTAAGTTGTATGATCTCACCCTCTCCCCTGTAGTCGTAGAATCACTGTAAGTGACTGTAGACGTAGACACGGTAGTAGATACTAGATATCTAGTCTACACAAATGATTCTTTTTTTGCTACTGACATACCCAGTCCCAGTTGTTTAAGTTTTGTCCTATCTCTTTAGAGTTTAGAGTACTTTAGACATGTGGAGGAAGAGATTTACAACAACACCTTAGCCAGCCTCAAGTTCAAGGGATCAGCAAGCAACATGTTTGTTGTTGCTGGGGGTTTTGTTTTTAATTCCTAGATCTAGAATTTCAGGAATCACTCCCTCCCCTCAGTTACCCAAGTTTGTATGTTACTATAGACACTATCATCTATAGCTAGATCGATCTAGTTACTCTAGTAGTAGTACTAGTAGTAGCCACTCTACTACTAGCAGTAACTAGCAAGAATCACTAGATTCTACTAGACTAGATCTATAAATCTAAGTCTTGTCTAGTCTGGGTGGCTGCCTGGTTAAGTGGTATATGCTTCAGGCTGTCCTCACAAAGGTCCTACATAAATATATTCTCCTTATTTAGTTTGTAACTTCATTTTGGGAAATTTGTGTCAAATCGTTACTGACACACATGTAATATAAAATATAATAATTATTCTAATAATATATATTATACTTCAGCAACATAACTTAAAATTTAATCCATAAAATCATTACATGTATTTTGTTTTATTATGTTGTTGGTTTTTTTTGTAATGATTTTTTTAAACAATCTTCAAAAGTCAATAATGGATCCTGATCAAGGACAAGCTGGTGGAGATGAAGGTTTTGCAGATGGTGAGGTTCCTGATGATGAAGCAATGGAAGTGGCCAATGCCAATAATGAATCTGATGGTAAATGTTTCTTAAATTTAAAAAAAATGGCTTATATAATTTATAGTGCTAAAAAAAAATATATCAATATCTGCCCATCCCAGTAATAAACATTGCATGCTATGTTCATGAACATGTATTGAGCTAGATTCTCATTGTCTCAAAGCTGCCTATCTATTTGTATAAATTGGCAGTTAGGTCACAAAGATTGGTTCAAGTCATTTTGATTGACAATTGCTATATTTAGCCCTGCTGTGACCATGGTCTTCAGTTAGTGTTCAATTCTAGCTTTTTGTAATCATTCCTTAAAAGGTTGTGTACAATATCATGAAGTGTTGTTTAACACTTTGTCATTTTCAGATGAAGTCTTACAAGGGCCTAAAGCATCTGTTTATTTCTGTGACTATGACCCAGGCAAGCAGGGGCATGATATACCAAAAGAAGAAGTGGAACAGATGATGCAGGCAGAAGCTTATCAAAGAAAGATTGATACTTGCCATTTGTGAGTTTTATCCACCTTTTACTTTCAATGTGCATGTACATTTTTTAAAGCAAGTTTTAAAATGTATAATAGATATATATGAGTATTAGAATTAAAGAAGTAAGATTGTATTATATTTACAATCTTATTGGTTGAGCAATCTTTAAAATGATCAGAATAACAGTTATAATTTGTAACCTTTAATTAATATGAAGATATTGTTGGCCTCCTTCAGTCGTAGAATGATGATGGTTTATCTCGTGGGGCACTCTTTTGTGTGACTGTTGAGCCATATTCTGGAAGATATTACCATCCGCATACAGGTAAAGGTGGCATTTGCTTTGGTGATAGATGAGCCAGCCATCTTTTGTTTGGCACGCTTTTCTTCCAGAGCTGAGACCAAACTTTCTTTGTCATCGTCTTTTTCCACATAGTGCAGTCTGTGTCTTCCCAATAGTCAACATTGATGTCCAGTGCCTTAGTGTCCATTTTGCTTCCACATTTTGGAGGTTTTTCTTGTGCCCATTGCCAGTTGTCCATAAAGGATAACTTTGAGGATACATTCATCTTCTATATAGCAGACATGTATTATATATATATATATAATATATACTATAGTACAGATTATACGCATGCTGGCAAAATTACATCTAAAAAATAAATTGCAGGTTAACGCCTGTCCAACTGATTGCCAGTATTAGACTCTTTTTTTTTCACTTACCATAAATACATGTTTTTGTCTATTAAACATTGTCGGCTTTTGAACAACTAAAATTTAATAAGTTGAATTTAAACAAAGACAATAAGCCACATGTCTTAAATTATGGCATATGCGCAAAGTCCCATGTTTTTACTTTTTGTCAAAAACATAAATAAACAACAGTAATCAGACTAAGTTTGATCTGCTGGCATGCAATATTCTGTAAGAGTATGAAACTTCCTTTTTCTTTTTTTCTTTTTAAAAAAAATCAAAACCAGACCTAGATCTAGAACTTGATCTAATTCTCCTAGCTTTTCTAATCTAGATCTAGACAAATTAGAAGTCGAGATGATAGATTTTCTAGACTATTCAAAAAAAAGTAGACTAGTCTACCTAGATATATATCTATCTAAATAGATGTTTATTTTTTATTTCTGCAAAAATGGTGATAAATGTACTATTTATGTTGTGAAGGCTTAAGTACCATCATGTTTGCAGGTTTTTTGGGTTGTCAAACCCCCCTCCCTTGCAGACAAAATGGGGTTGTGTTGCTTGCATCCATGGCTATATCATGCCACTGTTTACCAGGAGATAAATAATATGAGAAAAAAAACATAATTAAAAAAAGAAAGCTTCAAAAATTTAATTCCAGATTCAGACTTGATCTCTACATTGGAAAGTTCATCATCTCAAAAATAAAATGTACTGACTAGTGACCCTTGCACCTTTTTAAATCAAGATGACCTTCATAAATGCATTATATTTATACCATATTGATTGTGTTAACTTTTTGTTATGTAGTCCATGATTTCATTCAAGTTCAATCACCATGCTGGGGAAGTTCGTTCAATTTTTTACAATGCTCTCATACTGTCTTTTTTATTTCAGACTCAATTCTAAAATTTATTCATTTTCTGGTTTCAGGTGTGGCAAGTGTTGGTTTGATAACCAGTTCAGTCAAGATTGCACAGAATGCGGTGGATTTGCCATGACTAGAAATTGTCCTATATGTCTAGGCCGGTGCAGTGAAATGTGGAAAAGAAACGTCAAGATGGTGAGAATAGAAATTGTTTTTCAGTCCTCAACACTAAAAATAAATTGTTTTCTCTTGTTGGCTATACAAAGTTACTTTCATAATTCTCTTAGTTTATCTATGTTTAAAAAAAAAATTAATTAACAGAAATTCCTAATTTTCACAGCTGGTTTTCTTTATTTTTGTGACTAGAGCATTTCTTTAAATACTTTTCTCACATTTATGAACACATTTTTATTTCAAATCTGCAACCTATTCATAAAAAAAAATTGTTACTTTAAAATGTAGATTCTATCACTGTGGAAACTTTCTAATTACTCTGGTTCTGTGAACGAAAGATCAGAGACCCAAATGATATATAGGCTTGCAAACTAATAGGGGGAAGAAATAGAAAAACAGTTGATGGAAGCAATGTAATGTCCCACTGACTCATAGAGATAATCATGAATAGACAGTGGATGAAAACAATGTAATGTCCATGGATGCAAGATCGCCTGCATGCTGGCAAAATCCAAGAGTAAAAAAAAGCTTCCCGGCAAACGCCAGTTCGACTAATTGCTGGCTCGGTATCAGACTTTTTTTTTCACTTGCAATAACGTTTTGGTCTTTCAAACTAAAAATTAATAAGTCAAATTCAAAGAAAGACAGGAAGTTACATTTCTTAAGTTACTACGCATGCGTTTACTTCCATACTTTCAAACGAATATTCACATTTGACTAGAGTAACACCTTTAGTAAAATCACTACATTTAGAAAGCCTTCAGGATAGAAGACTTAAAAGTAGAGTAGCAATTATACATAAAACACTGAACCATAATCTTCAAATACAAAAACAAAATTTAATAAAATACTCAGAAAGACACAAAGATAAAGGCACATTCCTCGTCCCATATGCTAGAACAAATTTGTACAAAAGCTATTAGAGCACGGAATGGGCTGTCTGAGCTAGCCAGGAAAACCAGTGACTTGGTGGAGTTTAGGTCATTGGTTAATATGCATGACTAAATGCATGACACGTAATCATCTTCTTTTTTGAAGTAACGTCTGTATTATATAAGATAAAAATAAGATAAGAAATATAGATAGGTGTAAATTAATGGATCTATTCTGTTACTTTTAACATATTATCATAGAATATGAATGACATCTTGACTAGATCTAGACAGTTTAGTAAATCAGTCAATTAGTAAATTAAATCATCTACTATACTATACTATTAGTTAGAAGATCCAGTTAACTAGTTTTAGATTTTATAAGATCTACTGACTACTCTGTCAGCCAATACACATTTATAGATCTATTAGATCTTTTATTTGAAATAGAGCTAACTTTTAACAAAGGTGCTACAAGGTTTGATTTATAATAGTAGTAGTAGGCCTATCAATGTGCATATTATATAAAAAAAAAAACATACATTTATGTAGATTATAAATAGTAATTTAAGTAAAGGCATAGAATTTACAGTTTGTATTGAAAGATATATATATATATGTTTAGTTTGAATCTTATATATATAGATATATATATATATATTGCAAAAGTAGAGGTAAATGTTTTGTTTATGTTGTAAAGATATAGGAGGCATCATGCTTGCAGGTTTTTTGGGGTTTCTGTCTCCCCCTTTGAAGGCTAAATGGGGCTCCATTTCTTGCATCCATGGTAATGTCGCACTGACCCATAGAGATCATCATGATCACACTAGAAAATATAAAGGATATGCTTTACATCAGCTTGGACAGGATAGTTACCATCAGCACACCATTGCATTGTCATTTGATACATCATTGCCAATGATACAATGAAAGAGGCAATAGTAGTATTAGTGGTGATAAAATGGATTCAGGCAGTGTAAGAATAGGTCTTTGGAGTAGGTTATCATGAAAGGTCAGTGTGTTAATGAAAAAAGAATTACCACATAAGGAAAGTCAGAGGGGAATGAAGAAAATAGTGCTAGTTATTAGAGACCTCAGGTTGAATTGAGTGTATGCAAGCTTTCAAACATTTGTGACAATAATGCAATGAATTATTTGGTATCAAATTTCATCCTGGTAGTTTTCCCCCTTCCTCCTTTTGAATATGTCATGTTTAACATTTATCTTTTGTATTTTTTGTTTGTTATTGAAATCTTGTTCATCAAGAACAATGTGATGACCTTTGACTTTGTTGACAGTCACACAGCTACCATGAAGCCTACTGGGATGGAGCCTGCGGCCTACCTGAACACTTACAAAGGCCATATCACATAGAGCGCTTCACAGACTCTTCAGAAGATGGACTATCACAGTGTCTTCAGGATCTTTCTACTAGCTAATCTCCCCCCCCCCCCCCCCCAAACAGAAACTGCATTTTTTTTTTTTCTCTTTTTATTCATCTGCCAGTTGCCAGCTCTGGGTTTCTATTGAAATAAAAAAGCTTGAGCATGGTATAGAACTTGACCTACATTTTATATGTAATACTTTGGAATGGCTGCACCTCAAGTCCAGCATTTTTCTTGGCATAGAATGAAATTAATTTTATACAAAATGATCAAAAACGTCTTTTCAATTTTGGGAAATGTCCTTTTGTTACTTGAGGTTTAACTGCTGTTAGGTGCTCAGGGGCTACTTCAATTATTTAAATAGACTTTCATTTTCCTTGTCCCTTTACAGTATTTAGAAGTCAATGCTCATTGTATACTGTATGAATGCTTTGGTCCATTACTGACAGACTTCTCTAAAAGGTTTATCTGTGCCTGGTTTATAGAAGAAGAAAGCTGTGAACAAACTGAAGAATGTAGAAGCAGAACAGAAAAGTGCTCCTCATCCTTTATTCAGCTTTTTTGGGTATCAAGCGGTATAATACTGAGCTTTATCAGAGGAGTGAAAGAAGTTGTCTTCACCACTTGGTGACAGAAGAGACATGCTATGTGCTAGAGAACCAACACATTTGTTGAGAGAGCAGTCTATGTGACTATACACCACCTGTATCAAGTCATCATGGCACTAGAAAAATAAACATTAGCCTTAATGATATCTAGCAATAAATAAGTATCATACAATTATATGTATAAAAAAAAATATTAAAAATTCCTTTGTATATCATTAATGAGGCACACAATACTTAAATAAGATAATAATTTCTTTTAGATATTTTTGAAGCAAATTGTTGAATGCTTTTTGTACATTTCAAAGAGGACTTGTGTTCAATGCTTAAGTCAAGTATTATTTTATAATATAGAATTACAGATGGCATAAAAGAGTAAACTGTGTGACCATTGTGCTTACCACAAACACTAGTTAACACTTACCACATTGCTGACCTTTAGTCTTCTGTGGCCTCACTTGTGAACTCTATTTCAAATAAAACAAATTTGTCTAGGAATGCAGTTTTGGTTTTGCATTTATTGTTTGTGCCATTTTGTATTTGACATGTAAGCTTTATACATATAGATTTATGTTTGTAATTTAAGTTCCAAATGTAGATTGCTATGTTGTTGTTATTTTCATGAAATATTTAATGTATATATTTTTTTGTTATTGTTTTTTTTTTCCCTTTAAAGCTTTTTGAAAAGATAACAATATTTTTTAATGTTCTTTAGAAAGAGCAAGTTAATATTTTTGAGTAATAACAAATGATTATAAAAGTATTGTCATCTGTAATGATAAGCAGCAATGTTTCAGATTTAATAATATAGTTTACTTATTGAACCATAAACCAAAGTGTTAGGTCTAATTTTAAATGTAGAACTGCAGGGACTAAAACATTTCAGATAGCATATATACTTTACTTGAGAATTCTCAATAAGTTTGCATTCTAAATAATGAAAGGAACCAGTTTGAACAGCAGAAGTTTTTTTTTGGTGGGTTTATTTTTTTTAATAGTTAGGTTTTTCTTTTTTTGTTGTTGTCTTCTATTTTTTTTTTTTTATTCCTATTTTCTTGTTTTCTGTTACTCTTTGAGTCAAATTTTATTTTATTGTGGAGATCTGTCATTTATTATGGAGATCTTTTTTCATTTTTTTTTTTTTTTTTTTGAGATCTTCTTTCATTTATTGCACAACTAGTTGGAACTGTAATCTCAAAACAGAATGCTTAATATAAATATTAAGATCATAGACATATATTATATCTAGACTGGAAATCAAAAACTAATTCTTATCCGCGATTGATCGATTCACAGACCTATATATAGATAGATTTTTGTGTACGTAACTCTTTTTCAAGCTCTAAGGGAAGTCGCCCCAATCAATCTTTTCTGTGTTAGAAAAGTAATGATCTTTAGTTTTCAAACTTTAGAAATAATGCAAAATCATTTATCATATTTTCTTTAGAATGGGCTATTAATCACAGAACTATATATTCACGCAAATATATGAAACAAAGCCACTTCCTGTTCCATTGAGATAATGTTTTAGAAATCCTAGATCGAAATAATTCATGTCTGTTGATTTTAATCATCTTATGTACATTTAAATAGATTTATTACCTAGATCTTTCTTGATTGTGTATCTAAAAATTGCAAAATAATAATTATGAGACAAGAGTACTCTTTTGATGTTCAATTACTAGATTTAGATCTAAAAATTAAATTATATGTTACATAGGTTAGGGTTGAAAAAAACAAAACAACTTTACTTCTAATAACTACTTTACAAAACAATGCTTTGTTTCATTTTTAAAAAAAAATTCAAAACATTTTTTGTAATGTTAAAAGATCTCCATGTCCAGTCTATATATATGATATCTATAAGTCTATGATTAAGATTATAACTTCTTGTCTATAAAATGGATAGAAAAATGTAACTTACAATGTAATGTAAAGTGTCAGATGAAAAAATTTCTTTACGTCTGGTAGAATTCTCTTGGCAGAGCAGTTTGATTAAAATTGTCAAATCTAAATCTAGAAATACATCTTCTTAATAATTTTTTTTTTAAATGACTGATTATGAAAATGATCTAGAATTTGTAGCCAGTTCTTGAGACAAAACCTCTGACCATCTGACCAATAGTTTTATATTCTTTGAAAGGAGATGTAAGGATTTCTTATTGAACTCAAATAATTATTCAGTGTTTCTTTTTGTTATTTCAAATAGTTTCAATTATAAAAATCCTAATCTGATTTTTCAATGATTAAACCCATGAAATAATACTCAATCTTTACTAGATAGGGAGGCTGAGTGGTAAAGCATTTGGCTTCCTAATCGGGGGTCCCGTTTTTAATCCTGGTGTAGACTGGGATTTTTAATTTTGGGATCTTTGGGCACCTCTGAGTCCACCCAGCTCTAATGGATATCTGACATTAGTTAGGGAAAGGTAGGGGCGGTTGCTTGTTGTTCTGGCCACATGACACCATTGTTAACCGTGGCTATAGAAACTGATTTTTTTTCATCATTTGCGCTATAGATCACAAGGTCTGAAAGGGGAAACTTTACTTCTTTTTTTTTTTAATAGATATAAGCCAACATCTTTAATAAAAAAATTGACATTTATTTATGGTACAAAAAAACTAAATACATTGAAGCCAAATCATATGTGCATCATATTACATCAACTGCCAGTTGTTTGTATATGTGTGCAACATTCCATTTCTTTTTCAGGTGTTCCATGGTGCTAGTTGCTTTTTTTTTTTGCTTTTTTTCATTGAAAGGCTTGCCATGTATCAGGCATTTGACATCCTATCAAATTTGGTCCAATGCCATCATCTGAGGATAATAGGCTTTTAATTCTGTTATTTCAAAAAATTTTGATTTCACTCTCCAAAGAAGAAGAACAGAATAAAAGAAGTATAGTCACTTCATACTCACCTGCTTAATTGCATATCATGAATCAAAGTTTTCTCTGCTGATGGGGTTTCAGAAATTTTTATAAAAATGTTCTTTTAGGAAGAAATTTATTCTCTTGAAATGTTGCACAGGTATTTATTTCTCGTCCTTAAATCCTAGGAAAGATTAAAAAAATGAAATGTTGAGTACCTCTTCACTGCCATGGAACACCTGTACCTGATAATATTGAACTATTGAACAAAGAGCATTTGTAATGCCCATGCCTGCTTTTTTATTATAATTGTTGTTACTATTTCTTTTTCCTTACTTGAATTACAAGTCTGTATTAATCAAATTTGTGATACTGTCCATAATAAAGCTTGAATGTCATGTATGAGGAATAAATGCTGCTTGCTGTAAGTTTTCTGTTTCTGATAGAGAGCATTCGTTTATCAAGCAAAAGTATTTTTGTGAACTCCTATTGTGTTGGGGAATTGGTTTGAAAAGACCTACATCTCTAATAGGATATCTTAATGTCCTTGGCCATTAGAAGCTAGTTAATACTATGTTAACCTCTAAGGGAAATGTAATTATTAGTTTAAAAACAAAATAAGTGTAGTCATTGTATCAATAATTTTCTTCTGATAGCAATAGCGATTTTTGGATGATTGTCCATTTTATTTATGTTCATTTTTGATTAAAAAGAATGTAATTTAAAACAGGTCTTGAATTGTAGAAATACATACAAATCATTCATCAACTTTTGAACTGTACTGGTATGGTAACAAATAACATGACTGTGACACTCACCTTAATATTCAAGTGTCATTTTTTAAATAAGTCTTCTGAGTTCACATGCAGCTCTTTGGAAATTGTTTCAATTGACTATATGTAAAGTATCATTCCAGTAGTGTATTAAATGCTTTAAAATTGTTGCCTTTATATATTTTTTTACAGTCGTACTTAACAAAAAAACAATTGATATTTGTACATTTGCTTAGAGTAGTTTATACATATCTATATATTTTACTCATGGTTATTTCTTTGCTAATGTACCATTTATAAATCTTAAAGGCCTATAAGAAGTAATTTGTATTTTGTTAGTACAATTCATTTTTTTTCTCTCCTTTTATTTCCATTTTAGAGACATATGATGTATTTGTTCAGCCAGTTATATATATTTTTGGTTTGATTTTCATCCATTATGGCTTCAATAACAAAGTAGATTTTTACTACAGACCCAAATAAAATATCACTATTGAATTCTGATTTAGTTTTTAATTGAATACCCTCTTATCCTGTATCTATTCCATTAGCTTTTGTAAACAAGCTGTAAATGTCTCTGCACTGAGTTCATTCCATACATAATCTGCCAGTAAGAGCTGTGTCTGTATGCATGTCTGAATTATACACTTCATAGGCCTGACATCGTTTTATTTAGCATGCTTTTATTTAGAAGGAAACAGGGAAGTAGGGTTCTGCTATTAGGTAGAGATTGCATATTAAAATGTACACACTGTAATAATGTTTTTGAGAATGGAATGGAGGTTTACAGGATGAGTCAAGAATTACTTCTAGCAATATCAATGACATTGAATGAAAAGAACATAATGATATCAAGTTTCAATTGTTGAGTCACACTTCACAAGCTTTGTCATGCTGTAGATCTAGTAGTTTCTGAGAAAAAAAATGGAAGTCTGGGTAATAGTTCTTATTGAAGAGCTGCAAAAGATGCCTTTTTTTAATGTGTTATTATGTTTATATCTAAGAGATAATTGTGCAACATTGTAATTAGGATACTCACTGATTTCTTTTTTCTAAACGTTTGTTATTGTGAATATTTGAGTAATAATAATATACATATATTTATATTCAATAAATTGAGCTAAGTATTAAAATATTAAATCAATCCAATCATTGTGCACTTGTTTTTATCATCAACAAAGAGTGTTTAATTGATTTAAGTATTTTCAATGGGGGGACAGATTTTAAAAAATTGCTTTTGTATGGTCCAATTTCTTTTTTTAGATGTTTAGATGTGGGTGGAGGGAGAATCTGAGAAAAGGTTTCAGTGCTGCTTTTAGACTAATGTTGACCAAAAAAATATTTAAATAAAAATATTACACCTTCGCTACTGGAAGTGGCATAGATAAAATCCAATTGAAACTGTTTCAGAAATGTATTAGGGGCCAATCTCTTTTTTTATTATAAATAAAAAGACACTGGTATTATGAAAAAATGTAATCAAGATTATTTATTGTGTCTATGCAGCAGAATGTTTGCAACACACATTTAAACAGAAAATTATGTAACAATTTCACAAACTTCAGATTTATTGGTTAAAATTTGACCTTTTTTTATTTCCAATGTAACTATCACATAATAAAAGACAAGACAATGTCAATCAATAATTACTCAGTCATAACATTATCTCAAGCACAATTTTCCTTGCCATTGTATCTTATAGGAAGTAGTGCCTTGAGCAGGACACTGACATTTTACAAAGAGAATTAGATGTAGATAAATGGAAATCAAAAACTATTTCCTTAATTTCTGGTAAACCAATTACTCAAACTAAAAAGTCAAAATATGTTAGTGTTAAAATTAGCAAGGATGGAATACTGATGGAATATTTAAGAACTCAAAAGTATTAGGGTCAGTTTATTTTAATTTACAAAGCAAACAAGATTATAAATACTAAAATGTTTTAAACTTAGACTAATAATTTTAAATATGTGTCTTGTATTAGGGATCCCACAATTAAACAAAACAAAGAAACTAGAATACATCTAAGAACTGTGAGCTTTAATACAAGTCAACACTTCCGTTTAACTAGAGTAACACCAATGGTTGAATCACTAAACTTAAAGACCCTCCAGGACAGAAGAATAAAATGTATAGTAGCAATAATACCTGAAACACTAACCATAACTTGCATATACAAAAATATAACCTAATAAAAGATTCATGAGAGACACATTGATAAAGGCACATTACTTATTCCATATGCTAGGACAATTTCAAAAAAGTAATCTTGTTTCTTTCAGAGTGCCGTTAGAGTATGGAATAGGTTGCCAAAATCATTGACTAGGTTACAATCCTCTTTAAATAAAGGAATGTCTGCAGTTGTGCCATATTTTTTAATCCTAAGTCTCCAAATGTCTTAATCAATATTTAATTGCTAAAAAAAAATTTTTGATTGTATATTGACAAATTTTTCTATAGCAAACCTAATCCTAACTCTGCATTAATTTGTCCTCTTTAAAGTGAGCATAAAGGACTCTTTGGAAAACAGTGGTTGTCCCTTTCTAAGCACAGATCATGTGACCAGTTCATCTGTAATTATAAAACCATATTATGGAAGTACACCATCATATATTAACTAATGTCTTAGGTTTCTCATTTGATCAGAGCAGACTTAGGATCACCCTAAGCATGTAAGAAATCTAGAACTCCACCAGAGTTTAAACCCAGAGTCCTGCAGCCACACAACC
This sequence comes from Biomphalaria glabrata, assembly GCF_947242115.1. Lineage (NCBI taxonomy): Eukaryota > Metazoa > Mollusca > Gastropoda > Planorbidae > Biomphalaria > Biomphalaria glabrata. Next base: position 17,655,279 of record NC_074727.1, read on the forward strand.
TCCTATGAATTAACTTTGCAAGATGATAATCAAGTTATCAATACTTAAAACAAAATGAGCTGAATTCCCATGAACAATATTGTTATAAGTAAAAACCTAGAAACCAAAAATTCTTAAATACCACATAACATATTTTGTCATTGAACAGTGATCAGGAACCATAAGAAAACTAAAAATATTAGACACATGAGAACAGTGGTCCTCATTACTGTGAGACATAATGCACTTTGCTTTTAGAACACTGGCAAGTTGAAACAGTCATATGTTGTTTTGTGTTTTTTATCTGTGAACCATGAGGCTAAATTTGAGGAACAGTGCAACAAAACAAATAGCTGTAGGCACTGGTATAAAGACAAATTTAACAGTAAAAGTTTCCCACAAAACCTATTCCAGTAGAGCTGATCTAGATGTGAGCAGGACAAGAAATGCCCCAGCCAAGATAAAGTGTTTTTTTTTTTATTTATTTATTGAATGCTAGCACCAGAAAGAAAGCAATGCACTCTTTGAAAAAAACTGTTTCTGTATTTATAAGTAATTTTCACTAGTTTAATAATATATAAGTGAAACCAACTATAAAAAAAAACACATCCTTATTGTGTCATGAGACTTACATGTGAGTTCTGTTTGAGTATGATATAATTTACAAATCCAATATAGAACCATCTAAATCATTATACAGAAATATACATAAATTATGTTAATTTACTTTTATAATTACACCCACATTAAACCAATTATGATTTAGCTTATATACAAAACATTCATCAGTTATTTTAATCCAACGAAACCTTTAGTCTATATTTAGCTTATATACAAAGCTTTCACCAGTCTAAGCTAAATACTAAGCTAAAGAAGTGCTGATGTGCGAAGCTTTGCTTTTGTGGTATCTTTAATGTATCAATAGATCCCTAATCAAACTTAAGTGGATATACATTAATCATGAAACTTGGTATAGCTCTGACAATTTAGTCAGTGATACATTGTGTTAAAGAACTTCGAATTGCATCTATTTTGTTATTGTTACAGTAGCTACGCTGAGGTGGTCCAGTGAAGTCAAACTGAATTTTCCATTTGATTGTACCAATAAAAATTATCTTATCTATCTTATCTTAAGTTAATTTTTAAAACCAATGTTTCTAATTGCAATTAAAACAGAAAATATACAACAAGAGAAAAATTGGAACTTTTATATGTACAAAATCAAATACAAAATGCCAAGAAAAAAAGTACATTAAATACTTGTTTGAATATAAATAACAAAAAAAAATATTTCAAAATGTTTGTTTTATTTGAAAATTTATTGAGTAAACATAAGAGCTGATCTTTATTAACTGAAGTGTTTACTATAAAAAGGTATGAATTCAAACAATGAAATACATAGGATATCTAAAATTGTATAATTTATTTTGCTTATTTTTCATAAACATAATGATGAAAAAAGAATCACTAGGTACTGATGGATCGGTGGAAATGTATAAATTAGGGAAGCTAGAGCACACAAAAAAAAAAGGGAACATTTCTGCATCAGCTAACCTTTGCACCTTTGCAAAGAAAAAAAAAAAAGGCAGCTAATACTGGAAGGATTAATCTGCCAACATTCCTACCAATTCCAAGATATTTTTTTTTTCTTTTTTCTACTAATACAAAGATGAATGTGACAAAAAACAAGGTCATTATTTTGTAATAACAACTTGCAACTTATATGTATTTTAACCTCCAAGTGTCAACTTACTAAATGGAAGCAAGTAATGACCCCAGTAGAAACGTCCATTAATTATATATTATTGGCTAGTTTAATGGTTCCATCAAAATGTATTGCTTTAAAGTGCAAGGCAAAGCATAGATCAACCTGAATCCCAAAACTTGTTTTGGTGTGTCCATTTTTTGTCTTAAAAGGTCACAAATGCAGATCTGGCCAATCAAACAATACTGGGACATTAGCTTGATATGTTTAGAAACAATTATAAGACACACAGAAATAAAAATAAAGTATTTTACAACAGATATTTCATTAACAGTGAACCTGCAACATTTTTTTCTGGTTATTCCTTTTCCACTATAAAATAAAAGTGGCTCTTCAAAGAATAGCCATTACCCAAAAAGTTACAGTTTTCCTTGTCATATAAAAGTTGCAACAGTTGTATATTATTTGACCACCTGACAACTTAATATAGTAAAACATACAATCAAATTACATTTCATTGTAATGAAAAACATTTGGCCTTTTTTTTTTTACTTCTAGAAAATATTTTGAGTGCAATCAATTTTGATTAACTTTAGGGAGCTTATTTTGCCACTGAATTAGGAAAAGCATTGACCAAATATGAAGTAATCTAATGCATGTATTGCACTAAGGAAAAAGATGACAAAAGAGTTAATGCTGATGAAATGTTGTCAAAGGAAGACAAAACAATAGTCAAGCTCCCTTCAGATGACTAAAACACCATAAAGTAAAGACATTAGTGACTGCAAGAGCTAGACCCGCCTCTTGTACTAGGGCAAAGCAAGTTTCTCTACATGCTTGTAATCAGGCACTTAAGTTCCAAGGCTTGATCTTCCCCAAGATTCAAACTCAGTACCTTTCATAAGGCAACTTCACTCCTCTTGCCACCCCATCCTTTAAAAATCCATAGCAAACCTTATAATTTATAAAAACACAATAAGAACCAAGTAAGACCATTAATTTTTCAAGATGCAATGTCGACTAGCATTTTAAAAAATTTATTCACAAAACTTGAAAAGTAATTGGCTTGCGGTACCTAAAGGATTATACCTCAGTTTAGCATAGCAACTAAAAATGGATACATTTGTGCATGAAATTGACTAATAAATAATTTTCAGCTAAATTCATGGATTAGATATTTTGCTGCAGAACAAAGAAAAAAAAAGAAAGATCACATCTGAAAGTATTTCTAATGCATTGATCCATATCACTTTCCACATAAAACAGGTTATTAAATAATAATAATAGGTCAAACAAAACCAGAATCCGTATGAAATAATTTAATTTAAGATAAAAATAGTCCAATGGTTTTTAACTTCAAATATGACAATATCTCAACACTGAATTAAAGGGAATGTGCAGCTTGCTCTAATGTTAACTTTACAGCAATATGGTCATTAAGAAGACTGAGACCTCTGGTGGCAAACTTTCCTTTCATTATTGAATTTATTGTAGAAGTTAATTGTCTTTAAAAAAATCTTTGTGAATAATTTTTACTAAAAGCATTGACTGAATAATTTCCCTTATGTCCAAATATAAAGAGGTAAAGTTAAAGGTAAAGTTAGCTTAGTTATATTTGGACCTGATCATTGGCAATTCATCATAATGAGAATAAAAAAAAATCTTGTATAAACAGCCCAGACTAACATTTTACGTTTGGATTTTAATCCCATAATTGACTTAAATACATGTACTGCCAGAAAGGATTAAGAAGCTAAACACCTTCATGGTCATACTTCAGAAATCTCTCCAACACAAAGTAGGAGAGAAATGATAACATCAAATAACATCTGCCTTTTGATCCACCTGGCTGAGACACACAAGCACACTGTTAAAGAATTCTAACGTTCTTTGGTCCATCCTAGAACAACATTGGTTCCCAACAAATTCATAAGGATATAACAGATCCAAGAGTGTATCCTGAATTCTGGTTGCTGGACATCACAGGCTGGTGACGAAGGGCCTGGAGAAGTGATGAAAATTTTATCAAAAAAAAAAAATCTAGCTAATCATTTTAAAATCATTTTTATTTTAAGTTTAACTTGGCCTTTTAAACTTGGAAATTCTAAATCGTTTGTTCATCGCCATCTTAAATTATTTTAATTTCAGGCTATATCTGTATATTTATTTTTTATTTCAATAGTAGTTTATTTAGGCCACACCTGACTACACATCAAGCCAAGTAAATGTGTTAAAAACTTCAGAGGTGGACAGCAAAAAATATACACTCAAGAGTCCCTTTTAAAGAATGTTAAAATGGGAGCCAAAGATTATATCAGAATTTATATCCAGTTGGTATGCAAAGATCAGTTTTTTTTAATTTCTCATTTTGTATGAAAAACACAATGGCTTAGACAAAGGCAGAGTGTCAGATGAAAATGTTAGCTAAATCCCAACAATGTCCCTAATTTAACTGGCTATTCAAAGGACAAACAACAAAAAAGAGAAAGAGTTGATGTATCACATGCAAAAGAAGAGGCTCTGCAAAGAAGGATACAATCTAAACTTACCTCAGGGATAAACCTCATCCAAGCTTCATAGTATCCTGGACACATCCAAGTATCATTATGTGTTCCATTAGCAAACAACTCCAACCTTTTAAAGTTGCTATTACATTTCTAAAATAAGAGAAAATGTTCATCATGGTTATCTCTACTTTATGATTTTATAAAATGTTTAAAATGTTGAGAAAAGTCATAAAGAATTTCAACTTTTATGTCTTAAAATAAAACAAGGTTACAAAGACAGTTTGTGTGAAACACAAACTCAAAATCAGCCCCACGAAGTTGTCCACCTAGAGTCTTCACCAGGATTTGATCACAGAACTTCCAGTTCCAAGTGCTTTACCCCTCAGCCACAGCATCTCCATATATTCATTTAGCGTATACTTATATTTTTTAAAATAATGATTATTAACCTTATCCATACATTTAAAATTAATAACATGTTACAATGTAATAAAGAGAAACTAAAAAAGATTTATTCTTCTAACAAAATTAGATAAATTGGCAACACGAAAAAAAAAATTCTTGGACTTCTTTAAGCTACAATTTTGTACAGATGACAAGACTTTCCCCTCGCAAATAAAAATTAATATCTCCATTGTCATTCGTCATACAAACTAGACATTGATCTAGCTAGATCTAGACCTAGTTTTAGATCTAAATCTAGATTATTCTAGATTCAAGATCCAAGTCTAAGTCTAGATCTAGAAATCTAGAATCTTGATATAGAATCTACTATATCTAGACTAGAACTCGTATTATAAATATAGACCTATGTAGATCTGGCCTCTATTTATTGTAATTTAGATTGTTGTCAAGTGTATAGCCTAATGAGGATGTGTGAAAACTGTGTGGTATAAAGTAGGTTGTTGTTTTTTTTAAACTTACAATTGAAACGAAGTTCGTATTAAAATTCTTTTTAAAAACAACATTTGAATCAGTATTTTATTCCATGAATTAGTTAATAAATGGAAAATCTATTTTATAATGATTCATTGATACTTTTTCAATCGTGACCTTAGATGCATTTTTTTGTACCAATGCGCGAATCTATGAATGAAGCTTGATTTATTAATGAAGAAGCTTGTGAACTTTTTAATTAGACTTACTTCCCCTGAAGTTTTTCATTGAAAAGTGGTGTAATTTTTTGAAAAATCTGCTTGCATTTATAATTTAAAAAATTAGATTGTTCCCTTTCAGAAAAGAAAAAAGTAGCCGTTGCATCAGAACTCTGAATGATCTAAAATATCATGATGTCTTCTAGTTTCTGAGATCTAAACGAGACGGATGGACAGACAGGCGGACAGACAGGCCACACAAAACTAATAGCGTCTTTTCCCCATTCTGTGGCCGCTAAAAAAAGATGCATATAGGCATATAGTTATAACATTTTTTCCCAAAAGCAATATGAAATTAAAGACAATTGTCATTTATGATTTCACAGTAAGGACACAACCAGAGTTTAACTACACATGTTTTTCAACCCATCAAAGAAGAATTAAAACTTTTGAAAATAATCAACACTTGATGACTGAGTTTACACTTCAAGATCAGATTGTAATTAGTACGAATCTGAATGTAGCCTTAAGTAAAATGGCCTTAATTGTCAATAAACCTTTGTTTACATTGTATAGCTCTTTCATCATTTTAGGAGGCACTAGTTCATCCATGGTTCCACTGAGAAAAAAGGCGGGTGTAGAGACTAGTTCAATTCTCTGAAGTGATGGGAACTACAGCCAATACAAACAAAAAAATCTTATTAGAAAATGAACATAAATTAATTGTCATAAAAAGAAACATTTGATTTTGGATGTTCATGCATGAGAAAACAAAAAAGATAGACTTATTATATCAAATATCTATTACATAAAAACTGCCAGCTGGCCAGCATCAGAATTAGCATTATGCCAAAGAGAGACAACACTAAACTTTCATCCACCAAAGAGAGACGACACTAAACTTTCATCCACCAAAGAGAGACAATACTAAACTTTCATCCACCAAAGAGAGACAACACTAAACTTTCATCCACCAAAGAGAGACAACACTAAACTTTCATCCACCAAAGAGAGACAATACTAAACTTTCATCCACCAAAGAGAGACAATACTAAACTTTCATCCACCAAAGAGAGACAATACTAAACTTTCATCCACCAAAGAGAGACAATACTTAACTTTCATCCACCAAAGAGAGACAACACTAAACTTTCATCCACCAAAGAGAGACAATACTAAACTTTCATCCACCAAAGAGAGACAACACTAAACTTTCATCCACCAAAGAGAGACAATACTAAACTTTCATCCACCAAAGAGAGACAATACTTAACTTTCATCCACCAAAGAGAGACAATACTAAACTTTCATCCACCAAAGAGAGACAATACTAAACTTTCATCCACCAAAGAGAGACAATACTAAACTTTCATCCACCAAAGAGAGACAACACTAAACCTTCATTCACCAAAGAGAGACAACACTAAACCTTCATCCACCAAAGAGAGGCAATACTAAATGTAATATTTTATTGCATCTTTTCATTGTCAATAAAAATGTTTACTATTTACTTTATTCTTATAGCACAATCGTGGTATGTACTTGATACAAGAAAGCCTCAGAATTTTGTGGCTCATGTCATACAGTGACGTGAATGTATTCTCCAGAACAACAGCAGCAATCTTGGGCCCATAGAAAGGGGACGATGCTAAGTATATAGCCACTGCACCACCAAGGGATCTTCCAAAGAGTACAATTTGTGTTTGATCTATATCGGAACGTTTGAGAAGGAAGTCCATTGCAGCTTCTGCATCCTGATACAAACCTGTAATGAGATTCAAATCATTAATTTACTTTTCATGAACTATCAGCTAAATGATATAACATTGTTATTATTTTCTTTTAGCAATATGGTCTTAATTTTACATAACAAAGTTGTTTTTTAACTAGCTAATCTAGATATTTAGACCAATTTTTACAGACAACTTACGAATGACATTGTGGTCGCTGTTATAGCCATGATTATTAGTAATTTATTAGTTATTCTAGACATAAATCTAGTGAAACAACTTTAAGCTTAGCAAAAGATCCATGAAATAAAAAAAAATCCAGATCCATGAAATAAACACGAATATCCACTTCAGAAAATTTAATAATTTAAAATCACAATACTTCAAGTCTAATGGCACAAATATCCCTCAAAGGTTTTCAAGCTAATGCTAACCAAGATTTTACAAGTATTTCTTTACAAAAAAAAATGGTTTCTTATAAAAATAGCTAGTACCATAATGTGAAGAAACAAGTGCCTTTACATTTAAAGTGTCTTTTAATTGTGAAACATTTCAACATAACATATATACACGGCAGACATTATATACAGATCTCATACTTCACTAGCTGACTTCCTCTCTTCTTGTTTACACACTTGTCACTTCCCGCAAGTCCCCTAACTCTCCGATACCCAACACTTGACCGTGTGTCATGGTTGACCAGACACAGTAACCGTGTCACAACACATAATAAGTTTTGCTTTTTAAAAAAAGTTTTTGATTAAATTAAATTTTCACTTACTGGAAGGCTTTAGTACTGTTGTTACAATTCTAAAATTGCCAAATAAAACAAGAAAGGCAAGTTTTTGGGGGTTTTTTTAGGCACAGTGGTCTTTGAGGTAGATTAAGTTCAATAGTTTCTTTAAAGAAGTAAAGAAGGTGTAATGTAACCAAAACAATGACCAAAGATATTACCTTTCCACAACTTAAGTCAACGCCTCACTAAAGTCTAAAATTCAGAATTAAAAATTCCATACTTCACCAAAATGCCCATTAATAGTCTCTTAGTTTGTATGTCAAGGAGTGTTTTTTTACCATTTGACAACAGGTCTATCTTTTCATGATGTAATAGTCTAATAGAGCTAAATATAATAATTTTATTTTTAAGTATATATTATAAAAAAAAAGAAAAAAGTCACAGATACAGACCTGATTCACTAGGACCTCCTTCACTCTTTCCATATCCTCTGTACTCCACCATCAAAATATTAGCATTTAATATGGAATAGAGTCCTAATGCATTCTGAAGCCTAATAACAATACAAAAATATAATAAATTAGCAAAGGAAGAAGCCTATCTATATTGTAGATTAGAATAAAAATTTGAAATGGTGGTCATTCATTTTGTCAATCAATCTCTTTATTTTATGTTTCAACTGATAGTTTAATGTGTAGATTCATCTCTCAACAAGTTTTCTGAAATGGGTTTGATTTCCTTTATTTCACTAAACTATTGAATAGTTCATTAAGATTTTGGGTAATTTTGTTCCTTGAATATTGTTATAAACTCGGTGGTGGCACAGAGAGGGGTAGTGGTGTGTGTGTAGTCAGCCGACGCAAATCGCCCCAGGCCAGCGCTAGACAAGCGGTCAACCGTGACGAGCTACGACGGTCAGCCGAGTCGAGTATCAACAGGACGGTTCGGGAAGGATCGCCGTCGTGAACATAGCTCAGGAGGGTCACGAGAGTTGTAGTCATCTGACCATGTAGAAACGCCGAGCGGCGTTCTGTCCGGTTCGAGAAGGCTAGTAGGGACCCTATATAACAGAGGAGGTGTCACAGTCAAGAATGTCAAGAAAAGGGGCTCAATGCAGCAAGGTTCAGAGCCTGGTTCACTACAGTCCGGTCGACTACAGCACAGTTCAGCGGTGTGGTTCTGTACGGAGCATTACGACGGTTCAGTGCGGAGTACTGTCAAGTACAGTTGAGACGAACGGCGTCTTGATCTTGGTATACGATCGAGTCCGACACAACGAGCCTAGTGTGTGAAGTCAGTCCTGAACTGTTGAACCCAGTGCAAGCCCGGAACGAGACGGTGAGGCCAGTGCAAGAGTTGATATGGCGGAACAGTGTTATCAGAGAGATATTTGTACAGTGTATGTGTTGCCAATTGTACAGTATTGGCTGTTATTTATTCAACTATTAAAGTGTTACGTTACTTTGGAGCCCTGAGTTGTCAAGTTCTTTAAGTTGGTGGTGTAAGGTGCAGTTTGCAGAGAGCCTGGATAGTGAGATTCGTAACAATATAATTGATTTTAAGTTCTATATTATATATTTATGATAATTGATATTCTTGACAAATGGAGATCACACTTGAAATAAAAACTCAAGATCAAATTTAAATCTATATCAATGAATATAACACGCACCCTCTGGAGAAGCATGTGTCAAATAAATAGAAAAAAAGCTTTAAAAAAAAAAAAACTTAAAAAATAAGGTTATAAGGTTAAGTGCAAAATACAGGTTCAGATATTTTCCATCCTAGCTATGAAAATAAGAGTATTAAATATTTTGATAAATAGTACTACATAGAAAAGTTGGTTGGACAAATGAAAGAATGGAATGGTCTCTCTTATTATTCTGCTGGAAACAGCTGCTGACTGAAAAAAAACTGTAAGGATTAATTTATGCAAATTATCACAGCAACCCTCTTGCATATGTAGAGGGTTAGATCATGACTTCATGAGAGAGATTTAATAACATACAAATATTTCATGACATTTTTAGGTGGCAATGAGAGAACTGCCTGAAGAAAATATATTCAAACTGGCTATTTAATATTAAATCAATTTTACCTAAAAAAATAATTTTAATCTTTCAAACACAATAGATCTCTGTCTCTATGAATCAATTTTCTTTTTTAAAAAAATATTCTTACCTGTGACCTATATTGCCTGCATTGCCATGAAAGAATATAACTGTTAAAGTAGATCTCTGCATCTGTTTTATAAGAACTACATTTATTCGAGTACCATCTTTTGTTCGAATGAAATGATTTTCATATGGCATTTGAAATGCTTCAGGGGTGATGACCATCAATCTTGAATCTGGGGGTGATTCAGGGTGGTAAAGTAGCATATCTTGTGCATGGTATAAAAGTCCAAATACCCCTAAAACAAAAAAGCAAAATGCATATGTGCCTCCCTCTGTCCAAAAGAGTAATGTAACAATTAATAGTCCTGTTGTGCACATTTTCCAAAATCTGGATACTATCATCAAAGCCAGCCGAAGGAGTATCTCCACAGTAGCGAGGATTTTTCTGAAAATATTACTGCTTCTTGAAGGCATGTTTTCTGTCAACAATGGCGACTTTATATCTTCTGATGATGGTTTGACATATATCACCATTACTGTCAATGTGTCCAAAGTAGTTCTAGATCCTTAAGTAAAGAAGTTATCGACTGCTTCACTAAATAACTAGACTTATTATAACACTATCATTAGTATCATCTATGATAGAAGTAAACAATAGTCGCCATATTAATGATTTAGTCTAATTTTTTCTTTCAGAAGAGTTCTTCAGCAACGTAACTTAACTGACCTATAAATTATTTTGAAGTACCACCTATGATTCTATTATACATGTTTGAAATATGTTATAAGTGAAACACTGCACTCGTCTTTAATTTTGAATATCGAAGACATTGACATTATAAATATATTATACATGTTTCAGAGCTAAAGATGATCTACTTCCTAGTCCAAATCTCCAGCAGGACGAAGGGGTATATAGAAACGGGCAGGGGATGAACGCAGAACCATTGAGAAGACCGAACGACAGTCCTGCGCGAATACAGCACGACAATCACAATGCAACAGAGCTGGATATGTCATAGATATCTAAAAATTGTCTATTTCTATGTGTTAATTGTGTTAACAATCACCTATAAAGGGCTGCTACATCACTATTTCAACATAGATCTAGTTTAGAACTAACAGTTGATAAAAAGAATGTATAGAAAATACGAAAAACATGCATAAATGTAACCCTGCCGGACCAAGTAAAACAAAGGACGTTTGGGCCACGAGGCCTTCATCAGCTACAAAACAAACCAAAAAAAAATAAACAATTAACACAAAATAGTCTTAAGTTAACTTATCTGTCGATGTTGTTCTCTATCGAGGCAGAAAAGAGCTACGCTGGTGTAAAAGCGCGGGAAAACGGAAGGGGACGGAGATGTCAGGCAAAGATGAATGGGAAAAGGGGGTACCGTAGTGTTAGTGCCCATCGCATATTAAATAAAAGTGTGCTGGTTGTTGATCCCGTTAGGTTGGAGGGTGCCTGACATGTAAATAAGTTTGTTTTCGATCTGCAGACGCTTGTTTTTGTCATTGCATTGTTGTATAGCAGTGACGAGGAGGTCGGTGGTACCCCTATGATGTGTGTTATTAAAATGGATAGAGACGGGCTTAGTTGCAAAGTTACGAATGTCTCTAAGGTGTTCTTGGAGTCGTGTTTTTAAGGTCCTGCCTGTGTTTCCAATATAGACCATCTGACACCTTGAGCATATATGACTCCTCTACTATTACAGTTAAATTTGCCACTGATTTTGATGGTCATTTTAGGACAGGTGATGGTGGGGGTGGCGAGCGTGTGTTTGCAGGTCTGACAGTTACGTCATGGCCAAGTGCTAGGATCACTTGAAATGTTGTGGAGTTTAGTGTGTACTAATATGTCTTGTAGGTTTTGGTCTCGGCTGAATACTACAAGAGGTGGGGATGAAAAGACATCGCGAGTATGTTCATCAGCTAGGAGAATGTTCAGGTTTTTGAGAAAGATGTTTTTTGCTTTCACATTGTGAGGGTGGTAGGTTAATATCAATGTGGGCCTCATTGCCAGATTTCGTTTTTTTTTCTTGAAAGCTTGTTCTCTTTAAGATTCTCCACTTGCGATAAGTTAACCTAAAACTATTTTGTGTTCATTGTTGGTTATTTTTGTTTGTTTGTAGCTGATGAAGGCCTCATGGCCCAAACATCCCTTGTTTTACTTCGTCCGGCAGGGTTACATATACGGCAGGGTTACATATACCGGGTATGCATGTTTTTCGTATTTTCTATAGTCGTTTACCCCTGCAACAGTAAATCTTTGCTTTTAGAGTCTTTGATAAAAAGAATGCATGTGGTCCCCTCTGGCTACCAACCAGCTTCCTCGGGCTATTGCTTGAATTCTCACACCTATGAATGGAACTGGGGGCGGGATACTACGTCTAATGACGTTTTTAATTGGCTCAATTCCCTAACATATAGCTTCTTTTGTCTCAGAAGGCAATCGATGCGTCCAGATGAGTCACTGGTTTTGGTAATCCCCTAATACCATTACCTAAATCCACAACTCGCACTTAACTACCTCGTACCATTTCCAAATACTGTTTGATTTAAATCTACCCAACATAGTTCCCATTAGACCCACTGATGTGGATTCAGATCAACTGATCCAAGTACCTTCCTAAACGTTTGCCACAGGTTTTAAATGAGGGTAGTTTTTGTATTGCATCATCAAATAGGAACTGCATTCTGAGACAATGCCAGCTTAGAATTTTACATACCTATTGTTAACTTATCCAAATGCATTGTACCTATAATGAGAATTTTCACAAGGCAATCCATGCAACTTTTAAAGCTGGTCATAATTGTATACCTACTTCCTCCATAATAAAAAAAAAAAAAAAAAAAAAAAAAAATTGATGATGATGCACACCAAAGTGTATAGTGTTTGAGTTAGCAGCTCTCCCCTATCCTTCCAAGGATAAGGCCAATAGGTGTTGGTTGTTGTTTTTTTTGAAAGGGGGGGGGGGTGGGGTGGGGGGCACACATGTTTATAGAAAGTTAAAATACTGATTAACAGCACTTGTCACCCATTTCAAAGGAGTATGTCCTTTAAATATTTAATAACTTCAAGTACCGGTATATAATAAAGAAAAATTAACCTGTACTGATAGTTAATGGCTAATATTTTCATTACCCTGATTGACTATTTCATCCTTTATGTGACATGCACAATCCATATCACTTAAGCACTTTTTCTTCAATATAATAATTAGTAAACTAGTAATAGTAATGAGTTATCCTAATTATAAAAAAAAAAAATCTTAAAAGAGTTCCAAAAATTTATTCAACAGAAGTTACATTAACATGGAAGTTTAGTGATGCCATTTCGGTGTAAACCCATACACCTACTGGCAAGTCAACTAGTGGCACATTATCTGTAACCTCATACAGACATATACAGGAATTTAGTCAAAGAGGCCAAAACCCATATCTTCATCACTGTGTTCACTCTCTTCTTTGACAGCTTCCTTTGCTGGTGCGGCGGCTGCTGCCGGTTTACCAGCTGCGGCTGCTGGTGCAGGAGCAGCAGCAACAGCAAACTTGGAAGGATCCTTCAGGTACTCTTTGGTCTGCTCAGCCTCCTTGAAGGTGTAATCTGTTTCAACTGCAACAGCCAACAACCGCTTGAAGCCATTAATAAGTGAATGGGGAGCTGATGCAGCAGTGGGATAACCTATAGCCAGAGATACTGTAGCAACATTGCGCACACCCTACAAGAAGAAAAAAAAAAAATTCAAATTAAAAAGAAATGTTATTCAATTACATGGGAAATGTTACAAAACAAAAGTTTAATTGAATAACATTTCTTTTTAATTTGAAAAATTCACCTCAACAAACTTGGCAATAATGTCTGCATTTGTGATGTCCAAAACTTCTGGGCTAAAAACAGTTCCAGAATCATACACTGTAAAGAATAGAAAACATTTAAATCAAACTAATCAACCTAACTCCCCTCTACACTATCGCAGATAATACAAACAACATGTATAAAGAAAAAGCCTGATCAAATAAGATGGCAGTGCAGACAATAGTATGTTATGTAACTGATAAAATGGACAGAAAATATATCTGCATTAAATTTATAGAACCAGTTATAATCTACCCAATCCCAAAGAGAAGAGATTATTTTACCCTGTATCAATTATTTACAAAAATGTTATGACTAAATTCACTATAAAAAAAACTAATAAAAAGCATTAAAAAATTCCTTTTATAATAGAGAAAAATAGACCTAGGGATAAGCAAGTCATAAACAGGTCTACAGAGCTCAAAAAATGTAGATATCTCATAAGATTTAGTTGCATTTTCCCAGTCTCTAATTTGATTAGCATATCTGTCTCAAAAGGCTTCTTACCCCAACCATTATTTCCTAAAAATAGCTTCACTATTGCTCTCCAAGGCCAGAGTTTTTAAAGGATAAAATATTATTTAAAAACAAACAGCCCAAAATTAGATATTGCCAGCAACAGTGAAATAGTTAAGTAAGGAAAAAGCTATGGTCATGACTTAAAAGCAAAAATTTTGGTGCCAGACTATAAATGAGAAACTTGTTACAATCAGATTTTCTTAAATCAATCAAGTAGGCATAATTTCTATTGCTTTTCTGTCCCATAAAACACACACCATTATTCTTATTCAACTTGTAGCTAACAAACACAGTAATGGAAAAATGTTTTACCATGATCAATGATTAGACCATAAGTGAAGGGTGAGATGTTCAACATGTTAAGTAGAGTACTCTCAGACTGACCCACTTTTTCTCCTTCCTTGATCAAGGACACTTCATTCTAATAATATCAGGAAAAAAAATAACTTGACTATTTTACTTTGAAACTTTACAAAGAAATAAAAACATGAAAAACACTTTTTAAAAAAAACAAAGCTTATATTAAGTGTAATTGAATCAATTAGTTTAGTTAAGTCATCTATACTTTCAAGTAGAATGTTTGTCGTATGCATGTATGTCCCCGTATAGAAATAAAAACCGCTTGACCAATCTTGATAAAACTTGGCAGAAATGTTCCTTGGGTACCAACTTAGACCGTAGTGTATGAATTGTGGCCCTAAAACAAATTTAAGACCCTCAAAAAAAAAAAAAAAGACCAACTCTATTACAGCTATAATATTTTACAGATCTAGGCCATGCTTACAATGTTGACATGAGAAAAGATCGAAAGGATTTAGATCTAGATCTAATTTTAAGAACTAAACTTTGCACTTATAGTTTTTTACTTTGACATGAAAATACAAAAGAAGGTCCATTGAATTCATTATATAATAAAACCTTCCCTAACCTTCAAATTTGTGTTTCAAAACCATTTTTAACATAAATTAGTTTCTTTTATCTGTGACTACAGATTTCCTGACGAACATTCTTTCATTACACTATACCGTAATGCTAGACATCTTTCCATGCCTAGGTCTAAAACTCTAATATGATATAACTTCTCTTCGCACAGATAGTTTTAAGTTTTATACTTTAACACATGAACATACTAATTATAGTCCATTCATTTCATATTTTGATCAAATTAAAGCATTTTTAATACATTCGTTTACAAAAGCTGCAAAGCTGTGTTGAGATAGGCCTAGATCTACATTCATTCATAAATCGTGTACTAAAAATTATTTCGTTTAATTGTTCACTTTATATTCCCATTCATTTAACAAAGCTATCGCTCTTTTCGTTTTTAATAGATATGCATGTATCGGCTTCAGGTAAACCCATTTTCGCAAAACTAATTTTATTTTTGTAACGAAAGAGAAAAAACTTGAAAGGATCATTAGCTAAGTTTAACGTACATCTAAATCCAATCCACTAGATTAGTAAACACAAACTTAGACCCGCAGGCCGTGGATAATGTCAGGCTAGTGTAATTATATGTATGAGTGACCCAGACATAATAAATCTGAGATAAAAAAAAAAGAAATAATTG
The DNA here is from genome assembly GCF_947242115.1 of Biomphalaria glabrata. Taxonomy (NCBI): domain Eukaryota; kingdom Metazoa; phylum Mollusca; class Gastropoda; family Planorbidae; genus Biomphalaria; species Biomphalaria glabrata. The sequence continues at coordinate 17,671,098 of NC_074727.1, forward strand.
TGCAAAATAAAAGCTTAATCTGATAAGGTGGGGTAGAAATAACATGTACAAATTTTTTACCATACAGACATACTGAGTTGATATAAGCCTTTTAAAAACTCACCAAGATTTCGATGGTACCCTTGGTAATCTTTGTAGGGATAGACAAGGCCTGGAAGAAAGATGTCTTTTCAGGTCCAAGAGTTGTTACTTGGGCAGGAATCTTGACATCTTTAGGAGCTACAGCACCTGCTCTGGCTGGAGCTTGTACCTGAACAAACAATAATACATTTTACATCACAGCAACAAAAAAAAAAATCATGTCTAGTCAGACTATTGTTGCCAAGCTAATGATCTCTATGTGAATGCCAACTTGGGAGGTTAACCCCTCGTTATAGCCCCACACTCTCAACTGCAACAATATTTCATCATTCTAGACCAGTTATACTTTATACACATACCAGTACATATCTTTTTAAGCATTCAATATACAAATAGATACTGAAATCTACTTACTTATACATAAATAAACTATCAGTCAATTTATTTTTCAACTTTTCTGCTATGAAGTTAAAAACTAATAGATTTTGGCATTTATATTTAACTTTCCTTATAACCTAATGACATTTTTCTTTTATGTTTTTTTTTAGTTTTACTAAGTTTTAATAAATCCTAGCCTACCTAAATCTCTATATATTAAAGAACACTATTTCTTTTTAATTAATAAAGGCCATCAAATCTGTATCACAACTGCCACTAGAATCTAGATCTATATATATATAATCTGTTAATCTAGTAGTTGCAGAGCTCTAGAGACTAGATCAAAAATCTAAGTAAATAATTCATTAATTTATATTAATTTCTAATACTATATCTAGTCTATACTCCAGAAAAGACAAGTAGAACAAATCTAGATATGTATAAAGATCATAATCTTAGCCTAAATTATATCAATTCTAGATCTGGACCTACTATGTAATTATTTAGATCTATATCTACATCTGCTAACTAGATTTAGAAGCTTTTGAATTAAACGTCATGATTAGATCTAGATAAATATGAGATGATATCTAGATCCGGACTCCTGTGGATCCACTACAAATGTAGGCCTACACAAAACCTTTCACGTAGGCCTACCTTTAAAAAAAAAACTTGATCTAACAATCTAGACCTAAACATTATCGATCTAGATCATACTAGATTAGATCTATATAGAAGGTAGTGAATCGTAACATAATGTCTTAGAATGTAGTCTAGCCTATAGATACATCCCTGTATAATAAGTAATCTAGATCATAGATACATCTAGATTTAGATCTACAATGTGTTTTGAATCGATAGCGCTTCGATATCTTTTTGTTAAAATGAATACAGGAATCAGGGATTTTTAAATTTTTTTTTTAATTCAACTTTTTATAAGCTCCAAATGAATTAATTTCTAATGAAAAAAGTCACGGTGTATCAGCTAACTGACAGTACCAACCTGCCACTCCCTCACTCTCGCGTTCTTCATTTCTAGACTAAATGTAGATCTAACTGCTATCAAGAACCAATCAACATTTTAGATCTGGTCACAAAGTGATTCCCCCCACCTTTTCTGCCCCCCCCCATAGAACGGCTTAGCGTAACCTCTGTGACCGCTTGTTAGCGAGTCTAGAGAGGAAAAAAAAAAGAAGATACAATATGCATAACACTAGGGGTTAAATTCGTATTTGCGTACTAGCTGTCATTTTTGGGAGATTTTGCGTAACGGTAGACTATCAGCTTAAAAAAAAAAACAGGCGATTTTCTATACTGTTTGGAAAATCAAAACTGTTAAGTTATAAATCTGATTATATAAATATACTTATTTAATTTTTCCAGATATCTTACTCAGATAGTGGCTGCAAGGCTAATGATCTCTAGGTGAGTGCCAACTTGGGAGGTTAACCCCTCGTTATAGCCCCACACTCTCAACTGCAACCATCTTTCATCACAGTACATTTGTTATATCATATACACAGTGTACAAGTTTTTATATACAAAAGTAATCAATGTTCTTAAAAGCATTTCCGAATTTCTAACTTAAGTATTATCCTAATTAAACTGTAGACTTGTTTATTTACTAGCTTTCATTGCTGTATGTTAGCTATATGCAGCGAAAAAAATATTGTCATTTCAAAATATTTCTAAAAAAAAAAAAATAATAATTCAGCATTATGTTAATAAACTACATTGTATATATAGAAATTCAATCAATAAACAAAAACATATAAAAATATTTTTTTTCTCTTTCTTTAAATGATACTAAGCCCACACAGTGCAGTTCCTGAACTATAGATTTTAAGCACTTATATCTACCATTTTTTTCCTATGGTACCGGTACCTAAAAGAATATATTTCATTTGAAAACTGGACAAAATCTTGAGCCATACAATTTTGATCAGAAGGAGAAACATCAAATTAGTTGGAAAATCAAAACAACATGCCAAGCATCTGGCTACATAATTATCACTATTAAAATCTCAGACAGTTGTTGCAATAGTAATGATCTTTATGCATGTGCCAACGTGGGAGGTTAACCCCTCGCTATAGCCTCACACTCTCAACTGCAACAATGATTCATCATTGAAAGAAATATTTCTATTACAGCTACATTTTTTTTTTCAAAAACAACATTATCAACATGTTTTTGTAATAATCCAATAAAATGTAGAAAGATTTTTTTTGGCTTTGTTTATTGGAACAAGTACAGATTCCTATTTACTACTATACCATTCCATTTATAAAATACACCCCAACCAGAATAATTAGAAATGGCAGTTAAGGCTTTCCACATGTAGACATTACTTTTCATGCAAATGTAACAATAATATAAATCATGAAGGTTTAATTTTACCTTGTTCTCCAAAATGAGACTACGGACTTCAGTCAAATCATCTTTAGTAAAGACAAAGCCCACGTTGTGTTTAATTGCTGGCAAAAGCCTGAAAATAATTTTGTATGCTATTAGTGTATATGCATATGACAAAAAATGCCAGTTGGACTCGTGCAACACTACATGTATGATTTCAGAATTATTTCAACTATTAAATATATTACTGAAATTAAACTAAAGAACTAAATCTAATGTTTAAAATCCTAATTATAAAATCAATTACAGTAATAAGCTAAATAATATTGATATGTATAAAAATGGGTACTTACTTCTCTAATCCTGGATTGGTGTCCAAATGACCACGAATAGCCTTACGCATCATTGTGTTCTTACCCATAAGGATAACTATAAAATAAAAATGACAAAAATTTTATGCAAAGGGTAACAGTAAATTAAATTTGTCTAAACCATTAAAAGTATTCATTTATATCATCTATAAAAACTATCATCAAAGAAAATTAAGTAAATTAGCATAATGTAAGCTAATGTAATGTTATAAATTTAACTTACCTCCCTTCCCTCTGAGACCCTGGCGAATCTGTTGCATCTGCTTTGAGCCGACATTGTCTACTTTAACGATGAATGCTTTTGGGTATTCATCAAAAAGTGACTGGAAAGAAAAATGTAATTATTGAAAGCAATAATGGGGTGTAAATATTGCACCAGCATGCAGTTCTAAATAATGGCTTTTCTTAAAATTTTAGAAGTTAAGCTTAAAACAGCAACCCCAATGCCATTACTGATGCCAGTGATGGGCAACTACACTGTTAGGAGCCTCAAAATTGTGTTGCTGATGATAAAAGCTTGTCCGGATACAGGTAAAACTAGTGTCTCTAAAGGCCTATGTGTCATGTCAATTACATGCAGAGAAAGGTGATATGAAGTATTGGAAAAGTTTGTGTTCTTGAGCTGGTGACTTAAAGGGCAAAATACACTACAACACTAGGGCTATGGGCATAATCCTTTTAAATATTCTTTAGAAATTAATTTAAAATGCGATATACATCTGGTTTTCATAAAAAAAAAAAATAATTCTCAGGCTTTAGTTCTCAACAAGACATGATGGGTTCTTCTTATATACAACCGCGATAGGAGGAGCCAATGGGTTAAATATTTTGTTTTAGCTATGCTTGAGAACTTTATCAAGTGTTTTTGTGAAAATCATGGGCCTTTAAATTTCTCTCTTGGTTGAGTCGAACCCCTTAAACCTCAACTTACCTAAGCATAGTGATAAATATCTACTAGATCTATGAATAATCATTATGGGGCTATAACTTGGCTTAAAGCTTTAAGGCAGGGTGTTTTACTCTAAATCTAGAAAGACATAGATGATATAGGTAAGATCACACAACTGCAAACCTGTAGAGAAGACATACCTTGTCAAATTACTGTTAAGCCTAGATTACTTACTGTGATTTTTACAAAATAGTTGGCCTTCCAAACTTTTCTGTCTTCCTTGACCATCTTTGTGATTCAGGGATTGCTAAGACAGTAGCAGTTTAAAGATAGAACCTTAAAAAAAAAAGAATACACTCTGTTATTAAGGCCTTTTGCCTCTTTTCCTGTATACTTATTCATAATCATGACTAATCTAAAGAAATCTAGCTAGAGTCTACATCAGAGACCTAGAACTTTATCCTTATTTAAAATGTCCTGCGATTAAAATTAAACTGAAAACAGAAAGAGATTTTATTTAAGAAAAGTGATTCTATAGGGAGGTGAATTAAAATATTTCTTTGAAATATGTTAGTGCCGGTACATCTGAAATTCATTCAATTCAAGACAACACATTCAAGTATGATTAAAGCTAGGCAAAAAAAAAACAAAACAACGGAAGTGTAGAAGTAAACAACCACCGATAATTTAGAGTAGGTACTCTAACAGTAACAGGCTGCCATTTTGGACCAAAAACACATTTGACTTCAAAACAATTTCCTGTTCAGAATTTACAAAACTGAAATTAAGGATGTCATTTTTTTTTTTTTTTTACATTTTCTTGAGTTTATTTTAAAGATAGTGGGAAAAATTTTTATTTTTTTTCTCTTACTATGTCCAAAATATTTTAATCAGAAAAATTAGAAATTTTCAAATAACAAGGAAGAAAAAAAAAAAAACATATAAATTTGTTAACCATACACTTAGAAAATTCATTCAGCTTTCCAATGATACTAAATTGACTATGATTAATTTATGATTAATGCAATTTAATATATACTTTTGTATATGTATATAGTTTTTGAAATATTCAAATAAAAAAAAATTTGCTTCTTTTTTTTTTAAATTTCTCTATATAAAGTCCATAGGATGTCAGGACGCTTCAGACAAACTTAAAATCACAATAACCTTTGAACCAATAATGCTAGCATAATAAATTTGGTGTTGTTAAGAAGCATTTTTGGTAAAACTTTACATCGCAGGACCCTAGTTTTTCAGGTCAATTATTTGGCAGCTGTCTATCCGCACGTATGATGACGTACTGACGTGACCTCACCTGCCCGCGCGCAGAGCGCGCCCGGTCACTGCCCTCTATCTCTCTCTCACTCTCTCTTTTAGTACGTTAAATCGTAGATCTATGTAATATAGATTTAGATTTTTTGGTATAAATTATTCTTGGAATAACTATTAATGTTTAGATGGTATTTTATGTTTTTAATTGGGGAATTTTAATTAATATATAATTAATTAATTATAGACCTACGTATCTTTGCTAAAAAATAATATTATAAATCTAATCGTGTGTTAACTGTTTTTTTTTTTTAAATACGTTTTGAAATACATTTGTTTCTGCCCTCGTTTTTTTTTTTTAGAGTATGTAATCTTATTTTTCTACTTTAAAAATAATTATTAAATATGCAAGCACAAAATGTGTATTTTTTATATTTTTAGGTTTGCGGAAATATAGGCACAGGATTGACGCACTGCCGTAAATCCATAACTGGATTTTTATATTACGAGTACGCTAGAAATGGACATTTTGTTAACCATGACGAGGTTGCCGACTGTCTCCTTCTGTCTTGAAAGACAAAGGATGTAAATAATGTACTCACATGAAAAACTAGTTTGTGTTTATTTTTGAGTCCACGAACAATCGGATCCTACTAAGTAAGCCGATTCCGAAGCGGCAAAGTTAGCCACTGTTCGTATGTCTGAATGCTCCTGTTTTAGGGCTATCTAACAGGGCTGCTTTTTGTGCATCCCCTTATTTCTTTCGCTATCGGCGAGGTTCGTACCAGCACGATCAGTTTGTCCTGTTGTCCATCCTGCGCGATGTTCTCAAACTATTTGTTTATACCTGTAGTCGTCAAGATAGGGACGGCCCAGGACGTGGGGACAGTTGGAGAGAGTCTAACTTGACTCGCTGATTCTTAAGATGAAGGTTTATGTTTCTCATCTTTGCTGCCACTTGCAGTTTTCTCAGTCTCGTAAATGGTCCTGACGTTCCTTGTACTGATGATGGTGAAGGTCGGATAATCCTGGCGCCGAACAGCTGGAGATCCATCTTCTTCCAGGTCCGCTGTTTGGTTTTTCAAGTTCTTTATTGTTTAGGTCAAGTGACCCTAGCATCATATAAGTAGATAAAATTTTTACGGAATAGGCTACGGAATAGGCTACTTCCAAATATTTGAAATAAACTAAGATACACGTCAAAAATCTCTATAAAATGTTAACAAAGCTGTGCGTTTTCTAGTTTGTGAACCTAGTATAAAATGCAAAGGTTTATAGACGCCAACTAAATTAGGTAACTTTTGGTGTGCTTGGAGTGAATGGAAAAATTCAAATCCAGCAGTGCGCGGGGACCTGGGCGGGTGTCTTGTGGGGGGGGGGGGGGGACTGAGCCGCAAGGGTAAACTACAGGGTGCGTCAAAAAAATGGTTCAAAGTTCCTCTAGTCCTGTAGCCCAGATGGCCTGCTCTGAGTCAATCGGCTGGTCGAGCTGAGCTACCAGCATAGGTCATCGACCTAAAGGGTCAATCAGGGAGCTGCTGTATCGGACACACGTCGGATGCAGCAGCTGACTGGGTATAGCATCGGTATAGCCCTGGCGGGTTCATTCTGGACACCCTAATGGCTCGACCCCTTGTTGGACTCGATGGCGGGTGGGGAGCACAAGTGATGAACAGCCACAATTGTCTATGGACAACAGAAAAAAAAAACTAATTGCCCCAGATTAATTTCCAATATATATTAGAGTTTTATAACCAGTTACAGATATCAGTTAGTGCTTTAAAAAAAAAACATTCTGTACACTCGGGAAGGAGCCAAGCAAAAAATGGAAGAGAGATAGGAAGCAATAGCGGCCTTAGGGCAACGCGACCGCGACGATCCATGGTGGTGGCTAAAAAGGTCGGAACAATCTATCATTGCGCAGTGTAGAACGGGGCACTGCCCTGTTGGTGCTTACTTTGCCAGGTTCCGGCCAAATTTTGATGCCCGTTGTCGACACTGTGGAGAATCGGTGGAGACAGTGGCGCATCTCTTGCAAGAGTGTATGCAGCTCTTTAGAAAAAAAAAAGCACCGAATAGAAGTAAGTATGATGCCTATCCTATAAGTAAGTGAAGGTTAATTGACCCCACTTTTTTTTTTAAAAGTGGGGGGGGGTGTGTGTGTGGAGTCAATATATGTGTTTTATGGCCGACCGTCTAGCGAGTTTGATAGCAGACGTGAGAAGAACTATTGCGCCGGAGAACAGAGATCCTTTACGTTGGTTACGGTAAGACACAACGCCGACGGCGCAGTAAAGCACGCGTAGCAAATAAATGGGAAATTGTGAAAATGTTTCAAATAACTATACAAATGGGATTTTATATAGCATATTTAAATAAACACACTTTTTATTTAATTATTCTAATAATTAGCTAGATAAATAAACAAAATCTACGTATCTCTCTTTCTATGCATCCATCTATCTATCCTCTCTCTGTCTAATTTATCTCTCTCTATCTGTCTATTTATCTCTCTAACCTATCCATCTCTCTCTCTCTATCTGTATATCTAAAAGGTTTCTTTTTAAAAGCTATACAGTTGAAGATACCTGAATCTTTTTAAGTAATAAATGTAGGTTTACATACTCAATACATACAATACATGCACGCAGGTCATATAAGACAGATGGCCATGTTGCGTAACTCCCTCGCCACATGCTAGACTGTCAACATCCACCCATCCCTTCCTATCACCCCCCCCCTGCTGTTTTTTCATGTAACCCTCACTTAAATGGTCAAATCACACACATTTGGATACCCCACGACAGATTTGCATGATTGGTTTGTTTGTCTTAAGTCACGTGTCCACGTTTTAGTTAGGGCAGTTTATTATCAAGCCATCCTACAGTGAACATCGCATCGTCGCTTTCCCTTTTTTATTTCTGATTGATTCGGATACAAAACCCAGTGTGAGTTTCAATCTTTTCAATTCTATAGTTGTCTCATATAGTTTCATGTCATGACATACTAGATTCCGTTAGCTTATCTGCTTCTCGCTGCGTAGCTTTGTATGTGTCATGAAGGTTTGATTGCTCTATTTTAGTACAATGCATATCACTGAGATTGTCGACATTGTGAGTGACGTAGGAACTGCGCGAGAGTTCCTTCGAAACCACAACATTCTGAGGAGAACTCCGCCTAATTGTCCTGTCCCTGAATGTGGCCGCAGAATGTCTGAATTGGAAGTTAAAACTTACGTCACTTGACTTTGTCTCTATAAATATTTCTTTGATCATAAATAGGTACCTAGCTGTAATTCACTTAAAAAATCAGTGTAGAAATGGGGAGACATATGGGGAGACATATGTTATTTAATACAAATGCTAATTTTTTATTAGGCATAAATAGTTTGTTCAACATTCATTATCTATTAATACAGTTGATATCAATTCACTTCACTGATTTTATGTAAAAGCCTTAGAGTTGCTTCTAGTCTCACTCTAGTGTAGCTGGAATAAGTATTTAATTTAATTATGACATTTGCGAAGAAATATAGTCTATGTGGACATAAAAGTAGTCGCTATAGTTTAAATATATCATTCTTCATACATACAACTAATGATGTAGCTCGAAACTATGTCTATCCCAAATTAATACCGAGCGCTCATTTATTATCGGTTCCCGAAGACAAAAGTGGACATCATGGTCATAGTAATCTATGTATCTTTCTTTACACAAAAGCTTCTATACAATTAATATTTGAGCGTTGTATGTTTTACGGTGGATTTCACAACTTGAAATAATTAAAAAAAAAAAAAAAAAAACATTTGTAGAGATCTGGCAGAAATAAGACCACTGTTCAATAAAACTGGAATTTTTTTAGTTGTGGGGTAAATTTTTAGCGTGTTATTTCCACTGTGACTCCAGTGTAGGCCTACTTTCCTAAATTTTATGCTTGAGAGCCACACGTTTGAACTGAACCACAAATGTTCTTATATTTGAACATCTTCTAGTGTAGGCCTACCTTTCATCTCTTTTTTATTTTTACATATATTCCTTTATACGGTTTAGATGCAACTGCAACTTATTTCATTTACATTAATACAGCAATCATCAGCAATGAGCCTTTGTATTGTATAGCATATGTCTCTACACACTACTCTTCATAAACATCTAGCTACTATATCTGTACTTATAAGGAAACCCATTAAGTTTAATTTAATTTGAAAATAAAATAAAGAATATGTTGCACATATACGAAACCCAGTATGATTGGTTTACTTTAAAGTAAAATTACATTAAATCAATAAATTAAAAAATATATAAATATAGGCCTATAACCCGTACATATATAGGATAACGGTACCATACATTTGTGACACAAACAAAAAAAAACAAATTAGAAAAAAAAAGATTAATTCATTCTCATTATTTATTTTTTTATAGCCTTTTTAATATTTTTTTTTTAATTACATAATATAGATCCAGAGTTTTCATGTCATTAGAGAATGACTAGATCTATCACGAACTATTACATGATACTACCGACACCGTCTAGCCGGTAGTGACCTTGTGACCTGATTACCGTAGCGATAGACAGTGCGGTGCTGCCACCTGCGTAATATCCTTCAAAAGGGTCCTGCGATGTAAAGTTTTACCCGTACCGCATTTTTCTACCTCTACTCTTTCATTCTATTACACATTTGTTGGTATAGGATCAATTTAAATTTTTTGGTGCAACTACCTAATTGACCTAATTTAGAGATAGCTTTTTTCACACACTGTGACACAGACTGCACTTGGAATTTTATTATACTTTTTAATGAAATGTGTGCTTCTAAATATGTGTTTTCAACAATCAAGACAATGGCCTTTTTAATGCTTAGGATTTTTTAAATTTATTATGAAAAATACCCCTTTTTTTTTGTTTTTACCACTACAGGGTCCAGGAAAATAAACATGCTGGATATCATGCCTGGCTATAAGTTTTAACATGCTATCTTATGCATGTCATATCGTAAAGTTGAAAATACGGTGAGACTTAAGTTTTGATAAAGAAATGTCTTAAAAAACATAAAACCACTCCAGGCCATGTAATGCCTAATATTCTGCATACATTCAAATAGTTTTTGTGTACTATTGTCTACGAAACTCAACTTTGACTTTGAACTTTTGACCTGGGGGTTGTCTCGCCCGGCTTATCCAGCGACAAGCTGTCCTCTCCCACCAAAAAAATCATAACTTTCAAACTGTTAAACATACAGACACTGAAGTACAGTCATAATTTATATACTAAATATACCATTGGAAAGTTATTTTAAAGTATTTTATTATGATGTACTAACGAAAAATTGTTTTTTTAAAGATTTTTATTACACCTCCCTACGCTACGGCTACAGCCTACACGTAACACGTTAATCTTTTTCTCATTCTTGATTCCAGTCTGAGGCCCTGATACTGTAGATATGTTAAAATCCGTAAGACCGGAAGTTAAAAAATTATTAATATAGTTAGCGGAAAAAACCCGGAAGTGCGGAAGTAAAAAATGACCCATAAAGTTGAGATTGCGTTTTCGACTTTTTTTTGCATTGGCTTCACTTGCACATTTTTAACACTTATATAAATGTGCAAGTGAGGCCAATTTGTTATCGATTACTTTAGACCATGGCCTATATAAAGCTTAATTACGGCTTTGTTTTAAAGTTATTTATAATTTTTTAATTTCTTATCAAAAATACTCATTTTTTGTTTTTAGCAATACAGGGTCCAGGAAAATGATCAATGATTCATTTTTTTTCCCATGGTAGATATCATGCCTGGCTATAATTCTGCCAAGTTTTATCTCGATATCTCCATCGCATGGCTCAAAAACTTGAAAATACGGTTTACCATTGGGGGCTATGGGATTTTCAGAATTTACTGAATTTTGATAAGAAAATTTCGTCATCAATGTAAAACCACTGGAGGCCATGTAAGGCCTAATATTCTGGGTATATTCAAATAGATTTTATGTATTAATCGTCGTCGCATGAATTATAAAGCGCATTTGAAAAATAATTGTTTCAGACGATTTTGATCCCACTTTTTAAATATTTTGTTATTTTCTGCCATCAGAACGCCGCCATTTTGTCCCCGCCTCTCTGACAATTCTTGTAGATCTAGACCCGATAATTTGTTTATTACATCAATATTTACATTTTAAACAAGTAAAGTTCATAAATATAAATGAAATTAGATTTGTGAGCTAGAAATTCACTATGAATACTAAATCTACTATTAAATTTCTTATTTAATAAGTAGATTTATCCTCTACGAAAGTCAATTCCAACTTTTTAACTTTTTGAGCGGGGGGTGTGTCTCGCTGGCTTAGCGAGAGAGACGCTCTCATGATGACTCATCTCTTTTGTTCCATGGCAACAATGTTAGGCCAAAACGACAAAAAAAAATTCATAACTTTCTAACTATTAGACATACAGTCATAATTTAAACACCATTGGAAAGTTCTTTATAAGTATTTTAATGATGTACTAACGAAAAATTGTTTTTTCAAAGATCAATTTTTTATTTCCCCTCCCTAATTAATAAATCAATAAATGGCATCAAATTTTGAGATCGTTTTTTTCTTCTGTAGATAGGCCTTAATTGAAATCGATTATGATTTTAAATACATTGCAATCGTGGCTATAAGAGGTGAATATGGATACATTTTATATTGAGGAACATAATCATAACTTTCTAACTGATTAACCTACATTCCTACATTCAATTCATAATTCATAAATCACCATTGTTTTTTATTTCACATCCCTAGATACTGTCAAAAACAGTTATGAAAAAATGAGATTTTTAGATGTATTTTTTTTTAAGTTGGACAAGTTTATCATGATAGATCTAGACTAGATGTCTAATTTAAGTTATAAGTCAAGTTAAATTAAGTTTTTATAGGGATGTTAGAATATCCGGTGACACGCCCCTTTTATTAAGTCAAAAAACTGTTTCGACTTTTTTCTGACATTTTTTTTACATACCTTAAAGGTGCACTTTGTTAACCTATTAATTGAATACTTCTCTGTAAAAGAGTTATAGTTTTTGATTGACCAATAAAAATGGCTTCCGGGAATGAAATTACGCTTTCCCACGTGGAGTAGAAGGTTTCGTTTTATTAGACTTAAATAAAGGTTCGATTTCCCTTGTGTATAGTTTAAAAAGCTCAACATTCCCACGCCTTTTGACTCTCCAGTATTGTAGAGCATTTTTCTGGCTAAATTTCAGTGCTTTACTTTTCACATAATACTGTGCACTTTGGATGCTATTAATTTTTTAATATTTAGCAGTTGAATCTAATGCTGGAGGCCATTGTTAACCATTGTAATTTTAGCCTTCTTGTTTACATGCCAAGATAACAGTGATTGGTCAGATTGGTCATGTGACATCAAACAATTTTCTGATAGGTTGAATTATTATAGCAGTTTAAAAAAAACTTAGACTGAAATGATGTCAAAATGGCTGACATTGATTTATTTCTGCAGTTACTCATTTTGAAATAGATGTAGAATTAGATCTAATGAGTATATAATATGCAGCTTAGTGTTCAGATATTTTAATAACAATAAACTTTCATTTGAAACATGTTTTTGGACTAGTTGATTAATATATAAGAAATGGCAAGCATATTTATTCAACACATTCAAATCTCCTCACATCGTGCCCATTGGTTGCTATGATAAGGACAAGCACACATAGAAAATTTATTTTCTTTCAACCAGGAATCATACATACATAATTCATATAAATTTAGAAGGCTCTTTCAAATCTACAACATATCAGACAACAAGATTCTTAAAATAATTTTTCTGAAAAAAATTGTAACATCCCTAGTTTTTAATTACTATCGATAATAGGTTAACCACTTATCTTAGCATTCTTTTTTAATAAATGAAAATACTTAACTAAATGAACGCTTAAACTAAGCATTAAAGCAAAGAAAAGATTCCAAACACTAAATAATTTGAGTGCTTATTATTTAATAAAATTAGAGAAGACAATAAAATCTAATAAATTATATCTAAATCTAGGTTGTCGACAACATGCTTACTTTAACGGGTTGATACTAAAAAGAACGTTTTCCGGTTTACTTCTGGCGTTGTCAGATTTTTACAAAACGACATTATTATTACGAATTAAGTATGCCTTTTAGGATATTACAGAAATATCTTTTTTTTTTTAATTAGAACTATTTAGATCTATATATATAGATCTAGAGTCTAAAATTTGACAAAAAAATATTATTTTAGTAAAATTTCCTGTATTCTAGATCTATATAGATCATTTTTTAAAAGCGACTAAAAATATTGCTGTAACTTAGTCAACAAATAACCCAAAGAATCTCAACGAAAGGAGTATATAACAGCAATAGTTTAATAATAAATTAAAAAAATAGAGCAAAACTAATAACAACTCAAATTGGTACCTGACTTGGGTTGGGGTAAAGGTTGCAGGTTATTGCGCCGGCCACATAACACTTGTGTGTTAACCATTGGCCAATTATACAAATGATCGCACGGTTTGAAAGGGGAATTTAAAAGATGGAGATGATGTGACTGCATTAGCGGTAAAGCGCTTGGCTTCTGAACCAGGTGTTTGGGTTCGAAGACTGAGATTTTAGGTGCCTCTGAGTCCCAGCTCTATTGGGTACCTGACATAAGTCGTGGAAAAGTCGTTGTGCTGGCCATGACGCCCTCGTTAACCGTGGCCCACAGCCTATTGAAACAGAAGACCTTTACATCATCTGCCCCATAGATCTCAAGGTCTGAAAGGGGAACTTTAATAACAGCTAAGCTTCCTTGTTTACATCCTCAAGATCCCATATATTTATCACTTCCTCTATCTTTTCCAATCTCGTAACTAGTAGCAGTGTGCAATGCTAGGTTCATGCAAATATGCAACATGTTTGCTACGTCTTTATAAATGAAATACCCATGTTCTGCTGGAGGCCGGTTCATGTGAACAATATAGGCCTTATATACTTAAATTACCATTCGACAATCGCGCTGGGTCGGACACTTATCTCGCTTGGGGGATGACCTCATGTAAAAGCAATTTTTTGTCGAGATTAAAGGAGGACGGCATAACAGAGGTCCCCCCCCCCCCCATGAGTGCTAAAAATAACTCAGGCGCCATTTATCAGTTGGCCTCTGAGAGAAACAGTTGAAGAGCCTCACAAAGACCTCAGGACATACATTTGAGACCTAAGGAAAAGTTCTTGTAGAAGATAGGCGCAGAGGACGTAAAGAAAACAGTAATAAACCCCCCAGTGGGCAACGACTTGGCATCAAATGTGAAAAATATGCAGGTCACAACTGGGTTTGGGTAGTCATGCGAAACACTGCACTTATTCTTAATCTTTAGAATCTAAGACATTGTCATTATTATTAGCCTATTCTCTCAACCCTTCTATATGGATCTGAGACATGGACACTAGGCCTATACAGAAAGCAACTAAGACTACTTGAGCGCTTTCACCAAAGATGCTTGCGCTCCATCATGGACATACGGTGGCAAGACCGCACTACAAACAGCGATGTCCTTGCGAACGCCGGTAGACAGTATAGAGGGACTTCTTGTGGTCCGACAGTTACGCTGGGCAGGGCAAGTATCCCGCATAGGAGACGAACGTATGCCAAAGGCAGTCTTTTTGGTAAGGTGGTCCACGGCAACGCTTCAAAGACCAGCTTAGGCGCCAACTTGCCTTAGCTGATATAGAAGAGAGCACATGGTTGCATGCGGCCTCAGAATGAGACATCTGGAGGTCATTCAGATAGGCCGCGAGATACACATTTGAGATCAAAAGAAAATCTCTGCTGCCAAGGACAGACGCAGACGGCGAAAAGAAAATCTAAATCAACCGCCTGCGGACAATATAGTTATGCTTGCACAGGCTGTGGCAAAATATGTAGGTCACAGCTGGGGCTGCGCAGCCACGGGAATTCCTGCATTCCTCACTAATCTTCGGACTGGAAGACAAGCCTTATTATTATTATGTTAGAAATGAACGAGTAGTCATTCTCTGGCGCTGCCAGGGTTTATTATTCTTGTTCTGCCATAGGCTGTTCGTAGCCTATATATTTAACAGAAGATTAGTTAAGATCAAGTTGTTGTGATCTTTACAAATATGGCAACACGGACATCTAACTCATCATCTGTATGTGGCATTTTATATGTTAAGAGACAGCATTATTATTATTATTATTGTATATACGCCTTATCTACCATTTATGTAGCGCGGAAGTTTGTGTTCCATTATAAATGTTTTTTGCAAATTGTGAATGATACATATTTTATATTATTTATAGGCCTACTGTTAACTGTTTTACAGCCCACTTCTTCATATTATTAGTAGGCTTTTATCAGTCATCAGGGCTGTGATGATTTTAAATAAAGTTTTAGGTTAATTTTATTTTTCAAAAACAATTCGATCAAATTATTCATAATAGCTTAATTAATTTTTATTAAAATTGGTTAAGCATTTTTACATTTAACATTCTTTACTTCTAGAAGCATAGCAAGGTAGACCTAAATATATAAAATCTTGTAGGCCGGATAGTATGGTAATGTCCGGGCCGATTTCGACACCTCATATCTCAATACCTGGTATGTTGTCAATCCAACTCACCTGTTGTAAGGTAGAAGACTATGAAGCTTATAAGAGTAAAGGAAAGACTACAGCACTTAAATGTCAGTTTTTTGTAGACGTGCTGACTTGTTCTGCCATAGGCTGTTCGTAGCCTATATATTTAACAGAAGATTAGTTAAGATCAAGTTGTTGTGATCTTTACAAATGTGGCAACACGGACATCTATCTAACTCATCATCTGTATGTGGCATTTTATATGTTAAGAGACAGTCTTTTCCTTTGTAACTTTTCATGGCACCGAAGAGGCCTATCCTTGTTGGACTTGCACGGTCACAGGTTAGGCGTTTTCAGCTTTTTACAAATCTGTCTGGTAAAAAGACTGTAGGCCTACACGTTTTTTCTTTATTTCTCCCACACCCAATCTCGGATCAAACTGAAATTTTGCTCTATTATTTCTTTTACATGACAACACAAGAATCAAGAGAGAAAAAAAAAAACAATTAGGTAATTAATTATTTTGTTTGGTGTCTCGAACAAGGGAAAAATTTTACTTGACTCAAGTGGTGGTATAAGCTGAATTAGTCCCTTTTATAGGTCGACGCTCTAAATTGAAACAATATATAACTATACAATCTTCTCTTGTCAAAGTATATCACTAGCTAAGCATATCCGCCCGAGGAGGCGTAAACCACGAGTTCAAAGTTGTTATGTTTTTTTTTTTGTAAATGCTTTTAAAAACCAATTACGGTATAATCCACCCAAATAGTCCTTATTTGCCTTCCCCTTTTCCCAACTGGTCCAGATAAGTGACCGGATCATAGCGTATCGAGAATGCTAAAAGCATGAAATAGCAATAAGCAAAAACAATTTGTAAAAATATTATTAATCGCACATATTTATTGTTGTTGGTCTGGATCTATTACAAATTTAATTACACGATTGCTCCAAACTAATTGATACAATTATACTTCGTATAAGCTTTGTGATTTAAAAAAAAAAATAATTTTTTCTTGTTTACCACTACCATCTGTGATTTAGGATCACTATTTTATGGTTGCCTCCATGTGAGAATCCTCAGAATACCCTGTGCTTTTCTCTCCCAACAGTTATGTCACTCTTTTAGACCTTATGTACATCAGTCTATCTTATAAATGGATAGCCTGCAGCTCTCCTGCCTTCTATTAGATCACCATACAATATCTCTTATTTATGTTTGCTGAGTGCCTAAAGGCAGCATGGAAATCATTTGACATTCAGTGTGCAAAACCGAAGCCTGCTTGTAACAGTGCAGGACTGCCTTGATGGTGATTTCTATATTGCCATCTTATTTTCAGAATCTACCTTACACATTCGGGGGTGGGGGTGGTGGAAGGTATTAAGCTTTTTTTCTGACCATGAGAAGGTGGGCAAATTCTCGATTGCCATATATAGCAGTGTGTTGCGCATATATTTATATAAATATATCGAAATAAGATAACCAGGTATCAATAAAATCAACTAAGGCTTGTCTTCGAGTCCAAAGATTAATGAGGAATGCAGTATTTCCTGTGGCTGCGCAGCCCCAGCTGTGACCAACATTATTTGCCACATCCAGGACAAGCATAACCATTGTCCGCAGCTGGTTGTTAAGTCAACCACCTTTTCTCAAAATCCACTAAGATGATTGAATCTGTGGATTAAAAAAAAAGAGTAAAGTTCCCCTTTCAGACCTTGTCACTGTGTTCTATCTACAATCAATGGATACGAAGCAATATTTCTACTAAGTGTAGAATGACTACAGTGATAAAATCAACTACAAAACCTTTATATTAGAATGTATATATAATTTATTTGTATCAATTAGAACTTTATTACAAAATATAAACAAGTTTGCATCAAATACACACACACACACACATTTCTTACAATGATAAGAATATCAATAAGGAAAATTGAGTTTCAAAGGTTCCAAAGACAGACTATTTAAGTTTAACTCAATGTGATGCTTTTATTGAATTATATTTTTATTTTATTGTGGGATATGTGGCTGAGAGGTATAAATCACTTGGCTACCTATCAACAGCTATCTCGAGCTGAGTTATGTTTACTGAGTGCTAAAGTGCTCTAAAGGCAGCATGGAAACCTTATCTTATATAATACAGACGTTACTTCAAAAAAGAAGATGATTTCGTCCTACACATCATGCATTTAGTCATGCATATTAACCATTATACAGAATACACCTCTTCCACCAGAGATTGGACCAAAGTGCACTGAACCTGCTATAAGCAGTGATATAAAAAAAAAATAAGGAAAGTTACTTATTTTTTAAAAATGCTTTTGCAAACAGACAACTCATTTGTGTCACAGCACAGCAGCAACTTCACACCATAACACTTCAATGTGTCAAAAGTTTTTATCAGCACTTTGATGTGCCACACACCAACATGCATGTCTTACCAACACTTCATAATGTCACAAGACATAGCCCTTAAATGTATCATAATATATGAGTATTACTACACATTTAATGAAGCCATCTCAAACAAACATATCACACATTTACACATAAATATTGTGGCTCAGTTATCACTTTCTTCTTCATTATCTATCCTACTCTGTCGAATGGCACTTGTCATGACGTCTTCAATCTCTGCTCGTTCAGGTTTCTCTATATCTGACTGGATAGCACCCGCTTGAGCAAGCATCCATTCAAGTTCTAAAAATTAGAAAAGAAAAGATATACATTTTTATAACTATATCTTTAAAAATATTTATTTAAATCTGTTTTCATTTAATGGCGTTGACACTGTAATAAATGTTATTATAAAATCAATTTTTCTTTAAGTTACCAGTAAATGAAGATTGCTAGGATATATTCACATAATATGCAAAATTTCTTTAAAAAAAATGTGTGTGTGAATGAACAAAAAAAAAATGGTGACCTCTTATAGCATATAATAAAATGCTTCCAAAAATTGTCCTTATAATAATAACAATAATAATAATAAATCTTTATTATCCATGAGAAAATTGGGCATTAAACATAACAGAACATTATAAAGATCGTAAAGGAAATAACATTTCCACCATGACCAACATACACACAATTCCACTGACTACTGAGTCTAAATAAAATTATAATGCAACAAATTAGTTCATTTTATTATAGTCTGGTTGACTTTATAGTAAAAATTAACGAGTATATATTACTTCTTTTTATCTTGAAAAAAAATATTTTTTTTTAAAATTTACAATACTAAATAACAAACTACAGCAAAATGTTCACAATTTTAGGTCATATATTGAACACTGATTTAATTTAAATATGTTTTTGGGGGGACAAAATTAATTTTGAGACAGCAGACGTCCAAATTAAAAACAAACAGAAAGCATGCCAAAAAGCTTCGCCCTCACAAAAAATTCTATGTTCAGCGCACAAAATATTAATGATTGATTGAAACAAAATGAGCCATTAACTTTAAAGGTTGAAAGAAATAAGATCTTACCATTCTGTTTAAGATTCATTCCACCAAAGGCAAATGGTCCTATCCACTGCTTCTTCAAATCACCCTCAAAATACACAAATACGGTTGGTAAATTTTTGTCTGGGTAGTTTGGTATACATACAGATGATATACTCCTCAAAAACTTTGTTTGGGGAAATTTTCTAGCCAAATTGGTCAAAAAATTGTTGACTAGTTTACAAATTGGAATTCTGTAAAAGAACAAAAAAAAAAAAGGTTTGAATAATATAAAATTATGCTTGAAATATATTTTGGTAAAACAACTATATTTATAAATATTTATAATGAAGGCAACCTTTTTAGATATATAAAAGGATTTTTGGTTAAAATATATTATACTAGTTCAAATGAAGAGATTAAAATGAATATAATATAAAATGCTTAAAACAGGGTTCATAGCCAATTTCATGAATGATTTTCCAGGTATTTTCCAGGTTTTCAAGGTAGAATTTTAGATTTTCAAGGTATGCATCGCACCATAGCAAGCAATATATATGTATAAATATTTACATACATATGACATAAATATGTAAAAAGAACAATATATATATATATATAAATATTAAATTAAAAAACCCTCATTAAAATGTATGCTGATAAGTTGAAATCATACCTCCAAAAAAAAAATTAATTAATCTCTAGTGTTTCCTAAGCATTTAAATGCAACTTTTTAACTTGGGTTAATTAATACATTTAAAAGGGGGCACGGTGGTCGAATGGTTAAGCCCTTGGCTTCCGAACCTGAGGTCCTGGGTTCGAATCCCGGTGAAGACTGGGATTTTGAATTTCTGGATTTTTAGGGCCCCCCTGAGTCAACCCAACTCTAATGGGTACCTGACTTTAGTTTGGGGAAGTAAAGGCGGTTGGTCATTGTGCTGGCCACATAACACCCTGCTCATTAACCGTTGGCCAGAGAAACAGATGACCTTAACATCATCTGCCCCATAGATCGCAAGGTCTGAAAAGGGAAACTTTACTAATACATTTAAAAACACACACAAGCTTGCATTACAGAAGAATAACTTTTTTTAAAATATGGAGATGTAATTCAGCTAAAACTGTCGCAATCTGAAGTTGGAAATTTTCTTAAATTGACATAGATTTGTAAAAAAAATATTTCATTCTTACTATAGCAATTGACTTGCTTTCCATCAGTTTTAACCAAAATAACTCTAAGGGCTTTTCTACAGCTGTGTGCGAAATATTTTCGTTAAATCTACAGTAGATCTAAATTTAAGTCACTAAATTCGCGGACTTTTCACGGCTGTGAGAGAATTATCTTCACTCTATTCTATTGGATTAGCGTAAATTAAGTCTCGATCTAAGTCACTAAATTCGCGGACTTTTTCGAATTATCTTCATTGAATCAAAATAAATCTAGTCCCTAAAATTCGCGGACTTTTCACGGCTGTGTGCGAATTTTTTTCACTGAATCTACCGTAAATCTAGAGTCTAGATCTAAGTCACTAAGTTCGCGGACTTTTCACGGCTGTGTGTGAATTATTTTCACTGAATCTACCGTAAATCTAGAGTCTAGATCTAAGTCATTAACTTCGCGGACTTTTCACGGCTGTGTGCGAATTATTTTCATTGAATCTACCGTAAATCTAGAGTCTAGATCTAAGTCACTAACTTCGCGGACTTTTCACGGCTGTCACTGCTTCTACAGTCTAGATCTAATTAAGTCACTACATTGGCGGACTTTTCACGGCTGTGTGCGAATTATCTTCACTGAATCTATCGTAGATCTAGACTCTATAGGTTCTAACTCAATGTCACTAAACTTCGCGGACTTTTAACGGCTGTGAGAGAATTATCTTCACTAGATTCTAGTGATTTATCGTAAATCTAGAATATTTTTAGAGCAATCTAGACATTAGATGTACCTGTATCTAGATCCTTAAATTAACTAAAATTCACGGAGTTTTCATGTTAAGCGCGAATTATCTTCACTAGATCTAAATTTAGATACTATTTCTAGCTAGATGAGAAGGATGGATCGTGAGAAGATTCAAAAGTAAAGTACCGGTAGCAATTATACTTAAACACTGAATCATAATCTCCAAATACAAAATCTAATAAAATACTCAGAAAGACAAAGATAATATGATATACGGACTTTCCACGCGAAGTGACTCTTACTGTTATAAGAAGAAGATTTTCGTCGAGGGAGGGCCCGGAGGGGTGTAGCCTTCACATAAGGCTGCTAATTGCTCTAGTTATAGACAATAGTCACTACAGACTAGATCTAGCGCGTCTTCAGTCGTAACAGTGAAAGGAAAACAGTGCTAAGTGAAATGCTTGCTTGAGTCAAGGTCGTTTTCAATCACGAGGTCGCGCTTCACAAGTGGGTGAAAGGCTGTGTAGACGCGTCGTCACTGGTCAGCTCAATGTAACCGGGGAAAAAACGAAAATAAACACCAGGTATCGGGAGGGAAAGAACTCAAGGTCCAGTTTTAAAATTCAAGGTTTTTTCCCCGTTTTTTACGAAATTCAAGGCTTTTTCAAGGCCTTGAATTTAATATAAAATTCAAGGTGTTTTCCAGGTTTTCAAGGTGGCTACGAACCCTGTTAAAATTACATTATCATTAAAAAGTATTTGTTAACCATGTCCTATGACCTCCAATTAGTAATGAGTAAACTCTCTGCACAGAGAAATCTAACGTTCACAACTTTCACTCAGCCTAGATCTAAAAAATCTCCTTTAAGACCTCACCATTTCTTTGTGTGGTTAGTGATAAATGAGAGAGAAAAATGGTCAGAAAGAACAAATGCCTTGGTATTTTTCTAACCAAAAATTGAGAACACAAGAATGGCAAGAGAATCTATGTTAAATCTAACACCAGGATAAAAAAAAGTTATACTAGTAATAAGAAGATTTTCAGGCATGAAATGACAATACTTTTGACATTGAACATTAATAGGTGTTTAATCTAACTTACCCATCTTTGTAAATATGAAGAACAACCCAGACCCCTTCTCCTGCATTATTTACTTGGCTCACATAGTCTGCTTTACTTATTTCAACAACTTCTCCGTACCTTGCATTAGTATATGCCTTTTTCATCTCTGCAAGCCTTTGCCGCCTGAACGAGAAGTTTACATTTTGAATTATCTAAAAGAGATACCAATGCCATTTTAAAAAGATCACAATGTTTTAATAATGCACACATTAACAACATCATTGCTATGTAGTACTGTATTTGAAAACATACCTGTACTCCTCAAATATTCTTTCTTCTTCCTCGTCTATATCATCTTCCCTTTCATTTAGTTCATCCAAAGTCAACTCATTGAGACCTTTTCCTGGATAATACACACAAAAAAAAATATGTGTACACAAGTTGATAAATGGTAATTCCAAGGGAGTTCATACATTAATAGCTAGATTAAGTAAAAGGATTGGCGTCTCTAAAAACCTGTTAATTTTTTAAACTACAAAACACAACACCAGGTAGAAGGAAGAGATTGGAAAAGAAAAAGACTGGTAGACAAAAACAAGGCTGATACAAAAAATATAGAAAGTAAGATTCAGTGTAAATCTAAAGTAGCAGTTATATAACTAATGCCTAGTGGAATGAAAAAAGTTTTTAAAAATTTCTGTTTAACATTCACAGAGCAATAACAGGTATGCCCTACATTTAGGTCTCCAAAGATGTAGTGTAATGGGTGCTTAAAGTCTTTTGGATTTTAGAATGTAAAGGCTTTATTCATACAATTTTCATTTAAAAGATGCTAATTGAGTGGTATCAGATGTTTAACTAAATTAATAGAGATCTGTACTTTTAATGATTACATTTATGTAACTTGAGTGTATTCATAATTATTTTTCAAAGATGCATTTGAACTGCTATTGTATTGTACACTGCATCTGATTATATGTTATTACAATGATGTCAGTTTAGTAAAATTTATAAAACCTACAAGACCAATGAGCTTTTAAGAAAAACACTCTAGTTTAAGTCTGTTGATATAGTGTTCATCATCAAACTCCAAAGCCCTGGACTAAAACCCTGCTCGTGCTAAACGCATGTATGTCACCATAGAGGTCAAGACAGAAATCAGCAAGTATGGGACAGTAAAAAAGAATATTTTATGAGACACGGTTTCCTCTTCATCCCTAGAGGAGGGGCACAGTGAGTCACCAGAACTATGTAAAATATGAATAATATAGTATGCTAACTGATGTATGGTGTTACTATTTGTTCAGCTATGTTTCACGTTCTAGTATTTTACTAATTATTAGGCATCAAATTTGTCTACATATAAAATGAGATAAAGCTTTTTTTTTTCCAGTCTTGTTGGGCACTTTCTCCTGGTTTAGTGAGGCATAAAAAATATTTTGAATACTGATGATAATAATTAAAAATTTAATTCTCTAAGTGATATCACTGTAAAGTCAAATGCTACTGGGTCCAGGTGTTTTCTGCTTTCTAGACTCTATATAATATATATATATAATCTATGTAAATCTACTAATAAAAATATATTTTAAAAAAAATTTTTCAATAATATTAATACTTAGCAAATCACAACATCAAATTAGACATATCAATACCTTGTTGCTTAGCTTCAACAGTCTGTTCAAGGAGATTTACAATATCTTCTTCTGTAAGTTCTTTTTCCTTCTCCTTTTGAGGAATTATATTGTGCCGTCTCAATGCATCGTTCCATTCTGTGTCTTCATTAGGATTCTAAGAAGAAAAAAATATATATTTTGAGTTTTATGTATGTGTAACTGGTTTACCATGAATAAGTAGTAGTTTTATCCTTATAGCTACTCTTAATAATTGGCATTATTCTGGGTGGAAAAAATTGCTCCTATTTGATTCATATTTCTGTAATTCTTCAAATTCTCTTGGGAAAGTCAACCCTGAAGAAAAATAAGTAGCCGCAACCTGTTGGGAGTTTGCTACACACAGTGCTACAGCCTGCAATGCTGTTGATAAATCAGCACTGCTGTGTGGGCAACATCCACAGTGGCTTCAGGACTAAAGAAGAATGTTATATTATGCAATTATCAACTTTTGTTCCTCAACTAATACTATCTGATAGGTCATTTCTATAATGTAAAACAGAGTAGCTGGCCCAATACTGTTCCTTGAGATACACCTGAGTTTACAGTTATTGGTGTAGATTTGAAGCCCATTTTTTCACTCCCTATAAGGAATTCCTAAATCCATTGGTGTAGATATGTAGTGGACCAGTTATACCGAAACATTTTTTTAAAAGCAAACTATGATGGTGAACTTTGTCAATTGCCTTAGAAAAGTCATTATAAAATGGTATCCATTGCCAATAATATATTAGCCTTTTTAAAAATCATTAATTAGATTTATTTGTAAAGCAATGTTGGTATGTTTATCTAAATAGGTTTATAATGTTGCTACATATTATTTGTTCTAGTATTTTACATATGATGCTGGTGAGTGATATCGGTCTGTAGTTTCCTGGGTCAGATTTATCTCCTTTTTAATTACGAGAGTGACATTAGTTTCTTTCCAGTCCCCTGCCATCTACCCTAATTTAGTGAAGCCAGAATTTGTAGAAAAAAGTATTTTGAACACTGGTGCTATCTCATTGCTTAGTTCTTTGAGTAATCTAGAATTAGAATCTAGCTGGTATGCCATCAGCATGATAAGGTCCAGATGCTTTATTTATATGGTTTAATTTTGGATAGATCTAGATATCTAATAGCTTTAGATTCCTTTTTCTTCTATATCATAGTACTAGTCCTGCGGATCTTAGTTTGGGTATTACTAATCTACTGGATTGGATTTAAAACTATGTCAAACATGGTAAAAGTTCCTTTCACATTTTAAAATTTTGTCACGAAAATAAAAGCAGTGTGTGAATACTGTAAAAACAAGGCTTACCAGATTTATTAAAAAGTTTTGTTCTTCAAAAGAGATACAATTAGGTACTTTTTTGTCTATTTATAGGGCCCTCTGGTTGTGGGAGGGACATTAAACATACACTACAGTCTCTGCCATGATCTAAGGAAGTTAAATACCTACAGTTTTGATTTTTATTCAGGAAATACATACATACATATGCCTTACTTTGTGCTTTATATATTAGATATATAACTATTCTGCAGTATTCCAGAACAAATTTATAAAGTTAAAGTTGAAAGTGTAACATTAAACATTACATAGACTTCTAATTTTCTATACATTACCATGTATGATGATTATCATAATTATGATTAATAGATTCTATCTAGAATCTCTCTAGATCTGAATATAGATTCTAGATTTAGAATTATTCTAGAATCTATGTTACACTAGCATTCTGAGCATTAAAAATATTTTTTTTGTATAGAATCCTAAATACTGCTGGTAATATCATTGGCAAAAAACAAACCCCCACTCAAAGGGTTTAGGCGGGAAGGGCAGTAGAGGTATTCGCCCCCCCCCCCCCACACCAATCGGCAAAAAGGGAACGACATAATAAAAAGATCAGTTAAAATATCAATAACAAGTTTCAATAGCATAGATATTTAATTGATTTTGTTAGCAAGCTGTGATTTCTACAAATAAATTTGACCGCCCCCCCACTCAAAAGTGTAAGGGGGGGGGGGGATTGATACCATCGCCCCCTCCCGACCCCACCAAATCAGCCAACATATTAAAGGGGGGGGGGGGGGGGCGCGAAATAATCTAAAAATGGGTTGAAATATAAATAATTAGTATATATTTTTAACATAAGTAATAAATTCGTATACAAATTGTGTGAATCCTATACTAAAGTTCGCCCCCCCCCCCCTTCGGGAGGGGGGGGGGTCGGCCGAGTGGTGGGGCGATCGCCCCTACTGACCTCCCCTGGATCCGCCAGTGGTACCAAGTCCAAGGTATTTAAAAGTTTGCACTATTTTAATAGTCTCTCCAGCTACAGAAACAATATCATTTTCCTTCTTTTCCCTACAAAAATTGATTATCCTTTTCTTTGTTTATTTTACATTTAATAATAAAAGATTATCTTTACAGTATTTTTCAATTTCTCTGAAATACTCATTTACGTCTGAGCTCTCTGAGAGCAGGGCCAGAAGATCAGAATCATCAGTGAATCATCAGTGAATTTTGTGAAGGAGCAAAAAGGAATATCGGATTGAAAATCATTGATGTACAAAATACATTAACATACTAATACATTGATTTAGTTATTAGTAACTCTATGATTGTATGTAATTGTAATCTAATCATAATTCATAGTCATAAAAATAATTCTAGATCTACATGTATACTAACACAGTTTACATAGTCACATAGCATACTGACATAGTCATCCTAATTTTCTTAATGCTTTTTTTTTCTAATTCTAGATATAGATCAGTAGATGAGCAGATAGACTCTAAAACACTAATAGAGTAATCTAGATTCTAGAGTCTACTAGAGCTAGACTCTCTCTACTCTACTCAGACTACTAGATCTACTTTTATAGATAGTAGATCTATATAGACATAGATCTTTACCAAAAGCTTAGAACTTAGATCTAGATCTAGAACTAGAAGTGTTACAAACAAAGTCAAAGCATTCAAAGATATTTTACCTGCATGCTGAAGAGAAAAGAAGTCGAACGGATACTAGATTTTAATCCAGACTATATTATACAGATCTATATTCCTTTTTATTTCTTCACTTCTAACGATAATATATAGATTTAGATTTTTAAATTAAATCTATAGCGATCTAGTGATCTACATATGATACAAATAGGAAATCCTCGTGAACATAAAAATTAGGTTAGTATGCCGGTAGGATTCACATAGTCTAGTATGCATTTTTTTTAAAGCAAATAAGCTTGGCTTATTGCATTTTAATTAGATCTAGATCTATGTGTAAAAAAAGAGAGACTATATCTATATATTTCAAACGTATATGTACTAATATATAATATTGATAAGAGTATTAAAGAATTAGGTCTATAAATGTATAAAAGGAAATCATTACTAGTCTAGACCTCTATATCTATGTTGGAATACTGAACAAGTTTTATCTGGCAACATGATTGGTAATTTTTTTTTAAGGTGTATCCCAGATTTTATTTCCTTATTTGGAAACGATCTCTCAACTTTATTTATGGGCGTTTCTCAAAATTGCAGCAAATAATTGAAATATGGTTACCGTGTAGGCAGGACAGTTCCTTTGGTTCAAACCCTAATGCAGTGGGTCATTCTGAATGTTCCATATTCTTGGATCTTCCCTATCTCATTCAAATTGCCAATAATAGAATATATGCATCCTCTATTTGGGACCCCTCAACTCAATTTAAGAAAACATTAAGAAACTGCAACAGACACAAAATAGAGCAGTGAGATTCATAACAAACGAATATTCAAATTTGACTAGAGTAACACCTTTAGTAAAATCACTAAATTTAGAAAGCCTTCAGGACAGAAGACTTAAAAGTAAAGTAGCAATGCTACATAAAACACTGAACCATAATCTTCAAATACAAAAACAAAATTTAATAAAATACCGGTACTCAGAAAGACACAAAGATAAAAGCACATTCCTCGTTCCTTATGCTAGAACAAATTTGTACAAGTACTCCTTATTCCCTAGTGCTATTAGAGCATGGAATGGGTTGTCTGAACTAGCCAGGAAAACCAGTGACTTGGCGGAGTTTAGGTTATTGGTTAATATGCATGACTAAATGCATAACGCGTAGGACGTAATCATCTTCTTTTTTGAAGTAACGTCTGTATTATATAAGATAAGAAGGTTGCCTGGTCGTGAGGTATCATATAAATGCGCTTCGGACTAGTGTTAAGATTAGTCCTGGTTCGAACCCCGACGGTTCCATCTTCAGGCGTCCTGCAGGAGATTTGAACTAGGATGTAATAATTTTCATTTCTGAAGGAAGTACGTCTGAATTTATGCCAAATGGTGCCGAGATGAGCCGTCAGAATATTGAAGGAAGTTAATTAATTTCTCACAAGACCTGCTTCGGCCAATGTAGATGTGGGTCGGTGGGTTTGCAAGAGTTGAGTAACCCCTCCCCATAACCTTAAGTTAGTCCCCAGCCCGACTCAAAAGATATTGTTTCTATTGCAGCTCTCTTACTTTACGTTTTTAGAAGCATCCTTCGCATGTCATATACTATAAGATTTGGATTTATATTTCATGTATTGTATCACATGCAGATCATCAGCGCAGATAGTATAAGTGCTTCTATTCACATATTGTAGGTACTATCATTGGTATATTTAATATTATAGTATGTACTTTTACACAGTGCTTTTTTTTTTTTGTGACGGTACGTGCTTTATTGTAAAAAAAAAAAAATAGGTGCCGGTACTCAGTGGTTGATTGCCTAACCTTTAACTTCTAAAAATTAATAATATACGTTAAAATACAAGAATATTGTTATGACTTTGCCATGCGCACCGCCATCCAAGATAGTGCAGAAAGAAGGTGCGCACTATCCGCGGCGTTCCAGTACCACCTCATTGTGGTCGCCGCGTGAACACTCCGCTCTCAGGGAGTGGCCAAGGGTACTGGTTGCTTGCCGCTGATGTCCAGCCCCCCCCCCTGTGGGGCCCCGGGGCAACGGTTAGTAAGAGACCACGGGTTCTCCGAAAAGCGGATAGCGCTGGACACCAACTCGAGGGTTGGTCGGGTTCTCCTGGGACTCGGCTGATTCGCGGGTCTCTCTTTGGGCAAAGACTGGACTGACCGGCGCGGCCTTAGCGGGCTGCTTCGGGCGGACCGGTTGGCGTCCACGAGCTAGGCTCTATCTAGCCCGTTCCCAGGCGCGCTAGTGGAGGAATCCGCCGCGACCAATGGCGACTCTGACACTGGGAATATCGAGAAACGCGCGCCACCCCACTCCTGCCTTGCAGGAAACTTATATGCCAATCTGTGGCGGTGATTGCTTGGGCAGGTCTCTGCCTTGCCCTTAGTGGCGACATAAGTATAGGCCATGCACGCTGCTGCATTAGAGCAGTAACTAAGGCCGCCAACGGCCTTAACCATACAACCATGATTGACACAGACACAGTAAAAAGCGGGCACGAGCAGACCCGAACAGGCTCCGTGCGCCGGGTAGTGGGCGTCAGGCCTGGACACGAAAAGTCAGCTACTAGTCGCCCCGCGACCTCGATGAGGGGGAATTTGTCAGGTCGTGAAAAGTTAGCTAAAATTCCTCCACTTAAGTCCTCTTCTTAACGAACACTGCATTCGTACCTCCTTCGGAGGTCCGATTCGAATAGGGTTGATGGAAGTCTGCCACAACCTCCTGCGGAACTAGATACACCGCAGGCAAATATGACTGGAAGCGAAATAGTGACGGGAGCCTCCGGCCCCCAAACAACCCAAACTGACACTAGTGGGACCCAACCCACTCCAGGGACTAAGCCCATAAACACAAGGTCCCTCCTGATCTTACAAATTAACATCTGCGGGGTCATCCCAAAGGTGTTAGAGCTCTCAAAACTTCTCCACGAGAGGGCAATAGATGTGGCTTTACTACAAGAGACACTAACTGGCAAACGCAATGCCAGTATCACCGGTTATACTGCATTTAAGTGTAAATGCACAGACTGCCGGGGGCTCATTACTTATGTGCGCAACAATCTGGTTGCTACACAAGTCCCCGGTCCACGAGTGCATGGGCGTACCGACGCCATCACCCTCGAGATACATAAATTAGGGCGTAAACTCACGGTAACTAATCTGTGCAACCCCCCCCCCAAGCATGAAATTAGTCTCGAATATGACTGTACTAATATCAACACTCACAACGTCATCGCAGGAGACTTTAATGCTAAGTCTCAGCAGTGGGGCTATGATTCAACCGACTCATCGGGACATAAAATTCATGAACTTCTAAATAACTCTAATTTGTTCTGTCTGCAAAATAAACATACTCCCCCAACTCTATACCATACCGGTAATGGCAGCCAATCTAGACCAGACCTCACTCTAATCACAGCTAATTTAGAATCACATACTCAGTTTCAAGTCCTAGATGACATTGGAAGCGACCATAGACCCATACTAGTCACAATTGCCCTCTCAGAGGCCAGTGGTGTAACCCCAAAAGCCCCGCGTAGATGGAGTTACACCAAGGCGAACTGGCCAGCCTACGAGGCAGCAGTCAACACTGCCCTTATGAATATTGCAGTGGAGGATAGGGACGTTGACATCATATACGGCGAAATAACAGCAGCTATGTTGGGTGCGGCCAAGAGGTTTGTCCCGCGGACTTATCCGGCGTAAGGCAGAAACGCGTGTGGTCTCAGGAATTGAATAAGCTGGTCCTGAGACGTAAGCGAGCCCGGAGGCTTGCTGAACGGAAGGGTACCCCTGAAATCCGGCGGGAGTACAATCGGCTCTGTAGAGCCACGAGTGAACTGGCCCGACGCGTCCGGTCGGACCATTGGAACGCTGCCTGCGCCGGGATGGATCTTCGGGATACCTCGAAAGCCTGGCGTCTTCTGCGAAACCTAGAGGCCAAAGACACAGCGCGAACGGCTGCCCCTCTATTGTCACCCGGAGGGCCGGTCTCGACGGTAACCAAAATGGCCGGCTTGTTGAATCGACATTTTGCTAAAATCAGCAAGCCCGAAAAGAAGTCTGCCATGTCCAAAGCCCTCAACAAAGAACGTAAGAGGCTCGAGAGGGAGCCAGATGAGCCGGAAAGCCAAGCAACGTGCAACGCGCCCTTCTGTCGTGCTGAGCTGGACAGAGCGATAGCTAAGTGCAAAAATCGAAAAGCTCCGGGGCCAGACAAGGTTACCCCCGAGATGGTAAAACACCTTGGGGGCATTGCGAGAGATAAACTCCTGGAGTTTATGAATCGAACCTGGGCAGAGTCCAGACTGCCCGGGGCCTGGAAGAGTGCTGTCATTGTGCCAGTCCTTAAGAAGGGAAAAGACGCGACTAACGTGGAGTCCTACAGACCCATTTCACTAACCTCAACCCTTGGCAAAGTTGCTGAGCGAATGGTTAACGAGCGGCTAGTTTGGTGCTTTGAGAGTGCCGGTATCCTGGCGCCAGAACAGGCCGGCTTTAGGGCAGGCTTGAGCCCGATCGACCAGGTCACGACATTCGCACAGGAGGTGGCCGACGGGTTCCAGAGGTCCGAGAGCACATACGCGGTGTTCATAGACCTAAAACAGGCCTACGATCGTGTGTGGAAGCAAGGCCTCTATCTTAAGCTAAGAGCTATGGGTGTGCGGGGCAAGATATACAATTGGATACAATCCTTTCTGTCAGGGAGGAGCACACGTACAAAATACCAGCACTCCCTTAGCAAGCCAAAACAACAACTTAATGGCCTGCCTCAGGGCTCCGCCCTGTCCTGTACACTTTTCATAGCCTTTCTTAATGATTTGCCCAGCTCGCTACGGTCCAAAAAACTGCTATATGCTGACGATATTGTCCTCTGGTCAACCGGGAAGAAAGCCGACCAAATTCAGGCGGCACTTCAAGCAGACCTCCATACCATCTCCTCGTATTGCGACAAATGGCAGATTCAGATAAACGTTGCCAAAACGACCTGGTCCCTGTTCAGCCTAGGAATCGACATCCTTAAGGCTCCATTCGAGCTTCAACTCGGTGGGCTGCGACTCCAGCGTGAAAATACGCCAAAATATCTAGGGGTGACCCTGGATAGAAAACTGTCAATGCTCCAGCACGTCCAGGAAGTTGAACGAAAAGCCTCGGAGAAGTTAGCGTTATTAAGAAAGCTGGCCAGCACAAAGTGGGGTGCCAAAGCTGACATGCTACGCACATTGTATCTAGGGGCAGTCAGATCACAAATTGAATACAGCTATACAGTTCAAGTATACGCTAGTAAAACTGTCCTCGAATCACTCGACCGGGTACAAGCACATGCTCTACGGTTCATTTGTGGCACCTTTAGGACAAGCCCAACAAACGCTGCTGAAATCTTTACAAACGTGGCACCCTTACATCTTAGGAGGGAGAGGGCAGTACTTACGGCCTACGAGCGCTATAAAAGGGGCGACTCTAGACTACCCACCTCAATTTTAGTGTGACAGTGGAGAGAGAGGAACCGCATTAAAATGCGATCGTTCCTACATATAGCGGCCAATTTGTCAAATACAGCTGGACTCTCCACTGATAGAATCCCTATTAGGAGAATCAGTACGTGCCCTCCGTGGAGGAGATTGCCGGCCCCACAAATAAACCTGTCCCTGTTAGGGCAAGAGGGAGCCACCAAGAGGCGATTAACACCTGCCATTCTCCAAAATTTGGCATCCATAACTATAAAATCCTACCCATCAGATGCCATATACTGTTATACCGATGGGTCGGTAATGAGGGACCCCGATAGATCGGGGTATGGGGCCCTTATTGTCTACCCCGACCGGACTGAACCAGATAGGCTCTCTGGTCCATGCGGCTACGCTGCATGCTCCATGGATGCCGAACTTACAGGGATAACTAGGGCGTTCGAGGCCATTAGGGCCCGAATGCTCAAACGCGAGACTAGCGCCACTACGGTGGTGTTGGTCACTGACTCTCGCTCCAGTCTCCTAGTTATGGGTGGCGGCGGGGGAGGGTCGCCCGTAATAGAAGAGGCAATCGGCGCCGCAGATAACATCCGCCGAGCTATTGGAGCTGTCGTTTATATGCAGTGGGCGCCTTCACATTGCGGCGTGAGGGGCAATGAAACGGCAGACGCCCTCGCAAGGGAGGGTGCAATGGCAGCCACACACCTCGAAGCACCAAGCACGTACTTACAAGCAACGGCACAAATCCGAGCACTCATTCACGAGAAGTGGTTAAAGTCCTGGGAGGAATCCGACAGAGCACGTGGTGTCTGGCAGCGCATGCGTCACCCAGATCGCGACGATCCATGGTGGCGACTGAGGAGGTCAGAGCAGTCAATAGTTGCGCAGTGCAGGACGGAACATTGTCCTATTGGGGCATACTTTGCCCGGTTCCG
This sequence comes from Biomphalaria glabrata, assembly GCF_947242115.1. Taxonomy (NCBI): domain Eukaryota; kingdom Metazoa; phylum Mollusca; class Gastropoda; family Planorbidae; genus Biomphalaria; species Biomphalaria glabrata. The sequence goes on from NC_074727.1 coordinate 17,704,480, forward strand.
CACTAACTTTGACTCCCGATGCCGTCACTGTGGAGAGAGCGTCGAAACAGTGTCGCATGTCTTGTACGAGTGTCCCCAGCTCCGCGAGCTAAGGGGGGACTTGCCTGTGCAGTCACTCGACTTGTATGGTAGCTATGAGGCACTACGCCGGACGGCTAAGTTTCTTGCCAGAGCACTACGGGAGGACTAGTCCTTCCTGCTCTGATTTTCAATAGGAGTTCATCTCAGGTGCGCACTATCAGTGATCAGACAAGTCGGATGTTGACATAAGAGACTAACGATTTCCGCCCAAGTCTAGAGCCAATATGGAGATGCTGTACCCAAGGCAGATGTCCTTTGTGTTTGTCATGTCTTAGTGTAAATAAACGTCAATGTCCTCGTTGAGTTGCCTCACTTAAGTTATTACAATTGGTTGTCAGAAGTGGGATTATAGGCAACTCAACGAGAGGAGGTAGGATTTACAATGGCAGCTTTGAAACGATTAGACCAACTCTCAGTTAGAGAGCTTAGGAAGGAACTTCGTAACCGATATGAGATAATTGGTGGTACCAAGGAGGTGCTTACAGCTCGTCTCCGGCAAGCCTTGATAGATGAAGACGAAGATCCAGATACCTACTTATTTGAAATTGAACCGGAGATTTATGAGCTTATTGGCAAGATAAATGAAGCAATGTGTGAACAAATTAACAGTATGGGGAACAAGGTAGATAAAATGGTGTCTCGAATGAAAGAAGGGGTAGACTCGTTGGTAAAGGAGCAGTTGCCTGTAGACTCGTTGGTCAAGAAGTTGCGTGGTCAAGACTGTGGTTGCACAAGCAGTGGTGACGGAGACGCTGGGGATTTGAGCGCCGTCTGTGTCTGTGTTGTGGGCAAGTCTTGTGGTTGTGACTTTCAAGACGAGAAACGTGATGGCGATTGCTGTGATAATCTCAACGAGATGTACCGAGTCAAACGGAAAGAGACAAATGAAGTATTTGTTCCTGTTGTACCTGTTACCAGTACCTTAACTGAAGTCTGTTATGTGCCTGAAGCGTTTGTTCCTGTTGTACCTGTTACCAATACCTCAGTGAGCCGGACAGATCAAGACAACGTTGGGTCTGCGTTCGAGCCTGTTGCTGTGGACTTTAAAGACCTCTGCCTATCTGCCGGTGCTCACGAGGGAAATTCGAAGCTTGACAACAGCATCCAGAAGTTTAGCATGAACTGTACGTGCGGCGCTTCACACATAGAATTTAGATGCCAAGAAAACCACCAACAGCGCATATGTACTTCTACCATCATCATCGACATTGGCATAGATGAATGTCAATCAAATCACTCTAAATCTGAGCTGTCAAGAGAAAGACATTTTCCACTTGAACCTGAAGAGACCTATCTTCTGGACGTAAGACTGTTGTCTGAGGATGACTTCGGTGCATTGGACTTTGCTTGCAACGTGGCTGCAAGCGAACCTGAAGCTCCCTTGAGAGGCGTCTGTCGGGAAGGTCTGCTGAGACAGCGTGTCCGATCAACGGCTGTGCTGAAGAAAACAGTGCTCGACCCTATCTCTTTGTGTGGCAAACGGCCACGTCATTATCGCAACAACAGCCTGGTCAACTGGAGAAAGAGAAAGCGGCACTGGAAGAAAACAATGCGGATGGCCTCGTGGGGAACACGCTCCCTGCCGCCTGTGGCTCCCACTGATCGACCTCCACCTGAACTGTCAAACCTCAGCTGCAGTGTTTCTTTTCGGGACGAAAAGTGCTAAGACGGGGGCAATGTTATGACTTTGCCATGCGCACCGCCATCCAAGATAGTGCAGAAAGAAGGTGCGCACTATCAGTGACCAGACAAGTCGGATGTTGACATAAGAGACTAACGATTTCCGCCCAAGTCTAGAGCCAATATGGAGATGCTGTACCCAAGGCAGATGTCCTTTGTGTTTGTCATGTCTTAGTGTAAATAAACGTCAATGTCCTCGTTGAGTTGCCTCACTTAAGTTATTACAATATTAATAATTTTTTCAGACAAGTGCCATTACGATGTTAATTACGATCTAGGTTCACAGTCAGCAATAAACAAACACCACAATTAGTGTCATGGCGGAGAACAATACTTTATTATATTGAACGCGTGCACCTTTGCGCACCATACCATTTTCTTTTTAAAAAATTAAATTAATAAATAAAACATTTCGGGGAGTATCATAAAAAATAAATAAAACAAAACCACAACATAAACAACAAAACATAACATACATATATACTATATACGCTTCAATGAATATGAAACATATTACATTTAAAAATCAACTTTCAATATGTCATTAAGACACATAGTCATTGAATCTTGTCGGTTTCTTCAACTGATCCCTTGGTCGCAGGGAATGATGAGTTGGTGAGTGGCGAATGTGTTGATTATGAGTTCTATTGTCCTATAAGTTGTCATCAGTATCGGGGAATATATCTTCTTGTTCTGTTTCTCTGTTCGGGTTGATGTGCACTCGGTTTCTTTGGTAGCCTACACTGCACCATTGTCACCTCGAATAATGTAAGCTCTCTGGTTGACTTGGGATTGGATTCTTCTACGTCTCCATGTAGGGACATTAGGGGATTGAAAATAGACCATCTGTCCAGTTTTCAGCTGACTTAAATTTCTTGACGTTTTTCTTTCCTTCTCATAATGTTCTCCTGACCATGGGCGCCCGCATGGAGGTGCAAGGGGGTGCATGTGCACCCCCCTGAATTCTGAGTAGCCGAATTCTAGCCATTTTTTCGCACCACCAAAGCAACTGAACGTGTTGTGCCTCCACTGGTTAATGTAGTAGTAGGCGTATGGAATGGATGGCTAACTTCCACTGGTTAATGTAGTAGTAGGCGTATGGAATGGATGGCTAACTTCCACTGGTTAATGTAGTAGTAGGCGTATGGAATGGATGGCTAACTTCCACTGGTTAATGTAGTAGTAGGCGTATGGAATGGATGGCTAACTTCCACTGGTTAATGTAGTAGTAGGCGTATGGAATGGATGGCTAACTTCCACTGGTTAATGTAGTAGTAGGCGTATGGAATGGATGGCTAACTTCCACTGGTTAATGTAGTAGTAGGCGTATGGAATGGATGGCTAACTTACACTGGTTAATGTAGTAGTAGGCGTATGGAATGGATGGCTAACTTCCACTGGTTAATGTAGTAGTAGGCGTATGGAATGGATGGCTAACTTCCACTGGTTAATGTAGTAGTAGGCGTATGGAATGGATGGCTAACTTACACTGGTTAATGTAGTAGTAGGCGTATGGAATGGATGGCTAACTTCCACTGGTTAATGTAGTAGTAGGCGTATGGAATGGATGGCTAACTTACACTGGTTAATGTAGTAGTAGGCGTATGGAATGGATGGCTAACTTCCACTGGTTAATGTAGTAGTAGGCGTATGGAATGGATGGCTAACTTCCACTGGTTAATGTAGTAGTAGGCGTATGGAATGGATGGCTAACTTACACTGGTTAATGTAGTAGTAGGCGTATGGAATGGATGGCTAACTTCCACTGGTTAATGTAGTAGTAGGCGTATGGAATGGATGGCTAACTTTGTATGTGCGTGCCAATTTCAAAAATATTTTATAATGAAATCCATTTTCCAGATATTTTTTTTTATTACGTAGATGTAGACTTAGTCAGACTCCAGGGGGGGGGGGTGCAAGTGCACCAACATGTACCCCCCCCCCGCGGATGTATGCAAACGCGACATGAAGCTCTTCGAAATCGACACTAACAGTTGAGGAAAAAGTGGCACTAGATAGATCCACGTCGAAAGCGAGCATTAAAGGAAAGGTCTTGGATTGCTGATGCCATACACAATAGTAGTATAAAGAAGGGTGAAAGTACAAAAGATTGGCCTCTTTAGTCACACAAGAAGTTGCAAAGGGAAAAATATTTAGTTAATGTCTAGAATTTTTTTCTTTGCTCATTATATTTCGATGTGATAAATGTTATATTTTCTTTTATTAAAAGTAAAGAGTCTTGCTGAGTTGCGGTCGGTGTCAGCGCTCGATAAAACAGGTTAAACACGTCCACCAGTTTACAATAGAAGAGACAACAAAGTTCTTCACGTGCCATCGTCGGAGTCAAAACGTTGATTTGGATCAACGGAGCACTGGCAGCAGCAATAAACCAAAAAAAAAATACGAGCTGCATCCTCATGAATTAACTGCATTTGTTGAGTATTTTAGAGATGAAACTGCAAGAATCTCAGCAGGGGCGGGCAAACGGGCAAATGCCCGGTGGGCCGGTACCAAATGGGCCGGTCTGGTCGCGACCAAAGAAAAAAACACTAGGCTCACAATCACTAGGTCCCTAATACTGAACAATTCTAGCACGCACTCCAGGACACTAGAATACGCAATGGACGTAAATAACTTCTCTTTTGAACGTTTTCTCGGAGGTTCACGCGAATCTATTTAATTCCAAACATTGATGTAAAGTGTAGGGGGGACGGGCAACACTGACATTCACCACCCGTATACTACAACGACATCTCTCAATTATACGTAGCAATCATAAGACAAAACAGGGTCCAGATTCAGACAGCGCAGACGCATGCACCTAAAACAAATCCATAACAAAATTATTCAGACTTAGGGCAGATAGAATTTTAGGACAGTGAAGAAAGAAAAAAAAAGACCGACGATAGACACAAGTGATGACCAGACAGACAGACAAAAAAAGACCGACGATAGACACAAGTGATGACCAGACAGACAGACAAATAAATGACAGACAGACAAAACACGTCCACAACTTAGGGTTCCACGCATGCGTCAATACAACATCCTAGGCTCGTTATTTGAACAGACAGACAGGTAGAAGACAGACAGATAGACCGGTAGAAGACAGGTAGAAGAAGACAGACTGACAGAAGACAGACAGACAGACAGGTAGAAGAAGACAGACTGACAGAAGACAGATAGACAGGTAGAAGACAGATAGGTAGAAGACAGACAGACATATATGTAGATTGGTAGAAGACAGACAGGTAGAAAACAGACAGTAGAAGACAGAGACAGACAGGTAGAAGACAGTCAGGTTGAAGACAAACAGACAGGCAGACAGACAGATAGGTAGAAGTCAGACATGTAGAAGACAGACATGTAGGTAGAAGACAGACATGTAGAAGACAGACAGGTAGAAGACAGACAGTAGAAGACAAGGACAGACAGGTAGAAGACAGACAGGTGGAAAACAGACAGACAGGTAGAAGACAGAAAACAGGTAGAAGACAGACAGACAGGTGGAAAACAGACAGACAGGTAGAAGACAGATAGAAGACAGACAGACCGAACACTAGGCTCATAATCACTAGGTCCCCACTACTGAACAATTCTAGCACGCACTCCAGGACACGAGAATACGCAACGGACGTAAATAACTTCTCTTTTGAAGGAGCGTCTGTGATTCGTAAGATTTAGAAGACCGAAGACCAATTATTTAATTAAAAAAAAAGACAAATCTAGATCTAAATCATTTTTTTTTACTATTATAATTAATGGCAAACTTATGCTTAGTATGCATAGTATGAACTATGAAGTCATTAATGATGGAAATTCTTATCATAATTATAATAATTTATAGGCTTATAGCGCTGTCACATCGATATTTAAATGACATTTATATTTTCAATAATGGGTCATGATATATTCATATACAATACGCGCTTTTGATAATGTACTTGTAAGTGCCTTGATCTCTAACCGTTCTGCATTCTCTTCTTTAAATGGAATTGGTTGCCTGAGTCAGCCAGGAAAACGAATGACTTAGCATATTTTAAGTCACAAATCAACATGCATGACTAGATTGACACATGAAATGCGTTTGACGTAACTATCTTATTTTTTTGAAGAAACGTCTGTAATCTATAAGTACTACCAAAAAAGTTTCAAACTCATTAAGGCTGCTATTGTATTGTTTATAGTTTTCAGACTACATGCATGTATAAATAAAATATAAAATAAATTATTTAATCCTACGCAAGTATACATTCCAGTTTTCGGTACGTTATAAAACTGTATATATTTTGAAGAGAATTAGGCTTACACCTATAATATGACACATGGGCGTAGCCGGGAGAAGGGGGGGGGATTCAAATTATCACTTGCTCAGACCTCATAGTCTGAAAAGGAAACTTTACTTAATGCTCAAGTGCAGCCAACTTAAGTAAACTAAAGTCACCGAATTTCTTAAGCGTAGCCAAAAAGGGTTTTGTGGTTATCCCCCCCCCTCCAATACAAAAACTAAAGCAAAACTATAGTTACCATTTTCTACCAGTCGCTGGACTCCATTAATTAAGTGCAGTGAATAGCAGATTTGGTTTGCGATTTTTTTTTTTTTTTTGCGGAAGAGTAGCAAGCTAATTGCACTGTAGATAGGATACCTCAGAATATGCATTTTTTTAAAGCTTAAAATAACGGAAATAATGCTTGGATCTGGGGCGAAGCCTCGGACCCAGATTGGGGAAGCTCACAGCGCTCCCCCAGACTCCCTAGCTGTTCTTGGTGGTGTGTACTGTCTTTTCACTTATTAAAAGAAGAACCTACTAACTAGGCTACTAGGCTAAACAAAAACGCCAGAAAGAATGAATAGTCGGAATGTAATGAAGATTAATTACATACATATACATTTCAGAGGGGGGGGGGTAGAAAAAAATCCCCCCACACACCGAAAAACGCCCATGATATGACGACATTCATTTGTGGGCCGGTTTATATGGTAGTTTTGATACCCAGTCCGCCCCTGCTTTCCTAGCAGTCGGAGGTTGGTTTCATTCATTTGCGTTAGATGCCTACCATAAAAAAAGTTTTTGCATTGGAAAAAAAAATAATTTTTTAGCCTGCTTTAAGTTATCGCCAACCGTCAAATCTTCCTGTTTCTCAAAAAATTAAAATAAATTCAAAATTGTATTTAAGAGCTTAACAAAACGAGCAATAACAAACCCCTTTCAAAATCCATTGACCTTCAGTTTACAATAAGCAGTAGCGCCCCCTACGCCTCTTTGGCTTCCAGCACCCCCGAAAATCTTGAAAACGCCCCTATTGAAGACCACTGATATTGATCTATGATAGGATTTTCCGAAAATTGAATCAGATCCTCGATCTTCATTGCTTTAAAAATGTTAAAGTTCTTTCACTTTTGCCATATATACTTATCAGCATTGAAATGTTGCGTTAGCAAATTATGTTTTTAATCTGCTTGTTATCAGACAAAACTCAAAAGCACGAAGAAAGAGTCCTCCAAAGAAATGCTGTCTTGATAACATATAGAAGAATGGACTGGTCTCACTTTTGATATCCTGCTAAAAACCGCTGCTAACCGGGAAAAGTGGAGGGATTTGGTTACGGGAACTGTCACCGTCACGTACAGTACCGGTAGGCTACCTACCACTACGACGAAAGTCAAGGGACAGATCAGATTAGAGAGAACAATATCAGGTGATCGGATGAATAATTTGTTAAGGAAGGATATATACCCGAAGTCATTTTGGGAATATTGTTGTAATTACGAAAATGAACGATCGGGTAAAGACTATCAATCCGAAGAGTTGCTTTTTCGTTCTGTCAGTTCTCAATGTAATTGTACATGGCGATTAGAATAGAAAGTCCCACCAACATTAGGCCTATAGAAAACCACAGCTCACGTCTTAACGTTTTACATTGCTTCTTTCGCGTAAAACTATTGGGCTATTATAGGCTTGGAAGAAACTCTTTGCAGTGTAACTTCTAAAATGGTTACTTTCTGACATTTAATATTGCAATTAATATATTCATTATGGCTCTGAGACATGGACACTTTACAGAAAACAACTAAGACGTCTTGAGTGCTTTCACCAAAGATGCTTGCGCTCCATCATGGACATACGGTGGCAGGACCGCACTACAAACTATGATGTCCTTGCCAACGCCGGTATGGACAGTATAGAGGGACTTCTTATGGTCCGACAGTTGCACTGGTTATGGCACGTATCCCGTATGGGAGACGAACGTATGCCAAAGGCAGTCTTTTTTTGGTGAGCTAAAAGGTGGTCGACGTAACAGAGGCGCCCCACGGAAACGCTTCAAAGACCAGCTTAGGCGTCAACTTTCCTTGGCTGACATAGAAGAGAGCACCTGGTTGTATGCGGCCTCCGAACGAGACAGCTGGAGGTCACTCACGAAGGCCGCGGGTACACATTTGAGACCAAAAGAAAAAGCTGGGGCTGTGAAATACTGCATTCCTCACTAATCTTCGGACTCGAAGACAAGCCTTATTATCATGGCTTTAGTAAGAAGCATCAAGTGATGCAAAATCTACGTTATAGTGTAAAACGTGCACCGATTAACAAAGTAAAATCGCGCATTTTCCCATAAGAGACTTAAAAACATCACGTTAGTATTCTAAAGAAGCGTTATTGTGAGGCCTCTCTGTTACTCCGACAACCTTGCAGCTTACTAAAAAAAAAAAAAAAGATTGCCAAAAATATGTTCGTCCCCCATACGGAATAAGTGCCCTGCAAAGCGTGACTGTCGGATTATAAGAAGTTCATACCAATTTGCAAGAATATCGCTGTTTGTATTGCAGTCTTTGGTGAAGTCTTTCAAGAAGTCTTAGTTGCTTTCTATAAAGTACTCATGTCTCAGATCCACATAGAGGGGTAGAGAGAATCACTGGTTGACACTGATTTTTGTAGACAGGCGGAGCGATTTATTTCGCCACACTCTCGCTTGGAGGCGTCCAAAAGCACGACTATCCATGATCACATATCAACCTCTCTTTTAAGCAATGTGTCATTTGATACTATGCTTCCCAGATAATGTGAAGTTATCTACCACTTTAAGGGATGTCTATGCGCGGTGATCTTTGGGCCGAGTAGGTTTTATTGGGTGACTTCTGGAACATGACTTCTGTTTTACCGAGGTTTATAGGTTAACCAAAAAAAAAAAAAAAAAAACAGCAGCGTGATGAAAATTCGTTGACCGCGAGCTGGATATCATCAGGGCCAGACTTAGGCCTATGCTGCCGCTGCCTATGCTGCCGCAGTGGACCCCGAAGGTTCAAAAGCCCCGCGCTAATTCTAGGTGTAAATTATTAAATTAAACCATTATAATTTATAATAGTGTTCCCATGGTTTCCTTGTTTTCAAGGAGCTCCAGGAAATCTCCTGAAACTCATGTTCTTAAAATAGACAAAATTGTCATTTTTGGGTGTCAATCAATATGGTAAGCGCCAGTCCTACGCGTGATATAAAAAAAACGGCATCGTCAGCTTTCATTTAATAAAAATGTAATGCAAATACGAATTTATTTTCTAATACAAAATCTTTATTTTCACTTATTATCCTTATCCCTACCCTTACTGGTCCGCGCGCAATCCATTTCACATAGGGCCCGTAAATGTTAGGGCCGGCCCTGGTTGTGCAAGTAAGGCATAGATAAGCTGTGTTATGACCATTTCCAATGTTTTGCTATGGGACAATAATTCACCAGCAAAATAATAACAAAGTAAAAGCTACCTCTACGGGTGTACGCAATTAAAGTGTAAACAAATTATAAAGCCTTTAAAAAACAATAACTAATCATACATAAAGATATTTAATTTCATTATTTTTCTTCCATAGTTTCATAATGGATCAATGTACAATAAGATGGTGCGCAAATGTTTAATTACGCCAATTGAATCATTAAAACTTTTCTTGTTTACGAAGAAGTCTTAGTGTACTGCTGTGAGCCTAGTGACGTAAGCGGTGTCAAGTTTTTTTCCCCATTGACGTCATATAAAAAATTTCATTCATAAAACATTCTAGCCAAAATTAATTTTTCGATAATGAGGCATTTTCAAACCGATATAACGGTCGACCTCGAGTTTTCCCGATGTGGCCAGTGAGTTGAGAATTTTTTTCTCACTATTATGCACATACCGTGAACTTTTAAAGAAAATCGTTAGAGCCGTTTTCGAAATAAAATTTATATATATATATAAATATATATACATACATACATACATACAAGAATTGCTCGCTTAAGAGTATAGGAATATCAGGTGACCGAGCCTCGCTCGGATGAATAATTTGTTAAGGAAGTCATACCCGAAGTCATTTTGGGAATATTCTTGTAATTACGAAAATGAACGATCGGATAAAGACTACTAATCTGAAGAGTTGTTTTAGTGTTCTGTTAGTTCTAATTGTAGGCCTAATTGTACATGTCGATTAAATTTAAAGTCTTTTAAGTCCTCCTACAGCCTAGACAAACTACAGCTCACGTCCGTCTTATAGTTTTACAATCCATCTTTTGCGTAAAACAATTGTAGGCTTACTATTAATGGCTTGAAAGAAAGTCATTGCAGTGTAACTTTTCTACGTTATAGGGTAAAACATGCACTTAGTGACAAAGTAAAATGGCGCATTTTTTCTTATTAGACTTAAATCATCGCATTAGTTTTCTAAAGAAACGTTTCCGTGGGGCACCTCAGTTGCGCCGAACAATATGCTCGTTACCCATACGGGATACGTGCCCTGCCCAGCCTGACTATAAGAAGTTCATACCGGCTTTTGCCATCCTTCCATCCCAGTGGTGCTACAGCCCGTGGAGGGATATGGCCTGCTTTTACACATCCCTCCATTCAGATCTCTCTTGGGCCTTCCGTCAACACGCCCTAACTCCAAGCTTTTTACCGAGGTTTATAGTTAAATCAAAAGAGACTGCAGCGTACGCAAACTCGTTGACCGCTAGATGGATATCATGTTTAGTGTGAGCAAGTAAGGCGTAGAGAAGCTGTGTTATGACCCTTTCCTTTGTTTTGGTACAGGAGAGGTAGACACCGAAGCATGAGCACATGGTAATAATTCACCAGCAAAATAATAATAATAATAAGGCTTGTCTTAGAGTCCGAAAATTAATGAGGATTGCAGCTGTGACCTACATATCTTCCCACTTCCAAGGCAAGCATAACCGTTGTCCGCGGTGCTCGATTAAGATTTTCTTTTAGCGTCTGCGTTTGTCCTCGGCAGCAAATTTTCTTTTGGTCTCAAATGTGTATCCGAATTCTTTAAGTCCGACAGTTACGCTGGACAGAGCAGTATCCTGTATGGGAGACGAATCTCAGACGAACGCATGCCAAAGGCAGTCATTTTGGTGAGCTAAAAAGTGGTCTACGTAACACCGAAACGCTTAAAAGACCAGCTTATGGCGCAAACTTGACTTAGCTGACATAGAAGAGAGCATATGGTTGCATGCAACCTCAGAACGAGACAGCTGGAGGTCACCAGCAAAATAAACAACAAAGTAAAAGGTATCTACACCGCTCTACACAATTAAAGAGTAAACAACTTATTAAGCACTTAAAACACAATAACTAATCATATATCGGCACATTTAATTTCATTACTTTGCTTTTATAGTTCTATAATAAATCCAGTGGCGTAGCTAGAGTATATGATGCCTGGTGCGGTACCTCATCTTGATGCCCCCCCCCCCCAAAAAAAAAACAACAACACAAAACAACTAACTAATTAATAACATTGCAAAACCTTACTTTTTTTTCAAAATAATATGTAGGCCTATTCATTAATCAAATATTGTTAATTCTTTCATGACCTTAATGACCTTTCATGACCGCAGCATTATCATAGCCTTTGTGTCGATGAAGTCAACAAAAGACTCACGAACCTGCACCCTGTCATTCTCCATGACAACATACCGTAAAATTTGGGAAATTTGATCCAGCTTTGAGACGTCAGGTGTACTGTCAAAAATAATAGAGAAATATTTGGCTTGTTTTACTTGCTGTATGATTTGTTTTTTTAGCGTGATCCCCCAATATTGTAATAAATTCATTTTGTATTTGTGGAGACATGTATATATTCGATATGGAACAAAGCTTAGTTCGAAGCACATGCTCCCTCAAGAGTGGATCGTACTTTGATAGTAATTTTACTAACTCTCCAGGTTTTCGTCTCTTGTATAATCAAATCTTGGGCCTTGTTGTCAATATTGTTCCCTACTCTCAGGCAAACTTCAAGTTCCCTCCAAGCAAGCGATGACTGAATGTGAGCTCTGCTGGTCTCATGTTTTTCTATTTTCGGGGATAACCTCCACCACTCATTGAATCCATCTTTGGATTTAAATGAAGATTTGGTACTTGATCTTGTTGAGAAGAGCATGCAGGGGAAGCAAAATAATAATATTTTTTTTTTGGCAAATAACACATCCACTTTCTAAGAACTTTCTCGCCGTTTGACATTTGCCGGAAAAACCAAGTCTTTGAAAGCTTTCTAGCCTTTCCTTTTGCTGATTCTTGATGTCTATACGCCTCTCTGAATTGACTGTCCATACGCTGAACTGTTTCAGATCCTTGAGTGAAAAGGTGTATGCGAATATTATCTGTGATGACATCAGGCCAATCTCCAATGTCGTTCAGTCTAGAGTTTATTATCCTGCTTTCTGTATTGTTTACACTGTCTGATGGTTCAGCTTCATGAATTTTTGAGGACATGCTTGTGTGCTGTCCTTTAGTCTCTAGAACCTGCGGTATTGAAGTATTTTCTTCTTTTCACGATGTCGGCCTCATCCTTTTTTTCTGAATTCAATGATAACCGTATCATCTTGCTTTGTTGCTTTTAATTGTTCAATTAATTCATACCCATTAACAGCTCGCCTATAGTCGGTGGACTCTGGCAATGATGTGACTTGAAATTGTCTCGATGCTTCTTTAGACTTAAGAAATTTAAGAAACGCACCTCACTGCGGTCAAAGAAACTGCTTTATGCGGATGACATTGTCCTCTGGTCAACCGGGAAGAAATCCGACCAAATACAGGCGGCATTACAAGCAGACCTCCAAACCATCTCCTCGTATTGCGACAAATGACAGATTCAGATAAACATTGCCAAAACGACCTGGTCCCTGTTCAGCCTATGGATCGACATTCTTAAGGCTCCATTCGAGCTTCAACTTAGTGGGCTGCGACTCCAACGTGAAAACACGCCAAAATATCTAGGGGTGACCCTGGATAGAAAGTTGTCAATGCTCCAGCACGTCCAGGAAGTTGAAAGAAAAGCCTCGGAGAAGTTAGTGTTACTAAGAAAGCTGGCCAGCACAAAGTGGGGTGCCAAAGCTTACATGCTACGCACATTGTACTTAGGGGCTGTCAGATCACACATTGAGTACAGCTCACGTATATGCTAGTAAAACTGCCCTCGAATCACTCGACCGAGTACAATCACAGGCATTAAGGTTCATTTGTGGCACCTTTCGGTTAAGCCCAACAAACGCTGCTGAAATCTTAACAAACGAGGCCCCTTTACATTTAAAGAGGGAGAGGGCGGTACTTACAGCCTATGAGCGCTATAAAAGGGACGACAACATGTACCGTGTGTCCGAAATAAATCTAGTAAATTAGAGTCAAACTGTTCTATAGATTACATTGTATGGAAGAAATAGTCAAGGAGATGAAACAAAATAGCGACATGACTAGTTTATAAATCGTTAGTTCATGTTTAAAATACAGTAGTTTAAGTTTGTTCGTGTCCATACAATAAGTCGTTTTTACTGAAAAGCTCACGGAAATAGGAAATTAATACACACTGGGGGAATCTTGGTGCCCCTCTCCACTTGGTGCCCTGTGCGGCCCGCACCACCCGCACATTGGTAGCTACGCCACTGAATAAATCAATCTACAGTAAGATGGTGCGCAAATGTTTAATTAGGTCTAATGGTTCTTTAAAACTCGTTCTTGTTTGCAAAGAAATATTTTAGTGTACTGCGATAAGCCTAGTGACGTAAGCAGCGTTTTTCCCGTTTACGTCATGGAAAATTTTCATTCATAAAACATTCTAGCCAAAATTAATTTTTCGATAATGAGGCATTTTCAAACCGATATAACGGTCGACCTCGAGTTTTCCCAATGTGGCCAATGAGTTGAGAATTTTTTTCTCACTAATATGCACATACCTTGAAATTTTAAAGAAAATCGTTAGAGCCGTTTTTGAAATAAAATTTATATATATATATATATAAATATATATACATACATACATACATACAAGAATTGCTCGCTTAAGAGTATAGGATATCAGGTGACCGAGCCTCGCTCGGATGAATAATTTGTTAAGGAAGGATATTTACCCGAAGTTATTTTGGGAATATTGTTGTAATTACGAAAATGAACGATCGGGTAAAGACTATCAATCCGAAGAGTTGCTTTTTAGTTCTTTCAGTTCTCAATGTAATTGTACATGGCGATTAGAATAGAAAGTCCCTCCAATAGTATGCCTATAGAAAACCACAGCTCACGTCTTAACGTTTTACATTGCTTCTTTCATGTAGAACTATTGGGCTATTATAGGCTTGTAAGAAAGTCTTTGCAGTATAACTTCTAAAATGGTTACTTCATGACATTTAATACTGCAATTAGTATATTTATTATGAATCTGAGACATGGACACTTTACAGAAAAAACTAAGACTTCTTGGGTGCTTTCACCAAAGATGCTTGCGCTCCATCATGGACATACGGTGGCAGGACAGCACTACATACAGCGATGTCCTTGCCAACGCCGGTATGGACAGTATAGTGGGACTTCTTATGGTCAGACAGTTGCACTGGGTAGGGCACGTATCCCGTATGGGAGACGAACGAATGCCAAAGGCAGTCTTTTTTTGTGAGCTAAAATGTGGTCGACGTAACAGAGGCACTCCACGGAAATTCTTCAAAGACCAGCCTAGTCGTCAACTTTCCTTGGCTGACATAGAAGAGAGCACCTGGTTGCATGCGGCCTCAGAACGAGACAGCTGGAGGTCTCTCACGAAGGCCGCGAGATACACATTTGAGACCAAAAGAAAATCTGCTGCCGAGAACAAACGCAGACGGCGAAAAGAAAATCTAAATCGGCCACCTGCGGACAATGGTTATGTTTGCCCTGGTTGTGACAAAATATGTAGGTCACAGTTGGGGCTGCACAGCAAAGGGAAATACTGCATTCCTCACTTATCTTCGGACTCGAATTTCATACCATTTTGCAAGAATATCGCTGTTTGTATTGTGGTCTTTGGTGAAGTCGTTCAATAAGTCTTAGTTGCTTTCTATAAAGTAGGCTACTCATGTCTCAGATCCACATAGAGGGGTTGAGAGAATACTGGTTGACACTGATTTTTGTAGACAGGCGGAGCGATTTATTTCGCCACACTCTCGCTTGGAGGCGTCCAAAATCACGACTATCCATGA
Source organism: Biomphalaria glabrata (assembly GCF_947242115.1). Taxonomy (NCBI): domain Eukaryota; kingdom Metazoa; phylum Mollusca; class Gastropoda; family Planorbidae; genus Biomphalaria; species Biomphalaria glabrata. Next base: position 17,719,708 of record NC_074727.1, read on the forward strand.
TCACATATCAACCTCATTTTAAAGCAATGCGTCAATTGATAAAATGCTTCCCAGATAATGTGAAGTTATCTACCACTTTAAGGGATGTCTATGCGCAGTGATCTTTGGGCTGAGTAGGTTTTATTGGGTGACTTTTGTAACATGACTTCTGTTTTACCGAGGTTTATAGGTTAACAAATTAAAAAAAGGCAGCAGTGTGATGAAAATTCGTTGACCGCGAGCTGGATATCATCAGGGCCAGCCCTAGGCCTATGCTGTCACAGTGGTGGACTCCGAAGGTTCAAAAGCCCCGCGCTAATTCTAGGTGTAAATTATTAAATTAAACCATTATAATTTATAATAGGGTTCCCGTGGTCTCCTTGTTTTCAAAGAGCTCCTGGAAATCTCCTGAAACTCATAAAAATGTCCTTAAAAAGACAAATTTGTCACTTTGGGGTGTCAATCAATATGGTAAACGCCAGTCCTAAGCGTGATATAAAAAACGGCATCGTCAGCTTTCATTTAATAAAAATGTAATGCAAATATGAATTTATTTTCTAATACAAAATCTTTATTTTCACTTATTATCTTTATCTCTACCCTTACTGGTCCGCACGCAATTCTCACATTTCACATAGGGCCCCGCAAATGTTAGGGCCGGCCCTGATTGTGCAAGTAAGGCATAGATATGCTGTGTTATGACCATTTCCTATGTTTTGGTATTGGACAGCAGACTTCGAAGCTTAAGCACATTGCAATAATTCACCAGCAAAATAATAACAAAGTAAAAGCTACCTACGGGTGTAAGCAATTAAAGTGTAAACAACTTATAAAGCCTTTAAAAACACAATAACTAATTTTACATTAAGATATTTAATTTCATTATTTTTCTTCCATAAATTCCTAATGGATCAATGTACAATAAGATGGTGCGCAAATGTTTAATTTAATTACGCCAATTGAATCATTAAAACTTGTTCTTGTTTGCGAAGAAGTCTTAGTGTACTGCTGTGAGGCTAGTGACGTAAGCGGTGTCAAGTTTTTTTTTCCCATTGACGTCATACAGAAAATTTCATTCATAAAACATTCTAGCCAAAATAAATTTTTCGACAATGAGCCATTTTCAAACCGATATAACGGTCGACCTCGAGTTTTCCCGATGTGGCCAGTGAGTTGAGAATTTTTTTCTCACTATTATGCACATACCGTGAACTTTTAAAGAAAATCGTTAGAGCCGTTTTCGAAATAAAATTTATATATATATATATAAATATATATACATACATACAAGAATTGCTCGTTTAAGAGTATAGGAATATCAGGTGACCGAGCCTCGCTCGGATGAATAATTTGTTAAGGAAGTCATACCCGAAGTCATTTTGGGAATATTCTTGTAATTACGAAAATGAACGATCGGATAAAGACTACTAATCTGAAGAGTTGTTTTAGTGTTCTGTTAGTTCTAATTGTAGGCCTAATTGTACATGTCGATTAAATTTAAAGTCTTTTAAGTCCTCCTACAGCCTAGACAAACTACAGCTCACGTCCGTCTTATAGTTTTACAATCCATCTTTTGCGTAAAACAATTGTAGGCTTACTATTAATGGCTTGAAAGAAAGTCATTGCAGTGTAACTTTTCTACGTTATAGGGTAAAACATGCACTTAGTGACAAAGTAAAATGGCGCATTTTTTCTTATTAGACTTAAATCATCGCATTAGTTTTCTAAAGAAACGTTTCCGTGGGGCACCTCAGTTGCGCCGAACAATATGCTCGTTACCCATACGGGATACGTGCCCTGCCCAGCCTGACTATAAGAAGTTCATACCGGCTTTTGCCATCCATCCATCCCAGTGGTGCTACAGCCCGTGGAGGGATATGGCCTGCTTTTACACATCCCTCCATTCAGATCTCTCTTGGGCCTTCCGTCAACACGCCCTAACTCCAAGCTTTTTACCGAGGTTTATAGTTAAATCAAAAGAGACTGCAGCGTACGCAAACTCGTTGACCGCTAGATGGATATCATGTTTAGTGTGAGCAAGTAAGGCGTAGAGAAGCTGTGTTATGACCCTTTCCTTTGTTTTGGTACAGGAGAGGTAGACACCGAAGCATGAGCACATGGTAATAATTCACCAGCAAAATAATAATAATAATAAGGCTTGTCTTAGAGTCCGAAAATTAATGAGGATTGCAGCTGTGACCTACATATCTTGCCACTTCCAAGGCAAGCATAACCGTTGTCCGCGGTGCTCGATTAAGATTTTCTTTTAGCGTCTGCGTTTGTCCTCGGCAGCAAATTTTCTTTTGGTCTCAAATGTGTATCCGAATTCTTTAAGTCCGACAGTTACGCTGGACAGAGCAGTATCCTGTATGGGAGACGAATCTCAGACGAACGCATGCCAAAGGCAGTCTTTTTTGGTGAGCTAAAAAGTGGTCTACGTAACACCGAAACGCTTAAAAGACCAGCTTATGGCGCAAACTTGACTTAGCTGACATAGAAGAGAGCATATGGTTGCATGCAACCTCAGAACGAGACAGCTGGAGGTCACCAGCAAAATAAACAACAAAGTAAAAGGTATCTACACCGCTCTACACAATTAAAGAGTAAACAACTTATTAAGCACTTAAAACACAATAACTAATCATATATCGGCACATTTAATTTCATTACTTTTCTTTCATAGTTCTATAATAAATCAATCTACAGTAAGATGGTGCGCAAATGTTTAATTAGGTCTATTGATCCTTTAGAACTCGATCTTGTTTGCAAAGAAATATTTTAGTATACTGCTGTAAGCTTAGTGACGTAAGCAGCGTTTTTCCCGTTTACGTCATGGAAAATTTTCATTCATAAAACATTCTAGCCAAAATTAATTTTTCGATAATGAGCCATTTTCAAACCGATATAACGGTCGATCTCGAGTTTTCCCGATGTGGCCAATGAGATGAGAATTTTTTTCTCACTATTATGCACATACCGTGAAATTTTAAAGAAAAACGTTAGAGCCGTTTTCGAAATAAAATTTATATATATATATAAATATAAATATATATACATACATACATACATACATACAAGAATTGCTCGCTTAAGAGTATAGGAATATATAAATATAAATATATATACATACATACATACATACATACAAGAATTGCTCGCTTAAGAGTATAGGATATCAGGTGACCGAGCCTCGCTCGGATGAATAATTAGTTAAGGGTATATACCCGAAGTCATTCTGGAAATATTGTTGTAATTACGAAAATGAACGATCGGGTAAAGACTATCAATCCGAAGAGTTGCTTTTTCGTTCTGTCAGTTCTCAATGTAATTGTACATGGCGATTAGAATAGAAAGCCCCCCCCCCCCCCAACAGTAGGCCTATAGAAAACCACAGCTCACGTCTTAACGTTTTACATTGCTTCTTTCGCGTAAAACTATTGGGCTATTATAGGCTTGGAAGAAAGTCTTTGCAGTGTTACTTCTAAAATGGTTACTGTCACAGATGCCATTATAGATTTATTTGTATATTTCACATTAAAAGCTTGTGTGTAAATAGAAATATAAACCCTTGACTGAGCCTCAGGAATTACCCCACAAATCTAGATCCTTGACAGCGCCTCAGGTTTTACCCGAGACGTAATTACGATGTTGCAAATCTATTGGTTGATTTGAAAATAAATAAAGACATTTTTTTAAAAGAGTTAGCGCCAGAGAATTGAGGAGAGTAGAAAGAACGGCAGTCGATGAAAGAATTTCCTAGTAGGCAGTCGCGTTTTCTAAGAGCTCTGATTTAAAGCCTTTGTAATATTATTTGTGCTTGTTGATCTGTAACTTGTACATAAACTTTAATTACGTTTTATATTTAAATAAAGTTCCAGAGTTGTGTTTTAACAAAGAATCTTTTATTGTGAATCCTAGATCGTCATTTATTCAACTATTTTAATTCAAGTAAAATCCCCGGCACCACAACACACGTTGTGACAGTTTCTTTCTGACATTTAATATTGCAATAATATATTCATTATGGCTCTGAGACATGGACACTTTACAGAAAACAACTAAGACTTCTTGAGTGCTTTCACCAAAGATGCTTGCGCTCCATCATGGACATACGGTGGCAGGACCGCACTACAAACAGCCATGTCCTTTCCAACGCCGGTATGGACAGTATAGAGAAATTTCTTATGGTCCGACAGTTGCACTGGGTAGGGCACGTATCCCGTATGGGAGACGAACGTTTGCCAAAGGCAATCTTTTTTGGTGAGCTAAAAGGTGGTCGACGTAACAGAGGCGCCCTACGGAAACGCTTCAAAGACCATCTTAGGCGTCAACTTTCCTTGGCTGACATAGAAGATAGCACCTGGTTGTATGCGGCCTCCGAATGAGACAGCTGGAGGTCACTCACGAAGGCCGCGGGATACACATTTGAGACCAAAAGAAAATCGAACTCGAAGACAAGCCTTATTATTATGGCTTTAGTAAGAATCATCAAGTAATGCAAAATCTCTACGTTTTAGTGTAAAACGTGCACCTAGTATAAAAGTAAAATCGCGCATTTTTTCCTAAGAGACTTAAAAACATCGCGTTAATATTTTAAAGAAGCGTTATTGTGAGGCATCTCTGTTACTCCGACAACCTTTCAGCTTAATAAAAAAAAAGATCGCCAAAAATATGTTCGTCTCCCATACGGAATAAGTGCCCTGCAAAGCGTGACTGTCGGATCATAAGAAGTTCATACAATTTTGCAAGAATATCGCTGTTTGTATTGCAGTCTTTGGTGAAGTCGTTCAAGAAGTCTTAGTTGCTTTCTATAAAGTACTCATGTCTCAGATCCACATAGAGGGGTAGAGAGAATCACTGGTTGACACTGATTTTTGTAGACAGGCGGAGCGATTTATTTCGCCACACTCTCGCTTGGAGGCGTCCAAAAGCACGACTATCCATGATCACATATCAACCTCTCTTTTAAGCAATGTGTCATTTGATACTATGCTTCCCAGATAATGTGAAGTTATCTACCACTTTAAGGGATTATGCGCGTTGATCTTTGGGCTGAGTAAGTTTTATTGGGTGACTTCTGGAACATGACTTCTGTTTTACCGAGGTTTATAGGTTAACCAAAAAAAGCAGCAGCGTGATGAAAATTCGTTGACCGCGAGCTCGATATCATTAGGGCCAGCCTTAGGCCTATGCTGCAGCAGTGGACCCCGAAGATTCAAAAGCCCCGCGCTAATTCTAGGTGTAAATTATTAAATTAAATAATTATGATTTATAATAGGGTTCCTGTGGTCTCCTTGTTTTCAAGGAGCTCCTGGAAATCTCCTGAAACTCATAAAAATGTCCTTAAAAAGACAAAATAGTCATTTTGGGGTGTCAATCAATATGGTAAACGCCAGTCCTACGCGTGTCAATATGGTAAACGCCAGTCCTACGCGTGATATAATAAAAATGTAATGCAAATACGAATTTATTTTCTAATACAAAATCTACATTTTTACTTATTATCCTTATCCCTACCCTTACTGGTCCGCGCGAAATCCATTTCACATAGGGCCCCGCAAATGTTAGGGCCGGCCCTGGTTGTGCAAGTAAGGCATAGATAAGCTTTGTTATGACCATTGCCTATGTTTTGGTATGGGACAGTAGACTTCGAAGCTTAAACACATTGCAATAATTCACCGGCAAAATAATAACAAAGTAAAAGCTACCTACGGGTGTACGCAATTAAAGTGTAAACAATTTATAAAGCCTTTAAAACACAATAACTAATCATACAAAAAGTCATATAATAAGATGGTGCGCAAATGTTTAATTACGCCAATTGAATCATTAAAACGTTTTCTTGTTTGCGAAGAAATGTCTTAGTGTACTGCTGTGAGCCTAGTGACGTAAGCGGTGTCAAGTTTTTTTCCCATTGACGTCATATAGAAAATTTCATTCATAAAACATTCTAGCCAAAATTAATTTATCGATAATGAGCCATTTTCAAACCGATATAACGGTCGAAGTCGAGTTTTCCCGATGTGGCCAATGAGTTGAGAATTTTTTTCTCACTATTATGCACATACCGTGAAATTTTTAAAAAAATCGTTAGAGCCGTTTTCGAAATAAAATTTATATATAAATATATATATAAATATATATACATACATACAAGAATTACTCGCTTAAGAGTATAGGAGTACCGGGATGACCGATCCTAGCTCGGTTCTATAATGCATTTAATTTATTACTTACTGAAATTTGGTTGAAACAAACATGACTACATACAATGGATTTTTTTAAATATAATACACTGTCGTAAAGTATTTAGTGGGCAATCGAAGAGCAGGACCATGTGCTCATAATTGCAAGGTTAGCAGATGCTACATATTTATTTAAAGATTATACAAGTTGATTTTCTTTTCATTAGGAATTACATTTTGATGGCAATAAAAGGAAAATGAAATTAAATAATTCTAACTTCAATTAAAAGAAGCTTTTGGGTCACCATTATTTGTTGAATAATATAAAATGACAATCTTTCTCAAATGGCATTAGGTGTAACCAAAAACAAACAACAGATGGCAGTTATAATGTGAAAACCTTTAGTTACTAAAGAAGAATAAAAAAAAAAAACATTAGATGTAACCAAAATAAAAAAAAAGAGCAATTGTATAGTATAAAAGCTTAAATGATTTTAATTCATTGACGAACGTTAAATATATTGAATATAAATATTAATAGAATATTTTTATTTCAACCATTTTACTTTCACTTCAAGACATAAACTTTTATAGAAACTTGCTTACACACATTCATCTCATTGTGAAACAGACACACTAACAAGATATAATGTCAGCTATGTAGTCATCAATTTATAAAGTACAATTACATTAAACATTAGTGTAAAAGTCCTAATGATATTACTCACACATTTGACTACTTTATACAATGTTTAGAATTTAGCCCTTTAGTAATAGTGAATATAAGCCTAGAAAAAGAACTGAACTTGCACAGCTAAAGAATTTTTTTTATCTATATTTAAAAGAAATTTCACTACTTTACTTAGAAATGCTAGCAATCTACTGAATTGCTTGACTTTTATCTCATTCCCATTACTTAATAAAAATCAATCAATGCATGATCAATGCCTTTCAAACAAATATCATAAATAACATTTTTTTGTGGCTAAGAAGGCAAAAGAACTAATGGCACAAAGAGATACATAGCATTATCAAAAAGAACATATAATAAATGTAATAATCATACATAAACCATTTTTACCTAAATGTAATGACAATACATAATACTTGGTTACTTCAATGTAATGATAATAGATAATACTTGTAAAGACCATACATACTTCATGGTTACATAAATGTAATGACCATACATACAACTTGGATACTTGAATGTAATGACCATGCATAATATTTGGTTATCTAAATTTATTAATTGTACATAACACTCAGTTACTTAAATTTAATGGTATTAGAAAAAAAATGGATACTTAACTGCGGTATTAGACAGATACTACAATACCCAAGAGTTTCCTAGAGAACAAAAATAAATTGATAAAAAATATAATGTTGGTGCAAAAAAGATTTGATTCATGAACAAAATACATTTTGAGAAGTTTCACCAAATGTTCACTATCATTAGATCACTTTTGATCTCTATGATCTCCATTTGTTTCAATGCATCGATTTTGTAGAAATGTAACACATATTTTTGTTTTTTATCTGATCTAATAAAACTGTTCTTTAGTAAACATATCCAAGCACTAAAGAACTCTACTTCTCCCAGACATAAATTGTAGGGCTAGAGTGGATTATTATTGTTTTATAATAAAGCTATGTCATATCCAAAGAGATAAAACATAAACAATTAGGTCTGTGGATCTTGAAGTTAGACACGCCTTAGGTACATTATCAAATCTTCCTTGAGTCAGATAAACGCTGGTCATAGAGAGTCTAACGTTGGTTCAAAGCCACGGTGCTAGCATAGCAATGTCTAATGAGGACTCACATCTCTGCTTCCCACTACCAGTTGCTATCCAGTACATCAATTCTCCGGTACAAACAGGCTGTAATAGGAATATCCAAATTAATCTTAATTTGTGTTTTTCTTATAATAAAATTTCAAACAATAATTATATTTGTATTTTAAATTGATTTGCCGACATAAAATAAAAGGTCGAAGTTATATATCATTCTGATGTTCGACTAACAAATAGTTGTATTTTAATGCTTAACAAATTTTAGAACTCAAAGTTTGAACTCTGTGATGTTCAGCCTATTCATAGCGAAGTTTATTATCAAACAGAGTGCACAAACTGTTGGGATGTGACTTTACCCCATACCACCGTAGCATTGAATTGCATATTATATTTCAGCATTAGAATGAGTTGATCTCAAGTTGAG